>NC_090265.1:916096989-916404370 GCF_040414725.1 Anabrus simplex
AATTTCCAATTTTCCAATCAGGCCTTTCTTGTTCATAGCAAGGCATTCCGCTGCATAGATAGTACCTGGTCTCATGACAGAGCAATAACGTCTGAATTTTGCGTTCGAGGATATAGACTTTTTGTTGTAAACGTCTCTGGTCAGTTGATGCGCGACGCAAAAGCTTATTTTTTAGAGATGTTTGATTCTATCCACTGGTTTACTCTTAGTCCTCTTGATGCTGGCTTGATGTTAGTTATTGACTGCGTTTTCTCCAAAGAGACCTGGAGGCCTACGGTTTCCGCCTGTGCCTTGAGGTGTTTAATTTGCTTTGTAACCAAATCTAAAGAACCAGACAAAATTGCTAGGTCATCTACAAAATCTAGGCAGTCAATTGGAAGACTCATGTTCTTGTAACCCAATCTCACACCACTTTCGAGCTCACCATTGTTAATTTCTTTGTGCCACTCGCGGATGACTTTTTGAAGGACGTAACTGAAGAGCAGCATGTTCCTGCCTAACTAATATCTTTATCATGAAAGCGTCTGAAATTTCTCCTCCAAACGTAACTCTGGAGGTCGTGTCAGCTAGGGTCCGTTCCATGATTGCCCTGGTTTTGTTACCCAGATTCCTTTGGGAATTGAATAAGAATGATTATATCCATAGAATCACAGGCCTGCTTTAAGTCGACGAAGGTCACCACAAATTTCTTGCTCCTTAGTTTCAGTTTTGAGAGGATAGATTTCAGATTCATAACTTTCTCGGCACATCAGCGCTCTTTCCTGAAACCTCCTTGGCACTCTCCCAGTTGCGGATCAAGTTGTTGTTCTGCCCTAATATGCAGATCATATGAGGGAATTTTGTAAGATACCTGTAGAAGGAATATTCCACGGTAATTTTTAACAGAGGGTGAATCAAAACAGAAGTCCAGTCATGTGGAATTATCTCTATTTTCCAAATCTTTTAAATGATGTCAGTCAATTTATCAATAATTTTGTCACCAGCATACTTCCACCGTTCATCATTTATCGAGTCCTCACCTGGTACCTTGTTATTTTTGAGGGACTGGATAATCTGTTTGATTTCTTCTTTCGTTGGATATCTTCATATCTTGTATGATATATTCAAAGTGGATATTGGAATTTCAAAATTGAGAAGAGATTCAAAGGACTTCGCTAGAATACGGCAATTTTCTTTGTCATTGTTAGCTGGTTACCCATCCGAGTTTTTGAATGGTTAGCTTTTTGGATTATAGTTGTTCAGATTTCGTTTGAATGTTCTGTAAGTCTCGTGTGTTGTTCCTCGTGAAGTCTTGTTCACTCTGTGTTCTTTGATCTTGTTGTAGGCACGTTTCACGTTGCGAATAGTTTTTGCCGCGCATTGTATCTCATTCACGGTTATTTCCCAGTTATCATAGGTCTTTTCCTAATTCCAATTTTGCCAGGCGAGTTGTCTTTGTTTTACCACCGAGTTGCATTCATCATTCCACCAAGCAAGTTTATTTGACTTCATCAGTGGGCCTGTTTCCTTTGCTGTTGTAACCAAGGGCTGTTGTAACTGTTCCCAATGGTCCGGCACCGCGGTGTAGAGGCCTGTCACCCAGCGGCCCCGTGTTCGATTCCCGGCCGTGTCAGGGGTTTTTAATTGTAAATGATTAATATCCCTGGCCTGGGTTATCAAATCAATTGATCATTCCTTCAAGTGTAGACTGGGTGTTTGTGTCGTCCTTAATGTTCCTTTCCTCACATTCAACACGCTACACTTCCGCTATTTACATAATACACGCAGGTTCCTCGCATATGGTGCAAGTAGGGGCAAAACATCTTCCTAGGTCGACGCCCCGAACAAATAGCATTTAAAAAAACTGTTCCCAATTCTGGGAATTCAGGGTTTCTAGTTTCTTAGTAAATTCAGGACACGAGCATGGTTCCTCGGTACCGGTATCAAATGATCTTTCCTTCAAGTGGGCATTCCTGGCGTTTCTCGGAATCAGTTTAACTTAGATTTTGGATGGATTGTGATCCAAATCTAAATTAACATTCTTTAGAAACTTCACATTCTGCAGCTCTTTGAGACTGCGACGTGGTCAATTTGAAACTCCACGAGAATGGAAATTCGGAGAAATCCAAACCTTCTGCTATTTGAGCATGTGTTTGTAAACCGTGGATTTAATAATCAAATTGAGGACATTACATAGCTCCACGAGCCTCTTTCCGTTGTGGATTATTTTCTGATGCGCCGGATAGTTTCCGAAAATATTTTAGAACTTTCTCTCTTTACCCACCTTTGCATTGAAACCCTCCAGAAGTATAATCGTGCGTTTGTTTGGGATCTCAGAAAGGAAGTCTCCAAAATCCTCCCAGATTTTATCTGTTTCTTCCTGTTCTCTCTCATTCGCTTGACTGATTGGCGCATGAACGTTCACAACAGTGTAATTATTTTTACTATTTTATTACTAGTATTATTATTAGCATTTTTCTCAATGTAATAGGGTTGATACTTGAAGTGAAATTGGTCCAGTTTTACGATTGGATGCCCTTCTTGACGCCAATCTATGTGGAAGGATGTATTGACTATTGCATGTTCCTATGGTGGTTAGTAATCTGGTGTGATATATGTAAATGAAGAGAAGTGTACTAAGGTGAACATACTTACCCAGCTAGAGGAATTAACCATACGCAGTTAAAATCTTCGGTCTGGCCGAGAATCGAACCCGAGGCCTGCTGAAATGAATACCAATACGCTAACCGTACAAACGATGAGCAGGGCATCAAAGTGATGCAATGTTAAACAACAAAGTAAAATCACATTTAAATTTACATGACATCATATTAACACATGGATGTAAAGTTCAATAAATGTGTATGACGCCAAGGAATAGAATTCAACGTATGGTGTTTCTCGAAGCCCTTAGTGAGGAGAGAATGTGCATTAAAAACACTTTTCATGAATACGTTGTTCTTTGTAATCTTCTCCGTGTGTATACAGTACCGTGTGCATAATTCTTAATTAACAGATAATTTGCTGACGATAGGGATGTCATTTCTTTCCATCATTACTACACGATCCATGCTTAGTGGTTCATATTTCTTTCTGTGGGGTATTGAATTTGTCCCCCTACCTCTTCTGTTCATTGTATTTAGAAGTGTTCTGAACACGTTTACTCACCATATGGTGGAGTGCTGTGTCCTACAACGGAGCATATTGCTAATCGTTTTCTAGTGAAACCAAACATGGCAATATTTTAAACATGTGCAAATTTTCGGAATTTCGTTCACCTTGTAACTTCTGTTCTAACTCTACGGCCTTGGTACCATTATATCGGGAGGTACGAAAACAGTTTGTGAAAAGTTTTGTATGGAGATTTGTAGGCTATGGATCAGAAACATGGACCCTGCGAAAAGCGGAAGTGATTAAGCTCAATGCCTTTGAGATGTGGTTCTGGCCTTAGATAGAGAACATACTCAAAAGAGCAAATGGGACACGCACCTTGGTTGAAACCTTATACAAAAGAAGAAATAGCTTCGCTTACCACTTGTTTCGTCTTTCTAACTGGTGTACCACCCTGTTTGAAGGGAACATGGATGGTAGAAGGACCATAGGAAGACCTACAATTCAATTTGACGACAGCATTAAAGGCAAGCACAACTATTGCCACCTGAAGCTGCTGGCCAAAGAACGAAAACGCTTGGAAGACATGCATGTTACCCACCAACCTTACGATTGAGGAGAATAAGAAGATTTTATATTCAATGGTAAATACATCATGGAACGGAATGTACATTAAGAAGTCAGTACGAAGCAAATGGAAACATTTTTGCCGTGCGGTTATGGGCGCCCAGCTGTGATCTTGCATTCTGGAGATAGTGCGTTCGAACCCCACTGTCAGCAGCCGTGAAGACGGGTTTCCATAGTTTCCAATTTTCACACCAGACAAATGCTGGGACCGTGCCTTCATTAAGGCCACGGCCGCTTCCTTCCCACTTCTAGCCCTTTCCTATCCCATCGTCGCCTTAAGACCTGCCTGTGTAGGTGCGATGTGAAACAGACTGTAAAAAAAGAAGAAGGAAACTTACTTTTTCGACCCCAGATCGTAGGGCAATCACTGCGGTACCTTTAACTGAGGCGCCTGTATATTTCTAATGCTACTTCACACGAGGAGTTGCAATTGATATTTAGACGGCCGAACGTTAAGAAAAAAGATCAAACTGAAAATGCTGGTACCCTCCCTTGTCGTGTAATTCTTCTGATATTCCGACTATTTAAATTTTAAAAATTAAGGCGTCAAATGCTCTTATCTGTAGACATCTTAACTAACTTCGTGTGTCGTTTAGCGTCGGAGTTATTAATAGCAAACCAAATTACTTGTTTTAAAAATTCCCCTCCCCTATCATCGTACATATTTCACGTATACCAGCGAGTACCATATTTTCTCTCATGTTCAATATATCCCATCAAACGGTACTCCAACTGATACGATTGGTGTTTTAGTTCCGCATCTATAAGCTTGAATATGAGCATATGATTTCGTCACACTAAGGTTCGAATGTACGTAGCCGGATGTTTATAGACGTCACCAAGTCAAAAGTGCTGTCCCCTTTATCAATGTACGCACAGCAGATCGGACATATCACTCTTTAAAGAAAAAGCACATCAAACCGAACCAGTTCAACTTCATTACAGACTTCGGTCGTGTATTCTTCTGTCATACAGAAGTAGAATTGTTGGGTTCTTCTCTTTATTATCCTTC
This sequence comes from Anabrus simplex, assembly GCF_040414725.1. Classification (NCBI taxonomy): domain Eukaryota; kingdom Metazoa; phylum Arthropoda; class Insecta; order Orthoptera; family Tettigoniidae; genus Anabrus; species Anabrus simplex. The sequence goes on from NC_090265.1 coordinate 916,101,719, forward strand.
TGTGCGTGCTACAGCCCTGGGTGGGTTTTGGCCTCCCTTAAAGTAGTATCATATACTCCTGTACTCTTTCACTGTCTCCGACCATCCCTATACCTCCATAGTTTTAACGTCTTTTTCCGCATTCTCCAGTCGCATTTCTCTCTTTCTTATTCCAATAATATGTTCATGTAGCAGTCTCTTTACCATTCTCCCTCCCTCTGTACGCCTTACAGAAAATCTATTAACCAAGACAGTCACCGAGATTTCACTAATATTAAAATATCTTCTGCTTTTATGATCTCATTTAATTCCCTGCTAGATCTTGATCTCCAGCTATCATCTTCTCTCACAAGGTTTTAGATGTTTAAAAGATTTTCCGCTCAAATCAACGGCGCATTTCTATTACCACACAACGTAGACTCACCACTATACTTCACAGCTGTGTCTATGGACAAATAAAAGCTTATTAGAGCATATTTAGATTGTTAAAACATGATTCATTACCAGACATCATGCGTTCGTTAATTTCATACGTCATTTTGAAATCACTATTTGTGTCAGTCCCAAAGGCAGTTGAAAAACTATCTTACAAAACAAAAACAAAACTATACTAATAGATATTCATTATTTTACTCTCTTTCTAAAGTAACTCCCTAGTGGCGATGTTCCTCATCCACTGTGCATTATCTTTATGTACCTTTATCTTAACATATTCCGTTTTTTAAAAATTGCTTTGTAGCCCCATTCTCTGATTTTCTTCCCGTAAAGTACTAAACGCACTAAGCCCTAATTCAACCGTTCAGATCGATCTTACATGACAGAGAACTGAACTTGAGTCCTCCAGGACACCAGCTTAAAATCCAAACTATTAAATCATATAGGTAGTTAGTTAAAGAAGTTATAATTACTTTTTATTATTCCGCATAAGTTATAATTAAAATTATACCTATATAAAAGGGTATTGTTATTATTATTTAGACAGGGAATATTACAAATAGAAACCTTGGGTTCGTGTCAGGTAGAACATAATATTTTCAGCTATTCACGTCTATAGTGAACGAGAGCACGGCTATAGGCAGGTTTTCACCTTGTGCATTATTAGTGTCCCTCTTTCACACGGTACCCTGTGCGTGTCACAAATAATAATCGACCTTTGCTCAATTTGATGATACACCTGTTGAAACAAACGTGAAGATAACCTCGTTAGAATGCATGGTCTCATATATACATCCACTTCATCTGTCTACACCTTAAAAGCATTGAAAAGTACTAAGATATTCCCTATTGGACGGGTAAATCTGGAATCTCGGGTTTAAATACGAGGCTCTAAATGATTTACCCAATCTCCGAAGCTTTTTCAGTTAAGAATTCGCCTTGTAAAGAATAAAATTAAAATACATAAAATAAATATATAAGCAAATATATAGATGTATAAATAAATTAAATTAAAATATATTAATAAACAAAGAAAGAAAGAAAGAAAGAAATAATGGATTTACGTCTCACTATCTCTTGTTAAAGTTTACAGAGAGGCCGACATGCTGGAAATTTAGTCCCACAGGAGATCTTTTATATGACAATTAATCTACCGTCACAAGGTTGGCGTTTTGATTACCTTCCAATACAAGTGAATTGAGTAGGGATCAAATCCATCAACTTGAGCTGAGAATAACATCGCTCTGCCGTCTGAGTAAACTGCACAAGCTAGTTGTAAACAGTAAACTGAAATTTTCTTCTGAAAATAATGGCAAGTAAGTTATATACTATAGAAGTACAAAATATGTTCCTTCGGCAGATGTATTATAAAAAAATAACATACTTGATACATCAACGTGGTGATTAAGAAGTATTTTTAAATTAATATCAGTAAATTACAAATGTTACGAACTTTAAACAAAGTAATATCCCAAAAAATTAATTCCGCAGGACCATACAAGTTTATCTCCTTTCATGTTTCACAAGTTGAAACTCGCAAATATAACTTTTATTATACAATTTTCAATAAAATGGAATATCTCATTATCGGAATTCATCACTTATTGAAATTATATTTTCTTAACACATTTATGGTAGATGTAGAAATTTTACATTCAGAAGGCCTATTCTTGCAATACACAGTATAAATTTAAACGTTATTTCCTTTCTCTTGCCATCGTTCTTCGTATATGCTTCATCAATGTACCATATTCATAAATGTCGTCTCTATTTCTATGGTACCTGTTTAGTTCAGTATTTGTTTTATTTAACATATACACTGACTGACTGACAGAGCAAATGCAACACCAAGAAGGAGTGGTTCGAAAGGGATGAAAGTTGGGGAAAAAACAGAGACGGCACGGACGAATAATTGATGTTTATTTCAAACCGATATGCAGGTTACACAATGCGCACGGCATCGACTCAGTAGGATGTAGGACCACCGCGAGCGGCGATGCACGCAGAAACACGTCGAGGTACAGAGTCAATAAGAGTGCGGATGGTGTCCTGAGGGATGGTTTTCCATTCTCTCTCAACCATTTGCCACAGTTGGTCGTCCGTACGAGGCTGGGGCAGAGTTTGCAAACGGCGTCCAATGAGATCCCACACGTGTTCGATTGGTGAGAGATCCGGAGAGTACGCTGGCCACGGAAGCATCTGTACACCTCGTAGAGCCTGTTGGGAGATGCGAGCAGTGTGTGGGCGGGCATTATCCTGCTGAAACAGAGCATTGGGCAGCCCCTGAAGGTACGGGAGTGCCACCGGCCGCAGCACATGCTGCACGTAGTGGTGGGCATTTAACGTGCCTTGAATACGCACTAGAGGTGACGTGGAATCATACGCAATAGCGCCCCAAACCATGATGCCGCGTTGTCTTGCGGTAGGGCGCTCCACAGTTACTGCCGGATTTGACCTTTCTCCACGCCGACGCCACACTCGTCTGCGGTGACTATCACTGACAGAACAGAAGCGTGACTCATCGGAGAACACGACGTTCCGCCATTCCCTCATCCAAGTCGCTCTAGCCCGGCACCATGCCAGGCGTGCACGTCTATGCTGTGGAGTCAATGGTAGTCTTCTGAGCGGACGCCGGGAGTGCAGGCCTCCTTCAACCAAGCGACGGGAAATTGTCGATATTGGAACAGCCAGGGTGTCTTGCACATGCTGAAGAATGGCGGTTGACGTGGTGTACGGGGCTGCCACCGCTTGGCGGCGGATGCGCCGATCCTCGCGTGCTGACGTCACTCGGGCTGCGCCTGGACCCCTCGCACGTGCCACATGTCCCTGCGCCAACCATCTTCGCCACAGGCGCTGCACTGTGGACACATCCCTATGGGTATCGGCTGCGATTTGACGAAGCGACCAACCTGCCCTTCTCAGCCCGATCACCATACCCCTCGTAAAGTCGTCTGTCTGCTGGAAATGCCTCCGTTGACGGCGGCCTGGCATTCTTAGCTATACACGTGTCCTGTGGCACACGACAACACGTTCTACAATGACTGTCGGCTGAGAAATCACGGTACGAAGTGGGCCATTCGCCAACGCCGTGTCCCATTTATCGTTCGCTACGTGCGCAGCACAGCGGCGCATTTCACATCATGAGCATACCTCAGTGACGTCAGTCTACCCTGCAATTGGCATAAAGTTCTGACCACTCCTTCTTGGTGTTGCATTTGCTCTGTCAGTCAGTGTACTATAGAAGTACAAAATATGTTTCTTTGGCAGATGTATTATAAAAAAATAACATACTTGATACATCAACGTGGTGATTAAGAAGTATTTTTAAATTAATATCAGTAAATTACAAATATTACGAACTTTAAACAAAGTAATATCCCAAAAAATTAATTCCGCAGGACCATACAAGTTTATCTCCTTTCATGTTTCACAAGTTGAAACTCGCAAGTATCACTTTTATTATACAATTTTCAATAAAATGGAATATCTCATTATCGGAATTCATCACTTATTGAAATGATATTTTCTTAACACATTTATGGTAGATGTAGAAATTTTACATTCAGAAGGCCTATTCTTGCAATACACAGTATAAATTTAAACGTTATTTCCTTTCTCTTGCCATCGTTCTTCGTATATGCTTCATCAGTGTACCATATTCATAAATGTCGTCTCTATTTATATGGTACCTGTTTAGTTCAGTATTTGTTTTATTTAACATATATATTTACAATATGGAGAAAGCTGCGCGTTATATGCATAAATTAGTCTTTAGACTTTTGATTTTCTATAGATCATGGTTTTCTTTTGTAATTATGTAAAGTTCTACTTTCCGTTTTGTTTAATTTAGATTTTGTTCTAATTTCCATGTGTATGATAAGTATTTGCTTGCTAACGAGATACTCTACCAGGCCTACTGTCTGAACTTTCAAGTAAACGAATAAATAAATAAATAAATAAATTAGATTCCGCGTTAAATTATGACTTCATGAATTTTATTATTTGGCTTCTAAAATGATATAAATGCGTATACCTTGGCAACTGTTTTTATTATAAATCGGCATAAACATTTTTAAAAATATCCTAAGAACAGCTTTACGGCAGAAATGGTGTGCCACAGAGTAGTCATGAAATGAAAACAGGGAGCTTCTCATAATAACCGTCGTAAAACAAGTTGCCAACATTCCTTACATAACATTCTGACAGTGCATGTAAACTAAATTAAGTCATTTTGTATAATATACTGTATTTCAGTAAAACAACGTGACGTTTATGGTTTACTTGCACGTACTGATACGGGCACTTAAGCTGAGCTCGAAGGCATTTAGGATCCCCAAGGCATTCATCAGCGTCTACAATTGATCTAAAATCAGAAGAATAAACTCTAACTTGAAAAGTAATAATAATAATAATAATAATAATAATAATAATAATAATAATAATAATAATAATGTTACTTGTTTTTCGTCCCACTAACTACTTTTTCGATTTTCTGAGACGCCGAGGTGCCGGAATTTAGTCCCGCAGGAGTTCTTTTACGTGCCGGTAAATCTACCGACACGAGGCTGACGTATTTGAGCACCTTCAAATACCACCGGACTGAGCCAGGATCGAACCTGCCTCAACCGTCTGAGCCACTCAGCCCGGCAACTTGAAAAGTAAAATGATATATATATATCATCATACGTAAGCTAATAAACAATACAATAGCCCTTTTAAGGTCCACTTGGCTGAATAGCTCAGACGGTAATACGCTGGACTTCTGAGGTCAAACTGAAAGGTTCTTATTATTTTTATTATTAATTGCCTTACGTCGCACCGGCACAGGTAGGTCTTATGGCGACAATGGGAGATGGGAGGCCTAAGATGTTAAGGAAGCGGCCGTGGCCTTAATTAAGTTACAGCCCCTGCATTTGCATGGTGTAAAAATGGTAAACCATGGAAAACCATCTTCAGGGTCTCCAACAGTAGGGTTCGAACCCACTATCTCCTGGATGCAAGCTGATAGCCGCGCGCACCTACCGCATGGCCAAGTCGCCCGGTGAGCTGACAGGTTCAATCCCGGCTCAGACCGGTGGTATCTGGAATGATCAAATACCCAGCCTCGTCGGTAGATTTACTGGTGCATAAAAGAACTAGTGCAGAAAATATTTCTGGCACGTCAGCGTCTCCCAAAACCATAAAAGTTGTAAAAAGACAAGTACATTAAGGGCCACGATAATTACATTCACAAAGGGATCAAAAAGGAGTGTGGCTAACAATGCACAATAGGAAACTGTGTGTTAAGTTTTAAAGGCTCTGAAATTCGTTTCTAAACGAGTGCTCTACAGAAGATCTATTGATAATGAGCCCAGGAATGTTTGTGCAAGTGCAACTTACGCCATTCACTCGCCAAACTTGGCATTAAATACAAACGTTATATTCGCAGATGCTTCCAAATTTTAGACGAAGGAGAAATGTAAAAGAAGACCTATTATTCGCGACTGATCTTATTGTCATCTTATTGTTCTACATAACTAATTAACAGAATCTGAAACAATAGTAGAATTTCAAGCATTCACAGTATGTTGAACAATGAATAAGCTGTCGAAAGCTCCTTCGGGGAGTTTTTTATATCCCAACAACCCTATGTCTACGAAACACGCAAGAATGCACTCGCATTTTATTAGACGAAGTGTGTTTAATCTAATGGTGGCGTTTCCTTGTAAAAAGTTATCAAATGTATAAAAGTGGATGGCGAAATGTCTGGTAAGTATGGTGGATGAAAAAGTCTGATATGGTCATTTACGTAGTTTTCAGGCTGTTGCTCATAGCACATATGGTCGCACGTTGTCATAAGACGGTTTAGACCACGGGGTAGATCACGTTTGAATGCTAAACGCATAATTTCTGATGTTTTCATCCATTTAGTTAAAGTACCTCTCGACATTAATGGTTTCACCAAACTTTAAAAACGAACAGTGAATAATCGCATCGCTATACATTAGCAAACTCTTGTCAACACCTTCCTCGGATGAAGGTTTAGTTTACGCGGATGTTTCGGAGCCTCATATGCATCCAGGCATTGTACGAATCGGCGATGATCATAGTAATTTTTTCGTTACACGTTAAGAAATGTGACGTATTTGTCCTGGAAGAACAGAGAAGTGCAAACTTTCTGGGGCCGTGCCATATCTATCATAATGAGCTGATGGTGAACCGATTAATCAAGATCCTTCATTGTTCCAAGTGATCATAATATTGATGAGTGACGTTCTAGTAATTTACACCCAATTTCACTCCCATATCCCGTTCAGTTTGGAGAAGGTCAGATTCCACTAGTGCCATAGTGCCATAATCACGTGTATGATTCGTTCATTCTCTGTATCGGCTAGAAATGCTAGGTCCGAGTTCCTGGCTGCATTCATTTTTGTAGCCTTTTCATCCGTGAATAAAAGTTGCTATGTTTACTCTATTCCATCTTATGTCTATTTTGGTTTATATTCCTGTTATTTTGCTCTTTAATTTACACCATCATATCCACATTATTTAAATATTCTTAATACTTACTGCAAAAATTGTGAGTTTGGATGAAACGGCTATTTTATTTCATTTGGAGTTAATTCTACGTATGGTGGTCCCGATATAAACTTTCCCGCACGAAGGACCACTAAACGCTGAGGCAAGTCAATATTGGCGCTACCATCTCGTTACCTAGTTACTATACAACAGCGGGCACTCACCCAACCCGTGTCATCTCATCCTTAAAAGGTATGCAGAGTAGTAATTGATACGTCGACATATTTTGTAATGTCAACACGACCTAATATCCCAAAAGAAGATCAAAGCTTGTCATTTGACATCGGCAGTGAAAGCCTGTACCAGCAGGCTCTATTAGCCTGATACATCGTTCGATACGCCTCTAAAGATAAATTATGCCCAACTTCCAGGAAGCTGAGAGTGGTGGCATACGAACGTGTTTAAATAATATGCGTGGTTGGTTTTCAGGGCGTTAGGGATCTTCTGTGGGCAAAATTTCTGCGCCTCAACTTTCGTTAAGACCGTCATGTTAAAAAGTACAGGCAACATTTAACACGATTTCACTTGACGACATAGCATTCTTACAACAAAACTAATACTGCCTCTAGAGCTGTTCTTTATGCGCAATTCAAATATTTAATTACAATTGTTCTATCAGCTATATATATTTTTGGCAGTCACTTTTGAAAATTATACCTCTATAAATTAGGCTTCCTTTGTTATAATTTTCTTAAGTTATGAAGAATGAGAATTTTTGGTCAATGTGGAATATTTTTCTCACAAGTGTGAGAAATTCAGAATGGGGTGGAAACACTGTTCAGGCTAATTTATGTATCAGACATATTGTAATGTTTGTATATTATATTGCTCTGGTTATCAGACAGTCAACCCGTTTAAATCACCCAGAAAATTTCTGCGACGTATGTGGTGAATTATCCATCAAGTCTCAGAGGCGAAATTTCATGTCCCCAGTACAGATAGATGGTTTTGATAAACACTGGGAACCAAATATTTGCTGTGTATCATGTGTTAGCCTTCTCACTGGATGGAAAAATGGTACATGCCAAATACCATTTGCAATTCCTATTATTTGGAGGGAACAGAGGTGTCATTCCCATACTTTAACATACTATGAATCACATCTAAAACAAAATATACAGTTAACTGTCCTAATTATTCATCTGTATGGAGGCCTATATTATATAGTGAAGAATATTCTGTACTACAGTCTCCACATTTAGTGACCATGAGTGATAACTCGTCTCTGACCCGACAGAAAAAGAAGAATAAAGAGACGGGGGAAGTGATCCTACATTTGAAGCAAGTTCTTCATCACAAGAAGATATTAATGATTTTATTCGGAATCAAAAATTGTTTAAAGAACTGGCTTAAATGTTAAGTTCTAGGATCTAAGTTTGAAATTCTTCAAAAACGTTTAATGTAGTCACGGGAACTCAAGACTACTTCTCGAAAGAGAAAGGTGAGGTTTATTGTAATAATGTTTGTTGAGAAATGGGGGTCTTGGTTAAAATGGTACATGCATCTCACCTCCATAGGGGGTGTCGATGAAGAGATCTGAACCACCTTGGGTTGATGACACGAGTTGACTTTACTTTACCAGCCAAATGACTGGCGATTGGTCATAGATTCATCCAAAGTAAGTTATACTTCTGCGTAATGGTAATTTTTTTCCCATCAATACCTCTGGCGCATGCCACTGATATGAAATTTTGAAAATAATGTTAGAGACAATCTAGTATACAAAATGTAACTGAAATGCCTGTAGATATTTTAAGGCCTTAGTTTTATTGCTAGCTCTGCGACTTGAATACACTAAGTTCTGTTGTTTCTAATGTGAATAGAATAGGAGGTCTCACTAAATTGAGAAACAATGGACTAAACTTGAATCTTTTATTCCAGGACACAACAACAATAATAATAATAATAATAATAATAATAATAATAATAATACACAATTGAAGAGTCCTGGAAAATTGAATTTATCTCCCGTGCATATACAATTAGGACACAAACTAATTTTTAGAAGCAATTGTTAATTGTTCTGCTGCACTTATATACTTTAAATAAACATTTCCGGAAGTTAGTGATGCAAAACAGAAATAATATATTTTATAATGACCAAAAATAAGATTATAAATCAATGAAGACAATTTTATAAACGGTTAAAATCCGCTAGAAAAAGAAGCCTGGAAACCACTTAAAAATATATGTTCTGGTTTTCTAGGAATTTATAAAGTAAAACTATCATGAAACAGCGAGTAATCTGCGGTCTGCTGAATTGCAGCATGTATTTAAACTTCACTCCCTGGACTTCCCCTAGACTTCTTCCCAGAAAATAATGGGGCTGTCAGTGATGAGCACCTTGAGTGTTTTCATCAGAATATTTCAACGATGAAATAAACAATTAAATAATCATTTTATGATGTAGTGGATTTTGTATACATTTTTGAACTCATTTAAAAAGGATTTGATACCACATCTGGGCGACTTAACCAAGCAAGCTTTCTCATAAACTGGTATAATGTAGTAAGATACATTGGGATTTTTCTTCTTCCATTAACTGATGGAAGAACGTCGTCAAAATGTCATCTTTAAAGGCCTGTTTAGGTCGTTGTAACCAGGGCTGCACTGAACTACAGAGTAAATAATTATGAAAGTAAAGTTGAAATTTACGTACAGTAATTATCTGACATTTCCGTTATCACTGTGTTTGTTATCATACTGTCTGTGTTATTGGGCTATGTTTAATAAAATATTTATCTGACATAACATATTGTAGCTTATACTAGTAAATATGACCTCCGATTCAAATTTTCAAGTAGTAAACTTAGAAAATTATAGTGCATAAAAGTAAGTTGAGTGCAACTTTTTGGCAGAATGATAGCTTACCGGACTTCAGCTCAAATGGTCCAGAGTTCAATCCCCTGCCTTGCGTTTGATTGTAGACTCATCTGGTTAATTAATCTGGATCTAGGACTGGGTGTTTATGTCTGGCTCAATACCCACGTTTGTAGTTTACACACAAAACTCCCCACACTATCAACCGCCATAGAAACATGTATAGTATTACACTTCCTTCAACATAGGTCTTGGGTTTAAAGAGAGCAACCAGCTGAAAAACTGGTCCAGGTCAACATGTGCGACAAAACACACACCGAGAGCTCATCAGGATGTGGGAAAGGCGGCAGAGTAAAAAGAGAGATGTAACAAGTTTGCACCAGGATTTAAACCCTGCTTAACTCTACAGTGGAAATTCCCCTGATCTGATGTGAAGCAGAATTTTATTTTCTGGACTATATATGGATGTGATACATTACTGATGATGTGCACAATGCACTAACAGCCTAACAATTATATAGGAAAATTAACCCTACGGGCGTACCATATATATACTTTATAGCACGCTGGGTTGTTCAGCCCAAACTTCCGACGTGCCGGCAAATACCCCGCTTTGCCTATGCAACTGGACGGTCTTCTCTTACTAAGAGCGCATGCTTTAAGTGCATATCAAAAGGAAACGAATCTTTCTACGACTCACTAGTGGTGGTTAAAGCATTGTGCACATGGAGACGTAAAGGAGAATCTGTCGACGTAATGACCCCTCTCACAGATAAACGTTAACAAACCTTCCGGTTGCATGTTATTTGTTATTGAATATAGCAGGGGCATTATGGTAACGACAACTTGATGGATAGGTTGTTCAAATTAACTTATTTTTGTGGAATTACATGCATGGTATAATGTATGCACAACACTACTTGGTAACAGGGATGATCTTGTGGAAACATTAGGACAGTAAACCAAAGTGTCACACCATGTTGGCGAGGGTGCAAGAAAGCGCTGTTACGCGTGAATTGTTTTGAGTGTGGAACAAGAGGGTAGGCACTTTCAAAATATTGTGTAAATAAAATGTTACCTAACCGAAACGATACTCCACTTATTTACGTTTTCATTCATTCTATTACCCGAGACTTTCTCCTTTACAGTAGATCGTCCCGCTGCACAGATGAAGCAGTGACATTGCCGACACATCCAAAGTCTGGACTGAAAACTTACTTTTTCCGAAGCTCTGGTTATATTCGGCCACCCTCTCCCTCTAGTCCCGTACTTTCTACGTGTAAGTGTTCCGCATGCAGTAATGATGAATTGGAGCCTAGTCGCTAGATTGCAAAGGAGCGCTGCAACGTGCTATATTCTGTATGTGAAACAAATAGCAGTCATTTTACTACGCACGTTCTGTAACAGGGAACAATTCAGCGAGCTGCCATCCGCTTTTCATCTCTTCGTAGTCTGACGTAAGTACCCCTGTGAAAATGAGTTGTTAGACATCCCATTCATCATTACTGCATGTGGGACACTTATAAGTAGAAAGTATGTTGCTAGCAGAGCACCTGGTATAGGTCTATGTGTAGCACATTGTAAAAATATGTGTAATTGTAATACACTAGATGTTACGATCTCAGTCAAATATTTGCAAAACTTACTCTAATGAAGTTTAAATTACAAAAATCTATATCACTCACTCACTCACTCACTCAACCATACACCAGAAACAGCCCCTGGATTTTCTTAACGTAATTCCGAGCAAAAGACAGGTGAAATTTGAAAGTAGGCCGCAGAGGAAGAGATCGTTCATAAAACATAATGCACCATCAAGGGGCGTAGTTCATGTAAGATCCTAATTACATTTGAGACATAAAGGGGAAAGGAAGAAAGCTCAATATCACCAACTCCTCTTAGAAAATATGTTCTAAGGGACGTATTTAATGACATGTTATATTATTGCTTGAAATGTCATATTTTGGACAAATTCAAGATATTGGTCATATTTTTTCTTGACGCTCAAAGAAGTCATAGTTCCTGTCATATTCTAAGGATTTTCACATTGAGTGAATTTTTGTGGTAAACTAATAAGCGATGGAATATTGCTGTAATAGTTAGGGAGTCTCTTTGTGGACTGAATCTTACTCTCTATGCAGGAATGGTAACTGGAACTATGAACGAGGGATCTTCTTGGAATTTCCTCAAGAAGAGAAATGCATCTTGGAGTGCATACGTACTTAATGAACTGGTATTTCTGTTTCCTAGAAAAATAGAAGACTGTCTGGCTTGTTGTTTTGAGACCACTTCTTGAGTGTAGTTTTAACACGCCTAAATCGAAGTGTTCAGAGAGTGTGAAATTAAGCCAGGTTGTTAAGGACTTTGCAGAGCAGAATTTTAGTGGTGATGGTGTTATTTTATATTGTAAGCTGTGTGAAGTGAAGACATGTGCTCAGAAACGTTTTAATGTGCAACAACACACTGTTACAGTTAAACAGAAGTGCTTAATAAAATCTTCCGCAGCAGAGAATAGGCAACGTTTGCTTTTTGAAAGGGCCTCATGTGCAGCTACTGCTCCGTCAGACAACAGATCGGAATTCTCTAAGGATCTCTGCAAGTTGACGGTTACTTCAAATATTCCCTTGAAAAAATTGGACAGTACCAGCTTTAGGTCCTTCTTAGAGAAGTATATCAGTTAACGTATTCCCAATGAATCAACTTTGAGAAAATTTTATACCTCGAGTCTCTATGAAGATGTTTTAAGGAGGATAAGATTTGAAGTTCTCAACCTCAAGATTACGGGTTTCACTGGACGAAACAACTGACGTAAATTTGAGGTACGTATCTGACGTGATTATTGGCATTCTGAAAGATAGCAAGCCCGGTAATGTGTTCCTCTTGACGTGTGCTGTTTTAGAGAAATTAAATCTTTCTTCCATTGCTGTACGGTTTGATGGTGCTATGAAGTTACTGTGGACATACGGGGTAAATAGAAATAGCATAATACTTCTTGTAACTGATACCACCCCGTACATAAAGAAGACAGCCAAAGGACTAAATCTACTTTTCACGAAAATGGGTCACGTAACGTGCCTTGCCCATGCTTTGCATAGAGTGGCCGAAATGTTTCGGATCAACTACCCTGAAGCAGGTACGTTAATTGCAAATGGAAAGAAAGTATTTCTGAAGGCTTCCCTTCGAGTTCAAAAGTTGAAAGTAACTGCTAACACTCTGCCTCTTCCCCCTCAGCCTGTCCTTTCTCGTTGGGGAAATTGGCTCGATGCTGTTCAATATTACTGCAGCAATTATGATTCCTTCAAGACGGTTGTTCAGGGATTTGATGCTTGTGATTCATCCTCTGTGAGGATTGTCCAAACTTTGTTTACTTCTGCCAGCTTTGTCGGAAATTTGGCGTTCCTATCATCGAATTTTGGTGTGATACCAAGAGCAATCACTCGTCATGAAACTGTGGGGCTTCCACTAAATAACATGTTGGATATTGTAAAGAACATTGAGTGTGATTTAAAGAAATGGAAGGATGAATCGGCTGAAAAAGTTTCTGAGAAACTGCAAAGAGTGCTGTTCTCAAATTAAGGTTATTCTATGCTTTGTAAGGTAATTGACATCCTTTGTGGACACCATACAACATTTGGAGATTTTCAGCAGCAGGTTTCTCCGGAGGACACAAACTTGTTGAAATTTGAGCCATAACAACGTGTCACGTCGAGCGGAGTTTCTCCAGGTGCAAACTACTAAAGAGGGTTCGAGTTCGACAGTTTGAATATGCACATGATCATCCAGTGCAATTTCACTGCCGGAAAGGAATACTAAGACCACGTAGGCCTATGAATATTTTCATCGTCACTTTTATAGAAATTTGCCGATTCATAACTAGTTAAATACTTTATCAGATCATCATCCGTTGCTAATTATTTCTTGAAGTTCAGGAAGCGTGTGCTGCCATATCTGAAGAAGGAACTTTGTGATTATCAAAAATTGAATATAACAAAGTCCGCTTCTGTGGTGTAGTGGTTAGTGTGATTAGCTGCCACCCCCGCAGGCCTGGGTTCGATTCCCGGCTCTGCCACGAAATTTTAAAAGTGGTACGAAGGCTGGAACGGGGTCCACTCAGCCTCGGGAGGTTAACTGAGTAGAGGTGGGTTCGATTCCCACCTCAGCCATCCTGGAAGTGGTTTTCTGTGGTTTTCCACTTCTCCTCCAGGAAAATGCCGGAATAGTATCTAACCTAAGGCCACGGCCGCTTCCTTCCCTCTTCTTTGTCTATCCCTCCCAATCTCCCCAACCCCCACCAAAGCCCCAGTTCAGCCAGTACCTACTAATACTAGTATTAGTAGGTACTGGTTCAGCATAGCAGGTGAGGATGCCTGGGCGAGGTACTGGTCATTCTCTCAAGTTGTAGCCCCCAACCCAATGTCTCACGCTCCATAACACTGCCCTTGAGGCGGTAGAAGTAGGATCCCTCGCTGAATCCGAGAGAAAAACCAAACCTGGAGGGTAAGCAGAAGAATATAACAAACAAAACTGACAAATGTTAATTTATAGGCCTAAATTAATTATAATGTGAGGTCATATTTGTTTTCCTTTTCGGTCATATATTAAAGATTTTTGGCTCATATTTACTTGCATATTTCGAATAAATTTAATTCATTCAAATACGACCCTTAGAACAGTTCTAATTTTATACTCATATGCAGTTCATTCAGTTTATACGTTAACTATTCGGGATTACAATCCTAGTTTTTATACCCAGTTTTCTCTGCATCCTGATCAGTCGAAACGTATTCAGAGAACGAAAAAACAAATACACAGTTGTTAGACAAGTAAGCAGGTATGTTACCAATTCAGAGGTGCGCAGGCCAATAAGTTGTTGAAGCGAACAGAGTTAACAAGCAAGTGAGGACTGGCGAGCAGAAGGGTCACCATGCAGAGAAACTAGGGTAACATAATTTTCTCCTACCACTGTTGACCGCATCATGCTTCATGGGAGAATGTGAATTTAAATTTGCTCTGGATGGGTCGTGATGTGCTCCAAATATCTCGTCAATTTTGCGGGATAGAGTCTCTAGATCTCCGAGTTCAGTTCGTCACGTTTCCTTAAATGAGCTCAGTCAGATCTCAGCGCTCTTTTGCAATAATAGCGAATTCATGCTTTTGTATCCCTCTAATGTTCTTCCCTTTCCCGCTTATCAAATAGAAAAGATGTAATCAACATTTTCAATTGATCTAACAGGAAATCAAATTCGATAATTCATCCAAATATACCGATCAGGTGGCCACATGGTTTGGGTCGCGTAGCTATTAGCTTGAATTCGGGGGATAGGGGGTTCGAACCCCAGTGCTTGCAGCCCTGAAGGGGCTGTTCCGTGGTTTTCTATTTTCCCTCCGAGAAATTGTTGGGGCCACGAGAAATTGTTAAGGCCACGATCGCTTCCTCTCCACTCCTAGCCCTTTCCTATCGAATCGTCTCCATAAGACCTACCTGTGTCAGTGCGATGTAAAGTAAAATTGTGCACTGTACACCCAAATATGGTTACTTTTGTCATCCCATGGTAAGAAAGAAAGGAACATGGAAACAGGTTAGCAAACAAATGGACACATGAATACAAATTTAGATATTGATTCCAATCGTAATAAAATTTTCCGAGCACGTAAAACATTTTCTGCCCAAATAACCAACAGACAGACTGACAGGCACTTCAATTTCAATCATATAGATACATTCTTAGAATTTCCTTTTCAGCATGACCTTGAACTTCAGATATTTCAATTTCACTTAAAATCAGCGAAAGCAACAACTCTTAAGCAATTTGATGTTTGCTATTTCTGTTTTCATCTCGCAGAACAATTAGTCTGCAAGTCCTAAAATACATCAACGATTACATACCTCTTCTGAAACAGTTCTTATTTACATGAATAACTGATGAACTATTCTCTAATTGTACAAAGGTAGGGCGATCAAAGTATCAGTATTTATCTTTTAAATCAATTTTGTTAGGAATGTTACAAAAAACAGCATTGTTCTTAAATAGGGCACAATATAAAAATCTCCTGATGGTAAAATGGAAAACAACGGACATTCATATTCAGACCTGCCGATGGTAAGATTCAAACCCAAAAATCTCTATAATGCAAGCTTAAAGCCACGCGGCCCATACCATGCAATCAACGCGCTAACAAAAATAATAATATTAATAAAGTCCGGTTCATTACTTGAATGATCAGCGTCATGACCTTCGGTTCATAGGATTCCAGGTTCAATTATTGACATGGGGCATTCCAATTTCCCTGAAAGCGTATAGTACAACTTATCAAAATTGGTTAATGGAAAAATCAACCATTTTCTTGAAAATATCATGCGAAGAATGCATTTTCTTTGTTCGTAAAAATGAAACGACATAAAGAAGCAAATAATAATATTATTTAACATATTTCACTATCGGATTTTACTCGTTTGTTTTGGAAGAACTTTCATATATTCCAGTGATCAGTTACTAAGTGATTAAGTTCGAACGTTATTGTTTTATTAATAATGAATGCATATTTACAACGAGTTTATAATTATGAATGTTATTAATAATTTATTGTAATAGGCAATTATAATTTGCACCACAATGATTTAAAATGCACAAATTACAGAAACAGAACATTTAATAGGCTTTATTTGAGCTCTCTGATGTTACACTTGATGATTTATGGTAACCACTACCACGACAAGGTTCTCGCATGTCCTACACGGCTGTTGATAACGCAGTTCATGTGTCGTTTTCGACCAAGTAGGTCCTCCGATAAGAACATGTTGTAGGTTAAACGATGCTGGGTTTTACAATTCGGAGTAATAGGAAGAATTTCTACCCTAATAAAGTTGTGGCGAAATGCAAGGAAACGTATAATACAAGGCATATGCAACATACTCACGATCGCGTATGGTACTTCATTTTTAGAATTACATCTTTTTGTTCTGGATTGTTTCTTATGCAAGTTCCTTACATCACATCGTCACAGACGGATAGGATTGGGAAGGAGGTGACCATGGCCTTAATTAAAGTACAGACCCAGCATTTGCCTGGTGTGAAAATGGGAAACCCCGGAAAACCATCTTTTTTTTTTTTGCTATGGGCTTTACGTCGCACCGACACAGATAGGTCTTATGGCGACGATGGGATAGGAGAGGCCTAGGAGTTGGAAGGAAGCGGCCGTGGCCTTAATTAAGGTACAGCCCCGGCATTTGCCTGGTGTGAAAATGGGAAACCACGGAAAACCATTTTCAGGGCTGCCGATAGTGGGATTCGAACCTACTATCTCCCGGATGCAAGCTCACAGCCGCGCGCCTCTACACGCACGGCCAACTCGCCCGGTCGGAAAACCATCTTGAGGGCTGCCAAGAGTGGGGTTCGAACCTACTATCTCCCGAATACGGGATACTGGTCGCACTTAAGCTACTGCAGCTGTCGATCTCGGTTGTATTGATTGCCCACGAAATTCGATGCATGTGGACAGAATCCTAAAAAGGTCTTGGAATGGAAATAGCACCTTTTGAACAATTTTGCACCATTTGAATGGTCCAAAGTTTAAATCAATTATTTTGTGTGCAACGTGTTTTTTTTATTATTTTTTTTTTTTTTTACAATTTGATTTACATCACACCCACACAGATTGGCCTCATGGCGACGATGGGATAGGAAATATCTTAGAGGGGGAAGGAAGCGGCCGTGTCCGTAATTAAAGTACGGCCCCAGCATTTTACTGGTATGAAAATTGAAAAGCACAGAAAACCATCTTCAGAGCTGCCGACAGTGCGGTTCGAACCCACTATCTCCCGGATGCAAGCTTATAGCTGCGCGCCCTTAACCGCACGGCTAACTCGCCCGGTGTGTGTAATTTGAGCACACCAGCTCCTTTCCTACTATTATGAGTTCCTAAACTAAGCTCATTTAACATGCTGATTAAATGTGTCATGGCACCCGTTATATGGACCGTAAAGGCTGATGTTCGAACCGGTTGAGGATGATGCAAAATGTTTCTAGGCCATCTCTCCTACACAAAGGAGAAATTAACCGAGCAGTCGACATTTGTACATGTATAGAAATATAATTCTCACTAGGGGTTCTGTGATACAACAGGTACTGTAAATGCAGTAAATGCACGATGTAGCGTCATTCACACTCACCGTAGACTGTATATTCTTCTCTATTTCCAAGAATTGCAATTTCAAGGGTCAATAAAGGAAACAAAATTATATCTTTTGAGAACAGGGACAGATAGTTGCTAATCTTCGATCTGTTAGTGCTATGTTAAGCCAGTAGCAAAAGAAACTGTTCAGCCTGCTAATAGGCTTCCCTTCTTACTTCCTAGTTACTTATGCCGTAACTATAGTGGAGTAAAGTTAATTTAGGGGTTGGTACCCTTCTTGAATCGCTTGAATAACACTGTGTCCAATTAGCCAATTTTTTGTCCTCAAAATGCCGGCTCATTTGCCTGTGTTCGTCTTTTTCTTTCTCTCCTCGTGTAATAAAGACCTCTCTAGATCGGGAGGCTGGTTACTGAACAAAGGTAAAGGACAAGATTTTCAACATGTAAATCATTAACGAATACGCTTCCCTTCTGCTGGTAGACGGCGATAATTTAACCTTCTGGATATGTAAAGTTTAGGTTAGGATTTTTGTCCAGTAGTCCGGCAGGTATTGTTTACTGTATGAGTGTTTCAGAAGATAAGTCAAAATATGTAACATCCTTCTTCTGATATTTATTCTTCTAACGCCTTAAATTGTGGTTGTTTCAAATCCTACAGGTATACGCTTCGCAAAATTATTATTTTCCGAATTTACTTGAATTTAATGTGCTTTGGTTCGAATTTCAAATTCCTACTGAATTTTAAAACAATAAACTTAAAATATAACGGAAGTCGATAAATTTTAATGTAGTTTCCCACGGACTTTTCAGTTGCTTTTGGCGCTTTTGGCGCTCTTGAAGTTGCCCTGTTAATAATGCGAGGTCAATTACTAATTATTAGTAATTTACTAAGGGCTATTCTTGGTGCGAGAAACCTCCACAGAGGCCGTCGTACTTTCACCACAATAGGCAAATCACAGATTATCAACATGTCGACTATCGCCCTTATATCAATAAATCTATGTCATTTCTATGGTCATGCAACCTTTGCAGACTACCTGTACTGGTAGTGAGCTATTACGGCCCTTCCCTCAAATACTATATTTTCATGTGTATATATTGTATTGATATATTACTAAGTTGACAGTTCCCTCTGAGAATGTTTGTGCAAAATTGCATGAACTTCCGCCCACACGTAATATAGTTTCGGAAGGCATACATATGGCATTTCACTTTTATCCAAAGTTTTGCTGGTGTTAACTACTGTAAGAGATGAAAGGCATTATAGCCTGTTGCCAATGAGCTTACATGATCATGTGCAAACCGTGCTACTCCGTATCATTCCGTACCATTCGGTGCATGCGCACATGTGGTAGGTTTTCGTGCGGGAATAATTTGTGACGTTGAAGTATGAGAGGATTTATGATGGCATTGCGAATTCTATTAAAATTTCCCTTTACAAATATTTGGCACCTCCATTTACAGCAATTTAAACCTTAACCACCTTCCTTTTTGTGGTATACAAATATCCAAAGTACAACACGAACAATTATTTTCTATATACAAATTAAGGTTCGAAGAATGTGGCACAAACTGCCGTCTTGTGATGCACACAATTCTATGTTGCAAGAACACAAACTAAAGTTTTGTAGCTGAAGTATAAAGTCTCTGAAAGAAAATACGTGGTCAGATGTTTGAAAAAATAACTTGCAGGTCAGGATGAAATCTAGAAAGCTATGGTTATTATCTTGTTGCCCATGAGCATGCCCTGAGGTGAAACATCTCGGTTGACTTTCGTCCACCTGTGCAGACTGTTCAGAATAGGGAGTATCCCTATTCATCTGTAGTACAGTGTAGTCAACCACTTGACGGCTATCGGTCTCTCCTTTCTTTGGGGGAGGGGGGTAAATCCGCACTCCCCACGTGGCGATCAGCTCAAATCTACATCACCTCCAACATGCTATGAGTTCTAAGAAGAACGAGATATCAGGGAGGATTGGGAAGTAATACTACAGGAATATCGGCCTGTTTCCATGTCAGACATGCTACGAGGTAGACTTTGTGTCAGTAAGGTGGTATTAAGGCATGGTATAAAGGGTCAGGACAAAATCATATAGGCGGAAAGAGAAAGATGCCAACAGGAAAAACCTGACGGGCTTAGCGATGACGTGGGCACAGCTGTCTGCTAACCGGTCGAACCAGCTTGCACAAACTGGAACTTTCTTCGTAACATGCCAGGTTAAAACAGGAACCAAAACACATGTTTTCTGTTTCCTCTTACTTGATAATTGGACAAAAAATCATACACCTCAGAACTGTAACTTTTTTAAACCTCACGCCTAGCCCCGTGTCGTATTTTCTTAGTATTGCACATTATCAATCAAATGGTACTTAATTCAATCTGATCAGATTTTTAATTTCGGAGTTATAAACTCGAATGTGAGATCATGATTTCGTAACAGTAATACGAATATATGTAGCCTGATTTTATTGATGTCACGTCAAAAGCCGTATAACTGCTGTGGTGAAGCATATAGTTAAGGTACTATTCCAGTTACACACCATGATATGTTGTAACATAACCCACTTGTCAAGTCAGATGCCAGGTAGAGAAGCTATTATATTGTCAGGTTCTAGACATAGAGTGCAAAGTATGTTTATCTCGACGCCATATCAGTCACCCTCGTTGTCAAGCACATCTCGACCCTAGAGATAAGATCTTGGGTAGCACACTCAAATAATTGCGATCAACAAATTGTTGGTAACAGGTTGAACTGTTTGTTTTTGCTGGACAAGAGAACTCCTCACCTATTCTGACATCTGCAAATATAATTTGCAAGCACTCTACGGATTTTAAATCCCAGTTATTTCAGACTGAAGTTTATGGTCCATTAATCATTGTCTCTGCTTAAAAATGTCATTACTTGTTTACGTTCAATACAAAATTACCTCGAGAGCAGTAAACTAAAAGTAAGCAAACAAGCTTGTAGATTTATGTGACTAGAGAGTTTGTGGAATCTGAACGAGAATACAGCAATTCTTCAATTCAAAAATTCAACAAAATTCAAAACATTGGCCACTTTGGAGAGAAGCTAGTGGTAAACTCTTGGGTATCAGACAATCTAAGAGAAGTTAACTGTCCTAAAAGTTTATCCTTATACTGCTTTGCTTTCGAACCGACTTTCCTTTACGAGAATGAAAGCCGAATGGACCCAGAATACCTTATTAATAAGTTGGTGGTAACGCAGGGAGGGGGAAGGCATCATTAGCTTAGCTGCTGTCTTCCCACACGCCATGCTGAGTTTCCAATCCCGGTCGATTCTCGGATTGAGAATCCATCCCAAAACTGACGAGGCGTCAGGAAGGGAATCTGGCTTTAAATCCCCGGCAAAAACGAAAATGAGCCTTGGTGGCCCATTCTACACCAGGAATAACCAAGATAAGCTATAGAAAGATGTTTTTAAAATTTGGAAGTAATAAACATGAGAGTAGTGAGAAAGATTGTTGGTATAACCAGGCGATGGCAGCAAATTATCCGTGACGAGGAGATAAAGCTAGGTTAGGAATGAAATCTATAGATGGCAGTGTCGTATAGACCATATTCGGTGGTGAGGTCACGTGAAACGAAAGGAGGAAGGTAAGTTACCTAGGAAAATAACGGTCTCATCTGTCTAGGGTAACAGAAGTAGAGGAAAACCAAGGTTGCGATGGTTAAATTTGACTGACTTGACTTAATTCCTCTCCTTCCCTCTGGAACATAGGGCATCCGTGAAACGTCTCCATTGTGGTCATCGACTTGCCAGTGCTTTAACTTCCTTCCAGGTCTTCCCTGCTTCAAGAGCCTCCTCCTCCTCCTCTACAGTCCTCTTCAGGTCTTCCTAGGGCGACCTCTCCTCCGTGCCCCTTGCGGGTTCCTTTCCAATGTACCAAGCTCGATAGCTGCAGTCGCTTAAGTGCGGCCAGTAACCAGTATTCGAGAGATAGTAGGTTCGAACTCCACTGTCGGCCGCCCTGAAAATGGTTTTCCGTGGTTTCCCACTTTCACATCAGGCAAATGCTGGGGCTGTACCTCAATTAAGGCCACGGCCGCTTCCTTTCCACTCCCAGCCCTTCCCTGTCCCATCGTCGCCATAAGACCTATCTGTGTCGGCGCGACGTAAAGCAACTAGCCATTCCAATGATGTGCGTTCTATAGATCCCGCTGGCTTTCTCAAAGTATGACCTATCCATTTCCATTTCCTCCTCTTGATTTCCACTGCGACTGGAACTTGGATTGTTGTTCTCCATAGCTCGTCGTTGGATATAGTTTCAGGCCATCTGATGTTTATGATGCATCATACGCAACGGTTTATAAATGTCTCCAAGATATTAATGACAGTTCGTGTGACCTCCCAAGTTTCACAAGCATATAGAAGGACTGATTTAACATTTTTATTGAAGATTTTTATTTTTGCCTCCCTTGAATTTTTTTATTATTTTACACTGTATGCAGCTGTATGAAGGCTCAATTTGCTCTCCTTATTCTGGCTCTCACATCCTCTTCCGCCCCTCCTTCTCTTGTCACTACACTTCCCAAGTAGGTAAATGTTTTAACCTCTTCAATCTATTCTCCTGCCGCAAACAATCTTTCATCAATTTTAGCATTTATTCTCATTTCCTTGGTTTTGACAACAGTTATGTTGAGTCCTGCAGCCTCTGATTCCTTTCGTAATCATTCTAACTTCTGTTTCATATCACTCATTCTTGAAGAGAAAAGACAAATATCGTCTGCAAATTCTAGATATTCCACCTCTTTCCCCATTCCCCATTCCTCTTTTCCTCCTGCCCAACATTTTCTCATGACATTATCGAGCACCACTAAAATGATTGTTAGTGAAAGAATGCATCCAGGGTGAACTCCACTTGTGACATTCGCATAATCTGTGAGTTTTCCCTTATGTACTAATTTGCATCTGTACCCTTCATACATTGCCTTCATGAGATTCAAGATGTTAATGCGGTACTCCATATTTCACCAAGGTCTTCCACATTACGGTCCTATTTACTGAATCAAATGCTCTTTCGAAGTCTGTGAATGTCAAGTACAATGTGGCCTGCCATTCATTACTTTGCTCTAGAATTATTCTTAGCGTATTTGTTAGATCAACACAGCTGCGCTGTCTACGGAAGACGCTGCTCAATTGTGTCCTTTACTCCATTTAGAATTATTCTAGAGATAATTTTACTTGGTGTGCTCAGTAGTGTTATTCCTCTCCAAGTCCTACACACTGTGGTGTCACTTTTATGGAAGTTTCACGATCAAGCCCTCTTTCCAATCAGCTGGAATTCTCTCTTCTTTCCATATGTTCCCCAGTAATGGTAGCAGCAAATTAATGGTGGCCTCTTCATCCACTTTTCGTATTTCTGGATTTATATTATCTATACCTGCTGCTTTAGCACTTTAATTGTTTCAATGCTAACCTAACTTCATGCCTTGTTGGGGGATCTAGCTTTATTATTGAGTCTTCACTATCTAAGCCTTCATTTAATTCACACCAGGCAGGCAAATGCTGGGGCTGTACCTTAATTAAGGCCACGGCCGCTTCCTTTCCACTCCTAGCCCTTCCCTGTCCCATCGTCGCCATAAGACCTATCTGTGTCGGTGCGACGTAAAGCAACTAACAAAAAAAAACCATTTAATTCCTCTTGCATTTCTTACTCATTTCTATTATATTTGTTTAAAATTTCTGAAAAATAATCTTGCCATCTTCTCAGTTGCACTTCTTGTCAAAACAACATATTTTATAGACATGATGCTGCATAGGCTTTTGGGCTTATGCCGTGTCAAGAAAATAAGGTGAAATTCTTTACGTTTCGCAGGGAACTGTGCCTTTCATCTCAGAATAAATCTCCACTGTTCACGAGAAAGGCTTCCTAAACAATGACTCTATAAAATTTAGACGTTATAATAGAAGTGGAAATGGTACGTTCAGTCGCCACCAGATGGCTCCCAGGACGTGGCAAGAACGCTAGCATTCGAAGTGGAAGCTGACCGAACCATCAGACTAAGCAGTTCACATAACGTGTGTACGTAACATATGAACTTGACAGGTGTATGATATAGACATAAGCCTGGAAAGAGACATCTGGCGCCGAGGAACGTACGAATATGGAAAAAAAAGACGAAATAACAATAGTGAAAAGACAGGGAAGGGAACTACCTACGTAAATTCTTAATGGCTGGCAACCACGTATTACTTAATTGATAGTCAGTGTCCCTGTTGAAATTGTTAGGATTTATACGTATTTCTACAGCTTCTCGTATAATCCTGGTATACAAACGAAAAAACATGTCAATATTCAAATCAGTTAAGAAAGCACCTAGATATACACGAAGTTTCATTGAAATATGTCCAGCCGTTTGCAAGTTAAGGGGGAATAAACCTCGAACAACCATCACTCCCACATATATACATAGGATGACGCTGACAATGGTTCATTCACCCTTGCTCTTTACAGGAAAGAGAATAATAACGGAAATACTAATAATGACGTAAAAATTTGGAACTGACTAGCCATTTGCTAACGGAGAACTCGTTAAAGGAAACTCTTGCTAACTAACAGTGTAACTACCATATTGTCTGGATGTGGAGTATTATTATGTGACAAGAATCCCGGTCCGCCTTTGTGGTGTAATGGTTAGTGTGATTACCCACCACACCTGGAGGCCCGGGTTCGATTCCCGGCTTTGCCACGAAATTTGAAAAGTGGTACGAGGGCTCGAACGGGGTCCACTCAGCCTCGGGAGGTCAACTGAGTAGAGGTGGGTTCAATTCCCACCACAGCCATCCTGGAAGAGGTTTTCCGTGGTTTCCTACTTCTCCTCCAGGCAAATGCCGGGATGGTACCTAACTTAAGGCCACGGCCGCTTCCTTCCCTCTTCCTTGTCTATCACTTCCAATCTTCCCATCCCCCGCAAAGCCCCTGTTCAGCAGAGCAGGTGAGGCCGCCTGGGCGAGGTACTGGTCATCCTCCCCAGTTGTACCCCCGACTTAGAGTCTGAAGCCCCAGTACACTACTCTTGAGGTGGTAGATGTGGGATCCCTCGCTGAGTCCGAGGGATAAACCAACCCTCGAGGGTAAACAGATTAAGAAATAAAGAAGAGACAGAAAAAAGAATCCCGGCATATGATGGTTATACATAGAACATAGCTAATACGATTATATATAGACACGATCACACCACAGTGAAAAATAACATTTCGGTATCGATCGTTGTCAGGAAGTCTACATTGCCTCCGTCACTAGCCCATTACACATCTCACTCTCTCTGTTTCTCGCTCCCTCCACGCGCGTTGTATGACAAAGCCTGCGTCAGAGAAGAAGCGATTGAATGACCTGACTTTTAGCTGCATGAAAATGACGTATATTGCACACAACATTCAGCAGCAAACTGATATACAGGTTATACCGGCAAAGTCCAGCCCAGCAGTGTAGAAGGCAACGCGTGCACGTGTCACCCGGCGGCCCCGGGTTCGATTCCCGGCCGGGTCAGGGTTTTTAATTGTAAAATGATTGATATCCCTGGTCTGGGGGCTGGGTGCTTGTGACGTCCTTAACGTTTCTTTCCTCACATTCAACACTCTACACTTCCGCGATTAAAATTACACACAGGTTCATATCATATGGTGCAAGTAGTGGCGAAAGATCTAGAGGTCGACGTCACGTACAAATATTAAAAAGAAGAAAAACAGAATACTGCCAAAAGTAGAGGGAGCAAAAAAAGTGTAGACAACAAATATTACCCGGGTCTGTGGGATATAGAGGCGGCGGATGGGGCGAGGGGGTGTACAAATCAACATTTTAAAAAATTGCTACAAAATTGTAAGTTTTTGGTGCTCTGTGAGCGAATTTCTATGGAGACGTATAAAGGTTGACATTCTGTTAATTTCACTGCGGTAATAATCGTATTTTGACGTAATCATCCAACACTATACAATAAAACTCGCTGTGCCGCTGCACAAATCGGGCAGCAACGACGAATTCCCCAAAGAATGACATAAGAGAAAATCTAATGGGGCATGAGTGCCCAATCTAGTCAGGGGACAATTCCAATCCAAGGTGTAATAATAATAATAATAATAATAATAATAATAATAATAATAATAATAATAATAATAATAATAATGTAATTACAAAAACAGGTAATTTCGTATTTTGTTTTCATGTGTAATAGTAAATGTGGTTTTCATTATTATTATTATTATTATTATTATTATTATTATTATTATTATTATTTTTGCTAGGGGCTTTACGTCGCACCGACACAGATAGGTCTTATGGCGACGATGGGATGGGAAAAGCCTAGGAATTGGAAGGAAGCGGCCGTGGCCTTAATTAAGGTACAGCCCCAGCATTTGCCTGGTGTGAAAATGGGAAACCACGGAAAACCATCTTCAGGGCTGCCGATAGTGGGATTCGAACCTACTATCTCCCGGATGCAAGCTCACAGCCGCGCGCCTCTACGCGCACGGCCAACTCGCCCGGTATTATTATTATTATTATTATTATTATTATTATTATTATTACTACCGTATTCTCCCAATAATGGAAGACGTTAAGCAAACAACTCAATCAAGCTTTCTTTGGGTTCTTCTTGTTCTTCCAATAGGCTTTCATTCTCTCTGAGAAGGCTTGTTTACGTTCTTCCGACCATTTCGGTCTGCACTGTTTTTGCTTTGGTTGCTCTGATGTAACTTCCCACTTGTTGACTTTGTGTCTGAAGGTGTCTCTTTCTAAAATGTCTGTTGCACATATGTTTGCGTTTTTGAGGTCCTTTCGAAGTTCGTCCAGCCAAGGTGTTGAATTCTTAAGTGAGCTAACATAATTTAATATTCTTTTTGACAGTCGATTTTCTGGTAATCTTGTGAGGTGTCCAAAGAATTTCATTCGTCTTTTCTTAATGTCAATTTCAATGTTTGAAACTTTTTCTGTTGTTTTGATTGATTGTAGCCTGAAACCATCTTGGGTATATCTTGCTCCTAGGATTTTCCTGATGATCTTCCTCTCTTGCTTTTTTATTTCTTCTAATTCTTGTTTACTGTTAAGTGACAATGTTTCACTTGCGTAAAGGACTGTTGGTTTTATGACTGTGTTGTAATGCCGAATTTTTGTCTGTCTTGACATGCATTTTTTGTTGTAGATGTCTTGAACTAACCCTAATGCCTTCTTGACTTTTTGGAGACGGTTTTGCTGTGAGATCTTCTCAAGGCCTGTCGGATCGATGAATTCTCCGAGGTATTTAAAGTACGAGACCCGGTCGATTTTACCGTATTTTGTTCTCAGGCTCGTGACATCTGTCTTTGAACAGAAGAATTTAGTTTTCTCAAATGAAATCTGTAGTCCCACTTTTTCTGCAGATTCCTTAAGTATCTCAAGCTGCTTGATGGCAGTCTCCTCATCCTCTGTTAAAATCGCCAGATCGTCCGCAAATGCAAGGTATGGTACGTAGAGGTTGTTTTTGGGAAAGCCCAATCGGATCGATTTACAAGATTCACGTTTCTTGAGTTCCTTCTCCCATTCTTCCATAACCTTGTCTAGGACGACGTTGAACAGATTAGGAGAGAGTCCATCACCTTGTCTCACACCTGTTTGAATGTCGAAGGGTTCTGAAATTTCTCCCATAAATTTCACTTTAGATTTTGTGCCCGTTAGTGTTTGTCTTATGAGTTCTAAGGTTTTGGGATCTAGTCCTCTCTCTTCTAGAATTTGGAATAGTGAGGGTCTGTCTATCGAATCATATGCCTTTTTGAAATCTAAAAATGTGCATACTGTAGGCTTTTGTCTGAGGGCTCGTAGTTTAAGTATGGTTTTGAGGTTGAAAATTTGTTCTGGGCATGACCTGTTTGGTCTGAATCCTGCTTTAAATTCTGATAATTTGGGTTCTAATTGTTGTTGTGTTCTATGCAAGAGACAGGCTGATAGTATTTTGTATGTGACTGATACAAGAGAGATTCCTCTGTAATTGTTTACGTCTAACTTGCTGCCTTTTTTATGTAGTGGATGGATTAGAGCAATCTTCCAGTCATCCGGGAGCTTTTCGGTTTGCCAAATGTTTCGGATTATTTGTGTAATTTCTCTGAGTGAATTTTGGCCTAAATTGTTCAGAAGTTCAGCTACAATTCCGTCTTCCCCTGATGCTTTGTTGTCTTTAAGTTTCTTGATATGTGAATAAATTTCTTCTTGAGTTGGTGGTGCCGAATTTTCCGGTATGATTTCTGGCTGTACTTTCGGGAATCTGTTTTTAGGTTCTGGACAATTTAAAAGCTGTGAAAAATATGTAGCTAATTCTTGGCAGTTTTCCTTATTTGTCAAGGCTAGTTTACCATCGTGCTTCCGAAAGCAAAGGTTCTGTGGGGAATATCCTTTAATTTGGTTCGCAAAGGTCTTGTAGAAATCGTGTGTGTTGTAATTTTTGAAGTTGTCTTCAATTGACTTCAGTTGGACATTGACGTATTTCCGTTTATTTTGTCTTAAAATCTTGGATACATGCTAGCGAACTTCGAAGAATTTCTTCTGTGTTTCTTCTGATTTGTTACAATTGTAGTTTTGAAATGCCTTTTTCCTTTCTTCTAGTGCGGTCTCACATTCTTGATTCCACCAAGGATGTTTTGGTTTCTTGCGAAGAGGGATTAGGTCCTTCGCCGTTTCGATGATTTTAGTCTGGAAATTCTCCCAGCTCTCTGCAGGTCGTTTTTCCCATTCTTCTGAAATTTTGGAGTCCTTGATTTTGTGCAGATCAAATTTTGGAATCACCGATGTTTTCCTGTTGAATTTCCCTTTGAGTGTGAATTTAATTTTGATTCTGTTTAAATAATGATCCGAATCGATGTTAGCACCTCTGCGCACTTGCTCATCATGAATTTCCTTTTGGTAATCATATGATATTGCCACATGATCAATCTGAAATTCTCCTAAATGATGCATGGGTGATCGCCAAGTTTTTTGCTTTTTGGGATTCTTCCGGAGTGATGTTGACATAATTTTGAGGTTATTTTGTTGGCATAACTCAATGAGGCGTGTGCCATTTTTATTGGTGAATCTGTGGGCTGGATAGTCTCCCACTGTCCTCCTGTATTTGTATTCTCTGCCAAGCTGTGCATTGAAATCACCGAGTAGAATTTTCACATCTTTTTTTAGGGATTTTGGCCATTTCTGTTTCAAGTTCTTCCCAGAATCTTTCTGTTTTTTCAGGCTCCTTTTTATTGTCTCCATTTGTTGGTGCATGCACATTAATAAAGGTGTATTTTTTGTTTGTATGCCTGATTCTTAAGGTCATAAGCCTATTGTTGATGGGTTTCACCTCTATTACTGAATCCAAACTTTTTTGTCTACACAGAAGGCCATTCCTAACAATGCTGCTCCTTTACCAATTTTCTTGTTTGTTCCACTTTTGAAGATCCTATAATTATTGGAATCCATCGTTTCTGAATCAGTGAAGCGTGTTTCTTGTAGGGCCAGAATTTCGATTTTCTGCTTTGTAAGTTCTGTTGTGAGATTGTGCAGTTTTACTGTTTGAATCAGTGTCTGAATGTTGAATGTGCCAATGAAAGTGTGAGTCTTTCGTGGAAGTTTATCAGAGCACTCCGACTTTCTCTCTTGTATTCGCCCAAGCTCCCCAGAATCCGAATGCTTGGTTGCCACTTTAGAGTGGGTGGATTGTCCACCTGGGGTAATTTTGTCTTTACTTGTACGAGTCATGTCTGCTTGTAAGCAATCTTCTAGCTTTCGCTAGTGGTGTAGAACCAGGGATTGTTAGTTCCTGGAGCATATTTACAGCCGCACCTCTGGTAATCAGACGCTGACCACTTGCCGCTTGCTACAAGTCAGACGCGAAGTGGATTTGATTCGGTTCTTCCGCCCTCTCTGCCATTGGGATATGTCCTCTTCTGCCGTCGAGGCCGTTGACCATTTCTCTGTTTACCTCAGTTGATCCGCGGGTGCTTATTTGGCTAAGCCTTATTCACACCTGTCCTGCATATCTACAGGAGCTTCCCCTATCAGCCATATGGGACGCGCCGTGTCGGGGTTGAGGCCCCCCACTATTATTATTATTATTATTATTATTATTATTATTATTATTATTATTATTATTGTTACGGGGTATCTGTGGAACAGCAGAGGTGAAAGAAGGTGCTGGGATGAATAGGTCTCAACTTACAAAATTAAAGTTAATTTAAAATTTAACAAAGGTTATGTTTTCTTTTCGAGATCAAGAAAAAACAAGTATAACAGGAACTCAGTTGTATATCAACAAATTAAGAATGTACAATTACAATTTGTTAATGGTTTTGGGCTTCGAGCCCCCAGACACACAATCCTTGAGCAATGAGCCCAACTTTACCCAAATACAAGGTTTGACAAAGGGGCGGAAAACCCCAATCATGCCCAGGAGCACTTGCTCCCATTTACCCAGTAAAGCCTGCTCGAGGCACACAGAAACCAAATTTAAGAAAGAGAAACCCGCTCTCAAAGTTCAAGCCCATCAACGGCCACACCAAACTCCACCTTCAAGCTGTCCTCCGGACACATAAAAACGGGGGTAAAAATACCCAACCTACTGAGGCCTATTCAGTAAAGAAACAGGACAATGACATGGCCCCAAAATACCAACTTGAGTGGAGGCGTACTTAGCACTCCTAATACACTTTATTAAAACCTAATTTGGCCCTAGGCCGCTTATGCAAGGCTAATCCCATACTACGGAGGTGACACGAAATAAAACTTTATTAAATTACGAAGAGATGGGAAACTGTTATAAAAACGTAGTCACCTCAAAACAATATGAGTGGGAGCTCGAGAGGGTTAGGCACTCTCTATCCCAATTTGTAGTTAAAGAGACAGAATTTATATCAAGTGTCTTTTACATTTTAAAGGAAGGTTACATGATAAAAGTTTCGAACCTGCCCCGAGGGTTAAACTGCTGAGCTAGCAAGAAAAGAAGTTATTAAAAGGCCATTACCTTATGATGAACTGCTGCCCGAAGAAAGAGGCGCTTCTCGCCCCCTGCTACATAATCACACTAGGATAGATATTACTGAAGTGGCACCGAGACCAGAAAATCAGCAGTTTACATATCCTCGTGGAAAATTCGAGACGTTTCATGAATGAATACAACCCGCCCACAAAATTTTATTGGTTACCGAACACAGTTACAGAGCAGGTTGGGGAAGAAAGCCCCGATTGATCGAAAATGAATTTAAGAAATTCGGGATTGGCTAATTTCAAAACTGGCGGAACGAACGGATTAACATTGCCAACACAAACAATGACAGAAAGAAATTTAACAAAGAACAAACTTATGACTACAAAATTTCTTCAAAAAAAAGTTCATTCACTTCGCACTAGGGTGCACAATTGTAGTTCTTAAGTGGTGCCATCTAGAAGAGAATGTTCACACTTCTTGCTACAGAGAAAACAAAAACGAATCGAAACTGACATAGTTCAGAACACTTCAAAATTTACAGTAGGGACATCTTCTGAGAAATCTTAGAATTAATGTGGTTGTTAAAGTTCAGGCTTCCTCGAGTAGAGGAGTTTCAACTGGCGCAATGTTTGAATTAGCGGCGTGGAGGTGTACCGCCCGGTACAATTATTATTTTTATTATTATTATTATTATTATTATTATTATTATTATTATTATTATTATTATTATTAATATTATTATTATTATTCATACATACATTATCATTATAGACTGTTATGCCTTTCAGCGTTCAGTCTGAAAGCCTCTGTGAATTTAATAGACGTCGCCACAATCTCCTATTTGCAACTAATGCTGTGGCCTCATTTAGTTTTATATTTCTTATCGTTAGAAACTGAGGTCTAACCATCGTCGTCTTGATCTACCTCTACTTCTCTATCCCTCCATAACAGAGTCCATTATTCTCCTAGGTAACCTATCCTCCTCCATTCGCCTCACATGACCCCACCGCCGAAGCCGGTTTATGCGTACATCTTTATCCATCGAGTTCATTCCTAAATTAGCCTTTATCTCCTCATTCCGAGTACCCTCCTGCCATTGTTCCCACCTGTTTGTACCAGCAATCATTGTCACTACTTTCATGTCTGTTACTTCTAACTTATGAACAAGATATCCTGAGTCCACCCAGCTTTCACTCCCGTAAAGCAAAGTTGGCCTGAAAACAGACCGATGTAAAGATAGTTTTGTCTGGGACCTGAATTCCTTCATACAGAATACTGCTGATCGCAACTGCGAGCTCACTGCATTAGCTTTACTACAACTTGATTCAATCTCACTTACAATATTACCATTCTGGGAGAACACACAACCTAAATATTTGAAATTATCTACCTGTTCTAGCTTTGTATCACCAATCTAACATTCAATTCTGTTGAATTTCTTACCTACTGACATCAATTTTGTCTTCGAGAGGTTAATGTTCATACCATACTCATAGCACCTATTTTCAAGTTGCAAGATATTAGACTGCAGGCTTACGGCACAATCTGCCATTAAGACTAAGTCGTCAGCATAGGTCAGACTGCTCACTATATTTCCACCTAACTGAGTCCCTCCGTGTTATTTAATATATTTCGGCAGATTATCCATGAAAACCACAAACAGCAAGTGAAAGATTACACCCTTGTCTAACCCCTGCAAGTACCCTGAACCAAGAAATTCTACCATCAATTCTCACTGAAGCCCAAATGTCAACATAAATGCCTTTGATTGATTTTAATAATCTACATTTAATTCCACAATCCCCCAGTATAGTGAACATCTTTTCCCTCGGTACCTTGCCATATGCCTTCTCTAGATCTATGAAACATAAACACAACTGCCTATTCATCTCGTAGCATTTTTCAATTACCTGCCGCATACTGAAAATCTGATCCTGACAGCCCCTCTGTGATCTGAGACCACACTGGTTTTCATCCAACTTCCTCTCAACGACTTATCACACCCTCCATTCCAAGATGCCAGTGAATACTGTACCTTGCCTGGTATACTAATCAATGAGATACCTCGATAGTTGCTGCAATCCTTCCTGTTCCCTTGCTTAGAGATAGGTGCAATTACTGCTTTTGTCCAATTTAAAGGTACCTTACCAACACTCCATGATAATCTTAGTATTCTCTGAAGCCATTTCATCCCTGCCTTCCCACTATGCTTCACCATTTCAGGTCTAATTTCATCTATTCCTGTTGCTTTATGACAATGGAGTTTATTTACCATCCTTTCCACTTCTTCAAGCGTAATTTAACCAAAATCACTTTCCTCCTCCCCATGAGCTTGGCTGTTCGCAACACCACCAGGAAGATTTCCTTTTACGTTGAGAAGATATTCAAAATATTCCCTCCACCTCTCCAGTGATTCCCTAGGATGTATTATGAGTTCACCTGAATTTCTCAAAACACTGTTCATTTCGTTTCTCCCTCCCTTCCTAAGATTCTTTATTACTGTCCAGAGAGGTTTCCCTGCTGCTTGACCTAGCCTTTCCATGTTATTACAAAAATATTCCCAAGACTTCTTTTTGGATTCAACAACTATTTGTTTCGCTCTGTTTCTTTCACCTACGTACAATTCCCTGTCTGCCTCGGCCCTTGTTTGGAGCCATTTCTGATAAGCCTTCTTTTTACGTTTACAAGCTGCTCTCACTTCATCATTCCACCAAGATGTTCGACTTTTTCCATCTTTACACACAGTTCTTCCTAGGCATCCATGTATGCCACCCATTCTCTTTCTATATCTTGAACATGCTTACTGTATACTGTTCGGAGCTTCTCACTAATCATATCCATGTACTTCTGTCTAATTTCCTCGTCCTGGAGATTTTCTACCCTTGTCCGTTTGCAGACAGATTTTACTCTCTCTATCCTATGCCTAGAGATACATAGTTCACTAGTTCTTTCTTCCATAAGCCCCATTAATATTGATAGCTCTCCATCGCATGTATTCGTAACTGCTAAACCCATACTAGCACAGAAGTCCAGCAAACGCTTCCCATTCCTATCAGCTTCCATATCTTCCCCACATTTACCAATCACCCTTTCGTATCCATCAGTTCTATTCCCAACTCTCACATTGAAATCGCCCATTAGCACTATCCTATCCCTGTTGTTGTTCCTGACCACGATGTCAGTCAAGGCTTCATAAAACTTGGCAATTTCATCCTCATCTGCACCCTCACATGGTGAATACACTGAGACAATTCTTGTCCTAATTCCTCCAACTAACAAATCTACCCACATCATTCGCTCATTTACGTGCCTCACAGAAACTATGTTGCGTGCAATGGTATTCCTGATACACAGCCCTACCCCATACTCTGCCCTTCCCTTTCTAACACCCGTCAAGTACACTTTATAATCTCCTATCTCTTCCTCGTTATCTCTCCTTACCCGAATATCACTTATTCCTAGCACATCCAGATGCATCCTCTTTGCTGACTCACCCAGTTCTACTTTCTTTCTTCCATAAGCCCCATTAATATTGATAGCTCCCCATCGAATTCCATTTTGTTCGCCAAGTTGTTTCCAAGGAGTCCCTCGCCTGTCAAATGGGAGTGTGACTCCGTTACTCCCATAGGTCCGAGGCTTGCTTAAAATGTTCTGAGCTCAATAAATTCATGAAGCAGGATGCTACCCTACTTGCACATAGTCCAAGTGAGGGTCTCTCCTCTAACGGGTTATGGACCACCGGTGGATTGTATAGCCCTAGCCGCCTGAACACAAGGAGGGCCATGACTCAGAATATGTCCGAGATGCCCGCTCTCATTCCATAGCAACTGGTATCCCGACTCTCAGGACCACTTACTAGGCCACTCAACCGTTGCCCATGGTTCACGAACTAGGGCGTGACTACAGTAACTCACACCATGGACCATATTATTATTATTATTATTATTATTATTATTATTCGTTTTTTTAGTTAATGTAGTCACATCCCAGTTCGTGAACAATGCCCAGCGGCTGGATGGCTCAGCAAGTGGTCCTTAGATTCAGGATACCAATTGCCATGGAATAGGAGTGAGCACTTCTGAATCGTGGAGTTCCGTGTTCTCAGGTGGGTAGAACTACACAATCCACTGACCTTCTGTAAACAGGATGAGGAAACTAACTGGGACTATGCGAGTAAGTAGGATAGCCTTCTACGTCACTAAAATTTACAGAGATCAGAATCTTTTAAGCAAGCTTCGGACCTTTGGGAGGAACTGAGCCTCACTTCCACTTGGCAGGTCAGGGTCTCCTTGGAACAGTTTGGCAAACAAAATGGGTTTCCATTGGGTACTATCAATATTAATGGGACTAATGGAAGAATAAGTAGATTATATGATGTTCAAAACAGGTGTTAAAAGGAGAAGGGCAGGATATGGGGTCAGTTCTGTTCATCAGGAACACCTTAGCACGGAATATGCTTTGTTAGACACGTAAATGAGCGAATGATGTGGATTGATTTAGCGGTTGGAGGAATTAGAACGAGAATTGTCTCAATGTGCTCAATAGGTAAGGGATCAGATAAAGCCGAATTAGAAAAGTTGTATGAAGTACTGAGTGATATCGTGGTCTCGGTCAACAGCAAGTATAAGGTAAAAGTGATTTCGTTGGGAGAATAGGAAATAGAAATGAAGGATATAAATAGGTGACGGCTGTGTGTGCATAACATGTCGGGGTGAATATAAATGGACAGCATGGACTTTTTTCCTCTATACAGCGTGATCAGTTATGGTTTACACCGACGCGCGCGGTGTTCCACTTACGGGCGAGCTCACTGCTCGTTCGATGCGCGCGGGAAGGGGATGGCGCGGTGTGCTACGACATGTTTTATTCTCTGACCCCAGCCGTTGTCTTGTGTGGGTGCGCATCCCAGCTAGCTGACCTTGCACACGTGTACGATGTCGCAGTCTTATTTCAGCTGTTTTTAAATGTGTGGTACATTGTTCCTTTCTTAATTCTGTAATTAGTCGTAAAGGTACCCCATGTACCTCGTGTGTCAACGGCACATCGTGTATTTATGTACGATTCACATATGTTAATTCAGTCAGCTTGTTAAGTTTATTTCTTCAAGTTGCTTTACGCCGCGCCGACACGGATAGGTTTTATGGCGACGATGGGATAGGAAAGGCCTAAGAGTGAGAAGGAAGCGCCTGTGACCTTAATAAGGTACAGCCTCAGCATTTGCCTGGTGCGATAATGGGAAACCACAGAAAACCATCTTCAGGGCTGCTGACAGTGAGGTTCGAACCCACTACCACCCGAATACGGGCCGCACTTAATGGACTGCAGCTATCGAGCTGTGGCGTTAAAACGCTGTTTCAAGAAATATTCCCCGGTGCATACGTTCCAAGTCGTAAAACAGTCCACAGTCTTTAAGATAAACTTCGAGAAACTGGAATTATCCAGCCTAAGATACCAAACACGTTATTTTTATGTTTTTAGCTCCTAATTCTACATAGAAATCCTCTTTATAAATATCCAGGATGCTGTTGCGGAAAGCGCTAGGTAATAAAGGTCTTATGATTTTTCGGAATCCTTTCCATAAAAAAAACCGAGCTCGATAGCTGCAGTCCTTTAAGTGAGGCCGGTATTCAGGAGACAGTGTGTTCGAACCCCACTGTCAGCAACCCTGAATATGGGTTCCCGTGGTTTCCCATTTTTACACCAGGCAAACCTGGGGCTGCACTTTAATTAAGGCCAAGGCCGCTTCCCTCCCACTCCTAGCCTTTTGCTGTGCCGTCGTCGCAGTAAGACCTATCTGTAACAGTGCGATGTAAAGAACTTGGAAAAAAAGAACTCTTTCCACAAAAGTACATTATGAGGTTAGGTACTCAGTAGCATCTGAAACTCACAGCGATGCCTATAGGTTTTGCCCATTATTTGACTGTCTTGAAAGGGTTATCACTGAGAAATCCATACTGGTCCTGATTTAACCTTCAACTTCAGCAGTAAAGAGTCTTTATTAGACAATAAAAATTATATACAGTCTTGAGTTTTGGTGCGTGTTAATGTCTGTTCCTGTCATATTAGTAGGTTTGGCGCAGTTTGATTAATTTGATTACTGAACATTTAAAAGTAGGTTATTGGGTGCAAATTACAACAAGAAATTTTATGATTCAGGTTGATTAAAGTGACTATTTCACTTTCTAATGGAGGCATATGAGTGACTGGCTTGCAATCATACACGAGGCGGGATTAAACGAAACTATCCTGGCCCTATTTCTCGGTTCTCAATGTGTGTAGCACAAGGGTGAGGAGGAGGGATGGGGGAGGACGCAACTACATACCGTTATTCGTCAGCACAAATTGGCAGTTGGCTTGCGTCTTTTGGTTTTGTGGGTAATGAACAATTACGGAGGTTATTCTGAACCCGTCAAAGGATCAGTGTACCGTAATTCACGTTTTGACAGTGGAAGGCTGTCAGTTTGTCGTCGCATGAATACTATGTATGATACACGTGTTACAGTCGGAAAGAGGTGATAGTGTAAAAACATAAGGTGATTCCCGGACACCCACATTATAGCCCTAACATGTCATTTTGTGACTTCCATTTGTTCAGTTCATTTCTGAAGGGCAAAGATTTCCCCAAGTATAGCGAGCTCAAGGCTGTGGTGCTGAAATGGTTCAATCAATAACAAATATCCTTCTTAATGATCGACATCCAAGGCTTGGTGAAGCAGTGGAAAGCGTATCTAAATGCAAAGGATGATATTCTCCTGCATTCCGTCGATACTTTAATTTTATTGAATAAGCTACGTGGCCTCAGCTCAATGCCCTACAACACCTACTACCTGATATCCTGGAGCTGGCGTTGTTCTGACGATAACGTTGCATTTACGACATAATTCTTCTTCATGCTTGAGCAAAATTAACCTTACACTGATGGTAACATTTAATATATCGTGCGAGCTAACTGCATTAGCTTTGTTAATAATAATGTTATTTGATTTACGTCCCACTAACTAATTTTACGGTTATCGGAGACGCCGAGGTGCCGGAATTTTGTCCCGCAGAAGTTCTTTTACTTGCCAGTATATTAACCGAAATGAAACTGACGTATTTGAGCACCTTCAAATACCATCGGACTGAGCCTGGAACGAACCTTCCAAGTTGGAGACAGAAGACCAGCGTCTCAACCCTCTGAGCCACTCAGCCCGGCATTAGCTTTGTTACATTGTTTGAGAAAATCTCGGACAGCACTGTTGTAACTCAGCCTGATAAAAACACGTTGCCTTGTCCCTTAAGGCAACCTCGACTACGGCCACCAGTTAATTAATTTAATTTCGTGTGGCTACTTCTAGCCGAGTGCAGCCCTTGTAAGGTAGACCCTCCGATTGAGGGTGGGTGGCACCTGCCATGTGTAAGTAACTGCGTGTTATTGTAGTAGAGGATAGTGTTGTGTGTGGTGAGTGAATTGCAGGGATGTTGGGGACAGCACAAACACCCAGCCCCGGGCCACTGGAATTAACCAATGAAGGTTAAAATCCCCGACCCGGCCGGGAATCGAACCCTGGACCCCCTAAACCGAAGGCCAGTACGCTGTACATTCAGCCAACGAGTTGGATGACGGCCACCATTCATGGACGGTAATTTAAGATAGTCACACTATTCAAAATTGTACATAATACGTTCATGATGAGGTTCAATATAACTTTTCTTGCTTTCCGTCGTACGTAGAATATTTCCATCTACTGTTTTGTTATAGATAATTGAAACATGTATTCGTTTAATAGCACTCATAGTGCATTTATAATAATATTTTTCCTCGACAAAGGGTAGGCCTACAAGGAAAAAAATTAAGACGCTTTTTGTGTTTGGGTGGAACGTATATATCGCCGAGAGTGTTTAAGTTACGATTATGTTTAACGTCCCAGTTGACAGATAAAAGAGGAAGGTACTTGTTTCAAGAGATACTGAAAATATGAAACGTATTTTTCATGAAATAGCACTTCAATGTAAAGCAACATTTGTGCTAAATATGTGACGTCACACGGATACTCTATTATAAGATGGCGCTGTGTTGACTCATGCGCTCGGTTGGAGGCTATCTGTCGTTGTGATTACATCGTGGTCAGTTGTATAGAACAACAAATCTGAAATGAAATATTTGATTACAATTCGGCAAAAGCGTGTAAAAGAAAAGGTTGAAAGAAGAAAAGTGAACGATGAAGGAAAACAAAAGAAATGATACGAAAAGAGCGCAATGCGCGTTACTATGGGAAATTGAAACAGCGAAAACAAATTTACAGTAAGTACAGTAACTACTTTGAAGTAAATAAGGGAGCATCTGTATGAAGTTCAACTTTGTTAAAGGCAAGAAAAGGTTGTTTTTTTTTTTTTTTTTTGCTAGGGGCTTTACATCGCACCGACACAGATAGGTCTTATGGCGACGATGGGATAGGAAAGGCCTAGGAGTTGGAAGAAAGCGGCCGTGGCCTTAATTAAGATACAGCCCAAGCATTTTCCTGGTGTGAAAATGGGAAACCACGGAAAACCATTTTCAGGGCTGCCGATAGTGGGATTCGAACCTACTATCTCTCGGATGCAAGCTCACAGCCGCGCGCCTCTACGCGCACGGCCAACTCGCCCGGTGGCAAGAAAAGTGAACCAGTCTGTTTGAAAATTCCACAATCGGATGAGATTGAAGAAACTGCTCGTAAGCAACGTTATTTCTAATAAGTAAGTCTACGAAACTCTCAAAACCATGTGGCCAACACAATAGTGTCAGCCTACCGCCAATGTTTTCCGCGTGCCACCTGTGGAACATGACGGTGCACAGAAAAGCCGTTACGGAGCGAGTTGGCAGCCCGGTGCGCGTCACGTAGCTGCGAGCATGCATTGAAAATATGGTGAATTCTAAACCCAATGTCGTGAACTCTTAAAATAATAATAATAATATTAGTAATAATTTCGTGTGGCTATTTCCAGCCGAGTGCAGCCCTTGTAAGGCAGACCCTCCGATGAGGGTGGGCGGCATCTGCCATGTGTAGGTAACTGCGTGTTATTGTGGTGGAGGACAGTGTTATGTGTGGTGTGTGAGTTGCAGGGATGTTGGGGACAGAACTAACACCCAGCCCCCGGATTATTGGAATTAACCAATGAAGGTTAAAATCCACGACCCGGCCGGGAATCGAACCCGGGACCCTCTAAACCGAAGGCCAGTACGCTGACCGTTCAGCCAACGAGTCGGACAACTCTTAAAATAATTCTCCTTGATTTCCAATTTAAACAGACCAGAGAAATGCTGGAGCAGTACCTTGATTAAGACCATGGTCACTTCTTTCCTAGGAGGCGCGCAGCTGTGAGCTTACATTCGGGACATAATAGATTCGAACCCCACTGTCGGCTGCCCTGAAGATGGTTTCCCGTGGTTTCCAATCCTTACACCATAAAAATGCTGGGGCTGTACCATAATTAAAGACACAGCCGCTTCCTTCCCACTCCCAGCCCTTTCCTATCCCATCGTCGCCATGAGACCTATCTGGGAAGACCTTCCCGAACCGGGTCGTCGTAAAAGCGATAGTAAGAAGGAATAAAGAAAGCCAACCACGTACCAAGGAGGTACACGCGCGATTTTTTGCTTTTCCTCGTCGAAAGGACAGCACATTTCTCTTCACGAGCGTTAATTTATCTGGCAACCATTAGTGCACAGATTAAGATTATACAGATGTTAATACTCGACAAGATTTCCGCCTTTATTGAATGTTTCGGGAGTTATTTTTCACGATGTACGTTATATATTATAGCCACCAGGTGTGAGAATAGTCAGTCCAGACACGATGACGCCTCAAGTAACCCTATGACACGCCGGGCTGAGTGGCTCAGACGGTTGAGGTGCTGACCTTCTGACTCCAACTTGGCAGGTTCGATCCTGGCTCAGTCCGGTCGTGTTTGAAGGTGCTCAAATACGACAGCCTCGTGTCGATAGATTTACTGGCACGTAAAAGCATTCCTGCTGGACTAAATTCCGACACCTCGGCATCTCCGAAAGCCGTCAAAGTATTTAGTGAGACGTAAAGCCAATAAAATTATCAGAATTGAATTTCCACCAACTAAATCTTCTGAGAAGGCAGAGACACACAAATATGTATGAATGCGTGTTCCAGTGGTGGTACATTACGGTTTCTACAGATAACGCGTGTGCGCCCGTGTGTGTGCCACCAGAGGCACATGGCTGCATGAATATATTAAAGCCTATTATATTATTTTTGGATAGTAAATATATTCCATATGGTAAGCGCAACGGATTTTATTCGATGTTGAAATAACCACTGAGTCGTCTGAAATTAGCCTTGCTGTACATCTTCCTTTTATACACTCTATCGAATATAACGTGAGACATCTGTCAAGAGCTGCTTCCTGATCCCTGTTTGCCTTGCGCACGTATCATTCTGATTTAATTCTGAATGATAAGTCTC
This sequence comes from Anabrus simplex, assembly GCF_040414725.1. Taxonomy (NCBI): domain Eukaryota; kingdom Metazoa; phylum Arthropoda; class Insecta; order Orthoptera; family Tettigoniidae; genus Anabrus; species Anabrus simplex. Next base: position 916,143,041 of record NC_090265.1, read on the forward strand.
TGCTAGACCTGAGTTTATCAGTGCAGCAGATGAGAGCGTGTGGGATATTTCTGTCACGAGTGGGCGTGTATTACTGGTTGCCTGCTTCGCGGGGCAAGTGTGGAATTTACAGGATTATCACATACTTCTTGGCTTACTTCCATAACTGAAAGTTATAGAATGCTAATAATTGGAATGAAGGCTTCTATGAATATTGAAGAGTATACAGGATGACCCAAAAGTCCGTTAACATTTGACGAAGCAATACTTCACACGGAAGTTTGGAAGTGTAGACCTAACAATAGACACACATGAATGGCATGAGATGTGGTTTAATTGATACCGAAATAAAGTACACAAATTAACTAACAGATGGCACTTCATACGATACACAAGCAATAATTAGCATTACAATCCAGGTTTATCAAAGACGATGTTCTTTATAAGACATGCTCACCATGTCGGCCGTCATTGATCAACAATACCTATAGTCGAGGGACAATTTTGCGAACAGCGCTGTACAGCATATCCGTAGGTATGGTGAGAAATTGCCGTCTGATGTTGTCTTTTAGTATCCCTAATGAGGTCGGACGATCGCGGAGGACTTGCGACTTCAGGTAACCCCACAACGAATAATCACACGGATTGAGGTCTGGGGAACCGCGGAAGGCGAAGGATGACATGCCGCGATTGCAGGCGCATCTGACGCCCACCCGCCATCCCCAGTTCGATGCACTGAGCCGTAGGCTCAATGCGAGAACTTTTGGCCCATCGACCTTACTGGTCTTGAGTGCCATGACATTCATAGTAATCCCATTTCATTAACGAAGTTGGTAGATTGGGATATGTGATATCTAGTGCTCATTCATTGGCCAGAATGTTCTCAGGACAGCACCTTTTATACCCGTACACAGGTCTCGTGCGGCATCACGCCATCTGGCGGCCTGTTTGCGCACCCGTTCTTGGTGTCAATAAAACTCCATTTCATGACAAGCATGTGTGGTCATTTTTACCTGACCTGTTGTTGTCCAGCGCCATTTGACAGTTAGTTTATTTTTTTCTGGTGCCAATAAAATTCCCTTGATATGTCAACCACGTGTTCCAATTTTTACCTCTCTACCTCCAATATTCGTCAACGGCCGTAGCCGTGTTTAAACACCGGATCCCGTGAGATCTCTGAAGTTAAGCAACATTGGGCGTGGTCAGGAGTTGGATGGGTTGCCACACGCTGTTGGTGGGGGTTAAGGGAATGGAGGAGCGGAAAGGAACTGGCCACCCTACCGCACGTAAACTCCGGCTCAGGAACACCTCTGCGGAGGTTCGGACCTGCCTTCGGGCAGAACAACCCTTACCTTACCTCCAATATTCCGTGTGAAGTATTGCCTCGTCAAATGTTAACGGACTTTTTGGGTCACCCTGTATTTCACGAATAAATATGCAAAAAGGTGGACATACTGATGGTAGGGTCGAGCCTCGCAAAGTAGACTTAACGCTGATTGATATAGTTAAGAGTAATCGAAAAGAATTAGTCTTACCAACTCTGGCATAGACTTTAAGAAGCTCGTAAACTGCAATACTGTTCTCTAAACCATGATATAAGTACTTTTATTCCAAGTCACTAATTGCATTTCGGAATAGTTTAATGCAGTTACGGCATTTGAATTAATGAATAGTGCCAGCAGGAATTTCGATCTTGTCTTAGAAGTAGACTCCTCTTCTGTGACCACATATTATAGAAAGTATGGAAGGGCGTTTTCTGCAACTAACTCCTGCGACACAGTAAAATTGTAGTGAATTCAGTTCATATTGTCTTATCATCACTACAATACAGTTGTCAGCACTAAAGAAAATAAACATCTGCATTCATTGACTTGAAGCACAGCATGCTCCAATCCTACCCCTATTCTCTCCTTTCACAGTCAACTTCAGTGCATGGGAGGAAAGTAACGACGTACGTACAGGTGATTTACCAAGTAACAGCCTCACACATAGTTACACATATGGACAGATATAAAGATGTATAGATAGATACATAGACAGATAGATAGATAGATAGATAGATAGATAAATAGATAGATAGATAGATCTTCATTACAGTCTAATGTCTTCCAGCGTTCAGTCTACAAACCAAACCAAAAACCAAACCCCATGGCATTACAGCCCTTGAAGGGCCTTGGCCTGCCAAGCGACCGCTGCTTAAGCGAAGGCCTGCAGATTACGAGGTGTCGTGTGGTCAGCACGACGAATCCTCACGGCCGTTATTCTTGGCTTTCTAGACAGGGGCCGCCATCTCACCGCCAGATAGCTCCTCAATTCTAATCACGTAGGCTGAGTGGACCTCGAACCAGCCCTCAGGTCCAGGTAAAAATCCCTGACCTGGCCGGGATTCGAACCCGGGTCCTCTGCGTAAGAGGCAGGCACGCTACCCCCACACCACGGGGCCGGCATTCAGTTTACAAGCCATTGTGAATTAAGTACGTGCCTCCAGAATCCTTCATTTGCAAATAGGATCGTCTAGTCCCAGATCTCTAATTATTAAATCATTAAAAACTGAGACTATCGTCCCCTTGGCCTCCCTGTGCTTCTCTTCCATGGCTGAGTCCATCATTCTTCTACGTAACTTATCCTCGTCCATTTACCTCACATGACTCTGCCACCGAAGCCGGTTTATACGCACAGTTTTACCCACCGAGACCATTCCTAACCTTGCCTTTACTTACTCATCCCGAGTACCCTCCTGCCATTGATCCCCCCTCTTTGCATTATCATTTTCTTTTGCCACTTTAAAACCTGTTACATCAAATTTATGAAGAAGATATTTTAAGCCCAGCCTTCACTTCTATACAGCAAAGTCTATCTGAGCATATACCGATGTAAAGGCAGCATGTTCCGAGAATTCTTACTCAATACCGTTGAATAAAACTACGAACGCACTACATAAACTCTACTGCACATTGATTACAATTCAGTTTGTATACTACCATCGAGCGAGAACACTCACGTTAACTTACTACATTTACAATTTTCATACAAACGAGATAGACGGAATTTTGTCCCTCGGAAGTTCTCTTACGGGTGAATCTACCGACACGAGGCTGTTGTATTGGAATACCTTCAGTTTAACACCGGACTGAACCGCGATCGAACGCAGTCTGTGCTACTCAACCCAAAAATTCAAAAACAAATTCGTTTATATATATAATGCATATCTCGAATGTCACTTCCGATTCCAAGATGTAGGCCAAATTACTCCTATGCTGCTTATTGTGATCAACAGGTATCCAATGAAACAAGTGTTTACGCTTATTGCACCTGTTGAGCACATGCCGGAATACACATGGAGAAATACTAATGTATCCATTTTACTTTCAATATAAGTTCAATGTTGTGTCTATTAGAAACTTTACTCAAGGAATGCAGGACAGTTTTTGCAGAATACTTTAACCTAACACAGATTACGTGATATTATGTAATTATAAACAATTGTTCTTTACTTTCGGATCCTTGAATGAACGTTCAGCTTAATGGCTATCGGCTCAGAGGACCCTGTGTTCGATTTACGGCCGGGTAGGATATTTTAACTTTGTCAGGTTAATTCCTCTAGTTCGTGGGCTGGGTGTTTTGGGTCGTCATAATGCACACCTTAATTTGCATACAACACTACACAAACGAAAAACACCACACAAACACGCAATAGTGAATGCACCCCTGCTAATAGTATTGGCGTCATAAAGGGAATCCGATCGTAAAACTGGGCTAAATCCATACGAAATGACGACCCCATGTTCTTTTATTTTTAATTTGTATGAGGACTGAGAGGTCCAAACAACTTTTTCATTATGTTCAGATAATTGTACGGTTGTCCAGCTCCATGACAGTGCTCAGCGTCTTGATCTTCGGACCTCGCGATCCTGGGTTCGATTCCCGGTAAGACGAGGGAATTTACCGAATGGGTAATCCATTTGTCTCGGGAACTGGGTGTTTTTGTTATCTTAACATTCTGAAAAAACACACCACATACAACACCATTCTCCATCACATTAACACACAGTTTGCTGTGCATGGCAGATGCCGCCACCCTCTACGAGGGTACGCAATATTCACAGGAAATTACTACTATTACTATTAGTAGTAGTAGCAGCAGGAGTACTTTACTCTTTCTTACCTTCTTTCTTCATCCGATTGCCCTCCAGGGTTGATCCTTCCCTCGGACTCAGCGAGGGATCCCACCTCTACCGCCTCAAGGGCAGTGTCCTGGAGCATGAGACTTTGGGCCGTGGGTATACAACTAGGAATGAAGACCAGTACGTCACCCAGGCGGCATCACCTGCTCTGCTTAACGGGGGCCTTGTGGATAATGGGAAGATTGGAAAGGGTAGACAAGGAAGAAGGAAGGAATCGGCCGTGTCCTTAAGTTAGGTACCATCCCCCTATTTGCCTTGAAGATAAGTGGGAATCCACGAAAAACCGCTTCGAGTACGGCTGAGGTGGGAATCGAAACCCCCTCTACTCCACTTACGTCCTAAGGCTGAGTGGACCCCGTTCCATCCCTCGTACCACTTTTCAAATTTCGTAGCAGAGCCGGTAATCGAACCTAGACTTCCATGGTGGCAGCTAATTACACTAACCAATACACCTCACTGGCGAATATTATTATTATTATTCACCATAATAATGATGACGTATTTTGGCGTACGTGATCGTTGGATGTTTTTAGGAGTGTACAGTGATCCTAGAAATGTGAGTCCGCTTATAAATCTCTCAGTCTCTTTTAGTTTGGAGTCTTCATATCACAACAGCTGTCTTTATTTCATTGTTAATGGGGCTGCATGAGGTTTGGGTTTTCTAGGTTCGTTCTTTCTCCGTACCTGCTATTTAAAAAGACGATTTAGGACGGTGATCCTATTGATTATCCATTTCCATGATACAGAAGACTTAATGCAAGCTTTTCATTTTAATAGTGTTTATATTCTAAAATATGGAGGTGTCGTTAAAACTCCATCAAAGACGTGCAGAGATATCCAGACAACATTATAAGGTTTAGTCGTTCCCATCATGTTCTTATGATGTAAAGTGCAAGAGACTTAAAGTAGATCCCTTAGTCTCTGTCCTGGTCGTTAAACTACAGACTTGAAAGAATGTAGAAGCCAGATGTGACTAATTCGATTCCAGGTTATAGAGGAATTGAACATCAATATTCATCCTGAACGCGTTGCTCCATATTCCTCATAACCCCTTGTCGGGAATATAAGGCCCGTAAAAGCAGCAATCTTCAATCCATAATAAGGAAAATGACCAACTCTGTGTTTATAAAATCTAAAAGTCAGGCTTTGTTCATTTATCCCACAATATTAAACATAAGATATGAGTATGTTGTTTCATGCAAAGTAGGAAGAGAAATTATATAGCACTGCCATGGCTCAGAAACAGTTCTCCTTAAATGGGCACTATTAAAGTCACCAACAGTTAAGTAAGGGTAAGGAGGGGGCCAAAGTCCGCAGATAATACATGTTCATTGAAAATCTCACGAACTGTTAGCAGTAAATGTGCCGATGCGTGAGCTGTTGCACTGTTCCGTTCGAAGTAAACGTACTGTTTTTCTTCTTCCGTAAGCATTTGAGCGAGTGGTCGCAAAATGTTACTCACATAGCGCTCCGCATTCATTGTTTCTTGAAAAAAAATATATGACTAATTTACCGTCTTGCACTAATCGTGCACGATATCCTGAATTTCTCATAGTGCAACGGAACTCCGTGAACTGTGTGCGGATTTTCACTGTCCCAATACCGACTATTCTGACCGGCCATATAACCACTCAGATGAAACCAAGTTTCATCATTCATAAAAAGCAGTGTTAACGTGGCAATGACCGCGTCGAATCACTGCCCGGCCTGCTATATATAAAAGAAACATGCATTTCCTCAGTAGGTGATGTTCTCGGAATCAAAGTCTGCGCGTGTGATTGTGGGACATCCCCATGGCTAGCGGATTGAAGAAGGTAGGCAATCCCTAAAATTGTGAATTAAGGAAGGCATTCTCCAGAACTCCCCTCTTGTTTGAGGGAGATATTTTAGTCGACTAAGTAAATTCTTTCTATGTAATTGATGAGTCAGCATCTCCGGTTTTAAGTTATGTAAATGAATTTTTGTGACAATTTTCAAGTGAGTGATAGGTTGAATGTTGGTTCATCTACGCCCATATCAAGGTATCGCCATGTTGGGATAACTTAAGCTTGAAACATTTACTATATTTTCTCGTCTCTCAAATATATTTGAGTGAATTACCCTTGGTATCCTCCTCACTTTTCTCTTACTTAGGCTAGGTTACTTTTTCCAAATTTAAACCTTATTGATTCTTTTGGATTTTCAGCGTTCTTCTCTCCTAATCGCAGCGTACTTTGGGCTTATCCCCCGTTTAAATTGGCCAACCTTGTCCTAGTAGTGTGATACGTTTTCTTTCCCTGGAGGGATACCGGGTTGTTTTGTATTCGTAGCCTCTTGCTATTTTCAACCTTTTCTTGTTTGGAGTTAATTTCTCCTTTGGCCACTTATGTAGTGTGAGCATAGCTAGAATATGTGAGGGTGGAATTCCCAATTCGGATTTATTTGGATGAACTTGTTTCGTAACTCCCTGTATGAAGTAATTGAGTGTTCGGTACTCAAATTTCGTTCGCAGTACGTGAATGTACCAGACTGGAATGTATGCTTTGTATGGGGCTCGGTAGTCCGCTCTCTGTGCACACCCTTTCTTAGACGAATTCTTCAGGGTTCTCTAAGCATTATTGTTGTTGTTACATTAATTTCCAGTTTTACTTGAAGACCGTTTTCAAGTATTTTCTCCAGCGTTATTTTTAGCCTGTTATATGAAACTCCATAGCCTGTTTCCAGTCATTTGACCGGGTCAGGAATGGAATGACTGAAGCCCCACCTAGCGGCGAGGAAAGGAACTGTGCCGGCTGCTGAAGCCTGTCGCACTCCTCTGCGGCAATTATTATTGACTGAAAGATGAAATGCTAGTTGCTTTACGTCACACCGACACAGATAGGTCTTATGGCGACGATGGGATAGGAAAGGGCTAGGAGTAGGAAGGAAGTGCTCGTGGCCTTAATTAAAGTACATCCCCAGCATTTGCCTGGTGTGAAAATAGGAAACCACGGAAAACCATCCCCAGGGCTGCCAACCGTGGGGTTCAAACCCACTATCTCCCGTACGCAAGCTCACAGCTGCGTGTCCCTAACCGCACGGCCAACTCGTCCGGTACATATGAAATGACATTGCATTGCAATGTCACGGTAATGAAAGACGACAGGGAAAACCGGAGTACCCGGAGAGAAACCCTGTCCCACCTGCGTTTTGTCTAGGACAAATCTCACTTGGAGTGACCAGGATTTGAACCACAGAACCCAGTGGTGAGAGGCCAGCGCGCTGCCGTCCGAGCCACGGAGGCTTTTTCGGGTTGTTACATATTTATTGTTAATTGTTAATTTCACTGTATTTACTATTTATTTGGTTTATATGTTTATACATTTGTTAATTTAATACTCCCAACAATGGAAAAAATGAAAACACTGATAAATATATGTTGAAAATCTAAGAGTTCATTCCTCTCGCAACTACCGCGTCAAGGCCTGAAGCCTGCCGCTTCTTTAACCCTATAATGCATAGGGACTCATATATGAATCGTACGTTTTTCTAACTTGCTGCTTTAACCTGTTACTGTAATTTTACGGTATTCATGGTACAGCCAATCCAACACATATACCAGTGATACATTGTTCCTTTTTACATAACAGACGCCAAAACAGCCCTACAACCAACGGCACTCCTTCCACCCCGTCAACATCCAAGCGTACCAACCACCGTTTATTTTCCATGGGCCCTCCCCATCACATTAACGACCTACGATCGTGGAAGTATACTCGCGCCTTACAATACGTCCCCATGTCTATTATTATTATTATTATTATTATTATTATTATTGTACCGGGTGGTACACCTCCACGTCGATAATTCAAACTTTGCGCCAGTTGAAACTCCCCTACTGGAGGAAGTCTGAACTTGATCTAATGAGTTAATTTTCAAGTTTCTCAGAAGATGTCACTACTTGGAAATTTTGAAGTTTCTGAACTGGGTCGTTTTCGATGTATTTTTGTTTTACCTGTAGTAAGAAGTGTGAACTTTCTCTTCTAGAGGACACTACTGAAGAACTACAATGGTGCACCCTAGTGCGAAGTGAAAGAACTGTTTTTTGGAGAACTTTTTATTTCAAAAGTTTGTTTCTTGTTAAATTTCTTTCTGTTATTGTATAAGTTGGCTGTATAACCCTTTCTTTCCCCTTGTTTTGAATTTAGCCAATCCCGAATTTCTTTCATTAATTTATGACCAATCAGGTGTATTTTCCTCAACGGGGATATGCTGCTTAACCCTAGCCAATAAAGTTTTTGTGGGAGGGTGTTCTCATTCCTCAAACGCCTCGAACTTTCCGCGAGAGTATATAAACTGCTGATTTTAGGGTCTCCGGGCCACTTCAGTACCATCTTTCAGTGTGTAAAGTACATAGCAGGGGGCGGTAAGCGCCTCTTTCTTCGGGCAGCAGTTCAACAACAAGGTAATGGCCGTTTAATAACTTCTTTTCTTGCTAGCTCAGAAGTTTAACTCTCGGGGCGGGTCCGAAGCTTTTCCTCCATGTAACTTTTCCCTAAAATGTAAAGACTCTTTGTATCTATTCTCTTTTAAGCTACATATTGGGATAGAGAGTGCTTAACCCTCTCGAGCTCCCACTCATATTGTTTTGAGGTGAACTTATTTTTCACAACCGATTCTTCCTTAACGTAATGTAAATCGTTTCTTTCTAAAGTCACCTCTTTAGTATGGGATTAGCCCTTGCATTAGCGGCCTAGAGCCAGATTAGGTTTTAAACAAAATGTATTAGGAGTGCAGATCGCCTCCTCTCAAATTGGTATTTTAGAGGCCATGTAATTAACCTTTTCTCACTTAATAGGCCTCAGTAGGTTGGGTATTTTACCCCTGTGTTTATGTCCTTAGAGGACAACTTGAATGTGGAGTTTGGTGTGGCCTTTGATAGGCTTAAAGTTTGAGAGCGAGTGGCTCTTTCTTGAAAATTGAGTGTTGTATGCCTCGAGGAGGCTTTTCTGTGTAATTTGGAGCAAGTGCTCCTGGGCATGAATGGGTTTTTCTGCCCCTCTGTTAAAACTTATTTTGGAGTAAAGTTGGGCTAATCGCCCAAGAATTGTGAGTTCGGGGCTCGAAGCCCAAATCCGGTAAATACTGTAATTGTACTTTTGTTGCCTTGCTACTCTGTACCTGCCATGCTTGTTATTTCTTGATTTTGCAAAGAAAATATAACCTTGTTAAATTTTAAATTAACTTTAATTTCGTAGCCTGAGACCTGTTCACCCCCGCACCTTCTTTCACCTCTGCTAATCCACCAAACCACGGTAACAAATATTATTATTATTATTATTGTACCGGGCGGTACACCTCTACTCTGTTTATTCAAAAGTTGCACCAGTTGAAACTCCTCTTCTGGAGGAAGGTTGAACTTTATCTATTCTATTAATTCTCTACTTTCTCAGAAGATGTCACCACGTGGAAAATTTTGAGTTTTTGAACTGTGTCACTTTTGATGTGTTTTTGTTTCGCTTGAAGTAAGAAGTGGGAACTTTCTCTTCTAGAGGACACTACTGAAGAATTACAATAGTGCAACCTAGTGCGAAATCAAAGAACTATTTTGTTGGAGAAATTTTTATTTCAAAAGTTTGTTTCTTGTTAAATTTCTTTCTGTTATTTAAGTTGGCTGTATACCCCTCTTTTTCCCCTTAGTTTGGATCTAGCCAATCCCGAATTTCTTTAATTAATTTTCCACCAATAATGTGTTTCTTTTTCCTCTATGTAGGGGTTTCTTTTCCCGAACCAATAAAGATTTTGTGGGAGGGTGTTTTATTTCCCCTAACGCCTAGAATCTTCCGCGAGAGGATATAAACTGCTGATTTTGGGGTCTCCGGGCCACTTCTGTTCCATCTTTCAGTGTATTAAGTACATAGCAGGAGGCGGGAAGCGCCTCTTTCCTCGGCAGCGATCTACTACCAGGTAATGGCCTATTAATATCTTCTTTTCTTGCTAGGTCGGCAGTTTAACTCTCGCGGCGGGTTCGAAGCGTTTTCCATCATGTAACCTTTTCCTAAAATGTAACTACTCTTTTCTTCTTTTTCTTGTAAAGTTACATATTGGGATAGAGAGTGCTAACCCTCTCGAGCTCCCACTCACATTTGTTTTGAGGTGAACTTATTTTCTCAAACTTTTCTTCGTTTATGTAATGTAAAGTGTTCTTCTCTAAGTCACCTCTGTAGTATGGGATTAGCCCTTGCGTTAGTGGCCCAGAGCCAGATTAGGTTTTAAAAGCAAAGTGTATTAGGAGTGCAAGTTCGCCTCCTCTCAAGTTGTATTTTAGAGGTCATGTATTAATCTTTTCTCACCTAATAGACCTCAGTAGGTTGGGTATTTTACCCCTGTGTATATGTCCTTTGAGGACAACTTGAAAGTTGAGTTTGGTGTGGCCTGGGAGAGGCTTAACTTTAAGAGCGAGTGGCTCTTTTCTAAAACTGAGAGTTGTATGCCTCGAGGAGGCTTTGCTGTGTAATTTGGAGCAAGGGCTCCAGGGTTTGAGTGGGGTCTTCTGCCCCTTTTGTTAAAATTGGTATATCGTAAGGTTGAGCTAGTTGCTCAAGAATTGTGTTTTCAGGGCTCGAAGCCCAAATTCTTTAATCCCTGTAATTGTACATTTCAAGTTGTATTTCGGCTACTAAGTACCTGTTCTATTTGTTGTTACCTAATTTTGAAAAGAAAATATAACCTTGTTAAATTTTAAAATTTAATTTCTCTTTAGTAGCTTGAGACCTATTCACCACCCAGCACCTTCTTTCATGCTTAACTACCACAAAAACTCGGTAACAAGTGGTAGCAGAGCGTGGTTGAATGGGTCTCAATTTAGCCCCTTTTGACGGCTAAATATTGTTTGTTCCGAACTCTAACTATTTTCCCAGTTGCTGGAATTTTTTGAGTTTTTCAAAATTGGTCTGTCATCATGCCCGGCCCTCGCGATGTTCTCCTTCTTAACTATTTGCGTAAGGAGGAGTTGATCTATGAATTAACTATCAGAAATGTGCAATCTGGAGGCACGGTTGCAATAGACACTAACAAGCTTAGAGAGTCCCTTGATTTGCCCATTTCTATCCCCAATTTGGGAGAGAAAGAAATTGACGACTCTCTTTCCACGATCACGGAGAATATTACTGGGCTAGCTTCTGTAGTTAGTTTTTTGATGAAAATGATCCGTCTCCTAATCAAATTAAGCGTGTGCAAGGCAGGCTATATCATTTTTCGAATAGGGTTAACGATCTGTTGTCTCTAAAACTGAATGATGTTCAGAGGAAGGAAGCTAGTACGCTCCTGGAAAATATTTCCGAATTATCTAGTAAGGTCACTCAATTGTTAACTGGGGAAGTTCCTCCCAAATCTGATCAACCCACCATAGTAAATGCAGGTAGTGAGGAAGCGCCTCCCAAGGGAGAAGTTAATAGAATAACCGTCGCTGCTCAAACTATCTCTGCCCCATTGGACAACGAGTCCGAACGTCGTGCATCATTGAGTAACATCCGTTCTGAATTAACTTCCTTGCCATTGAAACCTTTACCTACTATGTCACCCGGGTTTAGCAGCTTGCCTCATCCATTGGCAATGTTGCTCAGAGGTATCTCTAAGTTTTCCGTTAATACCACCAGTGATGTAATTTCATTTTTAAGATTTCTAGTGGAATTCCAGGATCATGCCCTTGTTTTTTCTCTTTCTCCATGTCAAATCTTGCAAATTATCTATCCGTATGCTATTGGTATTCTCTCTGATAAAATCGTAAGAGCCATTGCCGAGCAATCATCTATTGAGGATTTCCATGCCCATTTGCTAGCTAACTTCATCCCTGCTAGGGCCAGGTCCTCCCTTATTCAGAAGTACTATTATCGTGTACAGCGCTTGGATGAAAACTTGGCTGATTTCATACAGGACATTAAGTTTTATACTAGGGTGTTTGCCCTTCATTTTCCTGAAGATCAGATTGTACAGGCTATTGTAGAGGGAATTTCACCTCCCTATAGGTCATATTTGTGTTTCGCGGCGTGCCCGCAAACTTTCTCGGAACTTGAAGCATTGGCCGTCTCAGCGGAAGGAGTTAGATACGCCGATTCTTTGCGTGTCGCGAAAGAACCCCCGCCTTCCATTAGTAATACTCGGCCTCCACCTCGCCGATCAGTCACCCCCCGTAAATGTTATGCTTGCGGGTCGCCTGACCATCTGCGCAATAAGTGTCCTCTGATCAAGTCTAGTAGGGCAAATAATGGAGCAGGGTCATCACAAGGCTGTTTTAAGTGTGGGGCCTTCTCACATATCGCCAAGAATTGCCCAAACTCAAATAGCACCCCCTCCTGCTCAACTTCTGGTGCAAATTCCAGCTATGCCAATAATAAAAAGTGACTAGTGGCGTCGGCTGAGCCGACTAATCCATCTTCCCGAGACTCAGCCCCTAGTAAACAGGTTGTAAATGCAGAGAACGACCAGCCTTCAAATTCATCTTTTGAATGCCCTAAAGAGTGTCTTAGGATTGCGGCGGATACCCCCGCACCTGTTCCTTTTCTTAAGATTGAGTTAAATAACGAGCCTATAACAGCTCTCTTAGATTCAGGCAGTGTTTGTTCCATTATTTCGGCTGATTGGTATTCTAAATTGAAATCTGTTTGTAAACTCCCTGACTATGACTCATCTCCTGTTAAATATGTTTCGGCTAATTCATCTCCATTAGAAATTCTAGGTTCCATACATGTCAAAATTCGGGTTTTTAAGTTTACATGGAAGATCAAATTGTTTGTGGCCAAGCGATTGTCTTGCCCCATCATATTGGGAGCGGACTTCATTTCTCACACTGGTCTTGTGCTCGATCTCCAGAGTAGGTCGTGCATATTCAAATTTGCGTCCAATTGTAGAATTCCCTTGTTAAAGTGTAATTCTGTATCATGTTCATCTATTTCGCCTACCCAGGATGAGATGTTGTTAGACCTTAGACATCTACCTGAGGAGCAGGCTGATAGTATTCGTAAATTATGTCAGTCATTTCCAGAGGTGTTCTCTGATACTCTTGGTGTTACTGACCTTATTGAATACAAAATTGAGGTCACGGATTCGATTCCTGTCCGTTTTCCACCTTATAGACTATCTCCACCTAAAATGAAGGCTCTGAAAGAAATTATCGATCAGATGTTGAAGGGTGGTATTACTAGGCCCTCTAAGTCGGCGTATTCATCGCCTATTTTTCTAGTCCCGAAACCCCAAGGAGGCTTCAGGCCTGTCATTGATTACAGGGCTCTCAATCGGAAGGTGGTGTTGCAATCTGTGCCCCTTCCTGACCTTCATTCTTGCTTTTCATGGTTTCGTAAGGCCAAGTTCTTCACTATCTTAGACTTGAATCAGGCCTATAATCAAATTCCCCTTGCCGAAGAGTCTAAACACCTTACAGCGTTTGCCACGGACTGGAATTTATACGAATACAACCGCGTGCCTTTCGGGCTCCCCACGGGGGCAGCTGTGCTCACTAGGCTACTAGATAGGGTCTTTTCCGACATCAAATTTGAGTACTTATATCACTATTTGGATGATGTCGTCGTATTTTCCGAAACCTTTGAAGAACATCTAGATCATTTGCGAGAAGTTCTCAATCGCCTTCGTAAGGCTGGGTTAACTGTTAAGTTGTCCAAGGTTGCCTTTGCTAAGCCCTCTATGTCATTCCTAGGGCATATTGTGTCACCTGATGGTGTAGCAGTCGATCATTCTAGAACACAGGCCATCCGTGATTTTAAACCTCCTAAGGACATCAAAGGTATCGCTAGATTCATTGGTATGGTGAATTTCTTCAGGAAGTTTATTCCTAACTTCGCTAATAGAGCGGCGCCCTTAAACCTTCTTCGTAGGAAAGGCATCAAATTCGAGTGGGGACCTTCTCAACAAGCCGCTTTCGAAGATCTTAAATTAGCTCTCTGTAATGCCCCTGTACTTGCTATGCCTGATTTCTCGAAGAAATTCATCGTCCAAACGGACGCGTCGTCGTCAGCTGTAGCTGCAGTCCTTCTTCAAGAGACTGAACTAGGGAGGCGTCCCATCGCCTATGCATCTAGGACTCTATCGGTTCAAGAAGCCAAGTATTCCATCTATGAGCTCGAAGGGTTGGCAGTCTTATTCGCCTTAGAAAAGTTCCGTCTCTATCTGGAACATGTCAAATTCGACCTGGAGACAGATAATCAAGCCTTAAGCTGGGTCTTAGGTAGGCCGCGTCGTACTGGTCGTATAGCCCGCTGGGCTATTCGTATTTCCGCCTTCCAGTTTGATGTCAGGCATATTAGAGGTACCGAAAATGTTGTTGCTGATGGACTCAGCCGTATGTTTCATAACGACGTCGAGACCCACGAACCGGTCGACAGTTCATCACCTCCCGAGTCCATACTATCTGGTGTTAATGCCATCTTAACAGATGCTCCCATGCTTTTTAGGGATATTGAGAAATACCAACGTGAAGATCCGACGCTGGCTCCGATAATGGAAACCCTTTCTTCTGGGGAACATGTTGTCCCTTATGTTCTGAGGAATGGTGTTCTATGTTGCCCATCGAGGCATGATAGGATGATGAAAGTTGTCGTTCCAGCTGTTCTTGTACCTATGATCTTCAAGTATTATCATGAGACCCCATTAGGAGGGCATCTTGGAATCTTTAAAACTCGTGAGAAGATTCGTGAAATGTTCATCTGGAAAGGTATGGACGGTGAAATCCGGGAACTTGTAAAAGCTTGTAAATCTTGTTTGCTCAGTAAACCCTCCATGTCCACCAAGGTAGGCCTTTTGTCTTCGCATCAAGCGTCGCGCCCCATGGAACGTCTGTATATCGATTATGTAGGACCCTTCCCCCAGTCAAAGGGTAATGCTAACAAGTTCATCTTTGTGTGCGTAGATGGTTTTACCAGATTTTCTTGGTTATTTCCGACTAAGCTGGCTACCGCTCAGTCTACCATTACCTGCTTAAATTCTATTTTTGCTTCTTTTGGTCCGTGTCAATATATTGTATCTGATAATGCTAAGGCTTTTACATCTAATTTATTTCGTAAATTCTGTTTTGACTTATCAATCTCTCATGTAACTACTTCTGCTTATTACCCTCAACCATCTCTGGCTGAAAGGGTTAACCGTAATCTCAGGTCAGCACTTATTGCCTATCATCATGAAGATCATTCCAGGTGGGACACGTCCCTGCATTGGATAGCTTTTGCTTTGAATTCGGCGGTTCATGAATCTCACAAGTTTACTCCAGCTTCTTTGATGTTTAAGTTCGTTCCCAACACGCCGCTCTCTAACCTCTGGTCTCTGAATGACATTCTGCCCGAGACAATAGATCCGGACAACATTAAAGATCTTTGGAAGAAGGCTAAAGCCAATCTTAAAGTGTCTCATGAAAAGGTTAGGGAAAGGTATGATCGTGGACGGAGACCCACCCCTTTGAAGGTAGGTGACCAGGTTATGGTCAAATATTTTGTTCCCGCGGGCAAGCTTGCCCCCAGATTTCATGGGCTTTGTATAATTCTCGATTTCCTCACCCCGGTTACGTTGTTATTAAGCAATCCAGCCACCGAGAGGATATTTAGGGTTCACCTGTCACAGGTGAAACCAGTGTAAATTTTGTATCAACTTGCTTCTTATAATTTGATAGGAATATGAAGGTTATATTTTTTTTTGAGTTCAACTTTTAAGGCATTCTGCTCCTTCTATTTTATTTTATATGTAAGCATTTTTTGTAAACCTCCCCGATTGTTAAACTGCCATCCTGTCCTTGCCACGGCCATTACCACGCTCCCGTCTCCTGCTTCAATACACACAGTGGCTTGACTTATGCCATGGATATTTGCACGCCGCTGGCCCCTCAACCTCTCCAGAAGCCTGTACCCTCAAAAAAGATAATTGTCCAACACAATTCTGCCGCCTAGCTTTAATGTTTCAGCGCCCCCGCAGCCGCGCAGCGCCGTGCAGCGACTGGGGAGGGGGATGGGCCCCCTCCTCTCCAGCGAGGACGACATGGGCACGGCGAGCCGGAGCTCACCTCCCGGCCAAGGCTGATGTGCGGCGCACGACCTGCTACATGCCCGCAGCCTGTATCTGTTCACCGCGGGCGCGGCGTACTTCAACACCTTTGCTCCCCTCATAGTGCGGGCGAGCGGTATCTCAGGGTACTTGAGGGGTCCGAGCGGCCTCCGTTGGACGCAAGCTGCAACGGCCGGCCTGGCCATCCGACTCAATCTACATCAACTACATGGACAGTCACCATAAGCAATAATTACATTTGGGAATTTAACAACAATATTTGGTGGACATTGCAAAATTTTTCTTCACCTTTAAGTATTAAAAGTTTATCTTCAGAAATACAAATTCTACAAACATAAAAACTTTACTGCACCGGCAACAACAAAATTTTGAAATTGCAACCAACCAAATTACTAAAATCTTATAAATGCTTCCGCAATTAATCTTAATATCAGCATCAAAACTTGGACCTTATTTTGGAAACAAAGCTTATGTTCTTCTGTGTTACCCCTTGGAGGAACTTTTGGGGGGGGAGGTCTGTACCGGGCGGTACACCTCTACTCTGTTTATTCAAAAGTTGCACCAGTTGAAACTCCTCTTCTGGAGGAAGGTTGAACTTTATCTATTCTATTAATTCTCTACTTTCTCAGAAGATGTCACCACGTGGAAAATTTTGAGTTTTTGAACTGTGTCACTTTTGATGTGTTTTTGTTTCGCTTGAAGTAAGAAGTGGGAACTTTCTCTTCTAGAGGACACTACTGAAGAATTACAATAGTGCAACCTAGTGCGAAATCAAAGAACTATTTTGTTGGAGAAATTTTTATTTCAAAAGTTTGTTTCTTGTTAAATTTCTTTCTGTTATTTAAGTTGGCTGTATACCCCTCTTTTTCCCCTTAGTTTGGATCTAGCCAATCCCGAATTTCTTTAATTAATTTTCCACCAATAATGTGTTTCTTTTTCCTCTATGTAGGGGTTTCTTTTCCCGAACCAATAAAGATTTTGTGGGAGGGTGTTTTATTTCCCCTAACGCCTAGAATCTTCCGCGAGAGGATATAAACTGCTGATTTTGGGGTCTCCGGGCCACTTCTGTTCCATCTTTCAGTGTATTAAGTACATAGCAGGAGGCGGGAAGCGCCTCTTTCCTCGGCAGCGATCTACTACCAGGTAATGGCCTATTAATATCTTCTTTTCTTGCTAGGTCGGCAGTTTAACTCTCGCGGCGGGTTCGAAGCGTTTTCCATCATGTAACCTTTTCCTAAAATGTAACTACTCTTTTCTTCTTTTTCTTGTAAAGTTACATATTGGGATAGAGAGTGCTAACCCTCTCGAGCTCCCACTCACATTTGTTTTGAGGTGAACTTATTTTCTCAAACTTTTCTTCGTTTATGTAATGTAAAGTGTTCTTCTCTAAGTCACCTCTGTAGTATGGGATTAGCCCTTGCGTTAGTGGCCCAGAGCCAGATTAGGTTTTAAAAGCAAAGTGTATTAGGAGTGCAAGTTCGCCTCCTCTCAAGTTGTATTTTAGAGGTCATGTATTAATCTTTTCTCACCTAATAGACCTCAGTAGGTTGGGTATTTTACCCCTGTGTATATGTCCTTTGAGGACAACTTGAAAGTTGAGTTTGGTGTGGCCTGGGAGAGGCTTAACTTTAAGAGCGAGTGGCTCTTTTCTAAAACTGAGAGTTGTATGCCTCGAGGAGGCTTTGCTGTGTAATTTGGAGCAAGGGCTCCAGGGTTTGAGTGGGGTCTTCTGCCCCTTTTGTTAAAATTGGTATATCGTAAGGTTGAGCTAGTTGCTCAAGAATTGTGTTTTCAGGGCTCGAAGCCCAAATTCTTTAATCCCTGTAATTGTACATTTCAAGTTGTATTTCGGCTACTAAGTACCTGTTCTATTTGTTGTTACCTAATTTTGAAAAGAAAATATAACCTTGTTAAATTTTAAAATTTAATTTCTCTTTAGTAGCTTGAGACCTATTCACCACCCAGCACCTTCTTTCATGCTTAACTACCACAAAAACTCGGTAACAATTATTATTATTATTATTATTATTATTATTATTATTATTATTATTTACTTACATCATGATAGTCCGGGACCTTTGTTGAATTTCCAACGTCATGACATTGTTTTCAGAGGGTTCCGGGTTCGATTCTGGGCCGGGTAGGGGATTTCGCTGCGTCTCGCGGACTGGATATTTGAGTTTGTCTCCGTACACTCTCTTTCATACAAACATAAGACACCACATTAACAAGCATGCCAGAAACACGTAATAGTCATTATATCTTTCCACATATGGTTATAGTCAGGAAGGGAATGTTGTCTTAAAGTAGGGCGTAGTCCAAATTAAGGGCACGTATCGCACCGAAGTTCGCAGCAAGGTGGAGACAGTGGCAGAAAGAGAAAAAGGAGAAAGGTATCCGGTTTCTCCATCATGTTATAGAGTAAAATTGAACATCAAAACGGACAAACAGTCATCCAGATTGCGTCAAATAAAAATTTCTGTGACACGTTAGCTGAAGCAATACGATTATTATTATTATTATTATTATTATTATTATTATTATTATTATTTAGTGTATCTCATGAGAGTTAGACGTTGACAGATGAATATAGAAATCATGAATGTAATGAGTTCCGATACATACGATATCTATGCACAGACACCAGATTTATGTCGGATCCCTTGTCGGAGACTCTCGAACTATTTGTTTTGAATACCATCGTTACATCACTTTTTTTTTTTTTTGCTAGGGGCTTTACGTCGCACCGACACAGATAGGTCTTATGGCGACGATGGGATAGGAAAGGCCTAGGAGTTGGAAGGAAGCGGCCGTGGCCTTAATTAAGGTACAGCCCCAGCATTTGCCTGGTGTGAAAATGGGAAACCACGGAAAACCATTTTCAGGGCTGCCGATAGTGGGATTCGAACCTACTATCTCCCGGATGCAAGCTCACAGCCGCGCGCCTCTACGCGCACGGCCAACTCGCCCGGTCGTTACATCACTTAACAAGCTGTCAAGTCCTTTATTATAATTAACTTATAAGCCAAAACATAATTATGTTGGTTTTGATTAATAATTCAAATGGAAAGTCTAAGGTATTTTATAGTAAGGAAAATAAGGAAAGGAAAGTGATTAGTAGTAGCGGAATTCTCAGTTCATCCTGAAGAACATTGCTTCGATTCCTTCACAGGAAGTCTAGAATGACCCCGCACATTCCTAATAGGAAATGGTTTTCGACAAAAAACCTGAATCTTGGGTAAATGAGTCCTTAATGTACAGATCAAAAGTTTCAAATATTATAAGTTTTTGGATTACATCTGAATAAGTCTCAAGCGCTGTGATCATTTCCTTATGTAATAATAATAGTAATAATAATCATCATTTTTAATTTAGTGTATCTCATGAAACTTAGGCCTAGATGTTGACAGATAAATATAGATATCTTGAAAGTAATGATTTCCGATACATACGGTATCTATGCACAGAAACCAGATTTATGTGGCTTTTCCAGTTCCATGTAATATTTTCACAACATCAACAATGTAGTTAGTATCAAGACGCTTGCATTAATTCAGCTTTGTCAGCAAGGAAAATAATGAATATCTTAAGCCGACAGTAGGCATCTCATCGGTAATATCAAGATGTAACGAAATGAAGCAACACTAGCGCTCGTTTTGTGAAATACGTTGTGTAAATGTCCGTACAAAATGAGATGGAATGAAGTGCTTCTATTTATCTTTGAACCCCTTTCACGTCTTCTGCCTGTTTGCTGGCTTTCTCCCTCTCTCTGACAGGGAATTGCCTCTTGTCAGAAACTCTCGAACTGTTTATTTTGAATACCATCGTTGCAACACTTAAGAAGCTGCCCCAGTTCTTTATTATAATTAACTTGTAATTAAAATGACATAATTATATTGGTTTTGGTTAATAACTCAAATGTAAAGTCTAAGGTATTTAATAGCAAGGAAAGGAAAGTGATTAGCAGCAGAGGCATGCTCAGTTCATCCTGAAGGACATTGGTTCGATTCTTTCACAGGAAGTCGAGAATGACCTCGCAGATTCCTAATGGGAAGTGGTTTTCGGTCAAAATTGCTGAATCCTTGGTAAATGAGTCCTTAACGTATAGATCAAAAGTTTCAATGGGCACAAAGTCCAAAAATATTTTCAATTTTTGAATTACCGTCGAATGGCTCAAGCGCTGATCATTTTGACGGAATTATGTGAATCAAATAAAACATTTGAATGCTCGGATATCACAGAAACCGTCAGCGATGGCAGATGGTACAAACAAATGCAGTGTCGTCTGTCTTATGGAGGGGGCGATGTTATAACAGCGCATTATCTTCCTCGAGCGATGATGGACAAATTATTCCGTAAGTAGCATAACTTCGGTGCTTTCGAGAGTCAACAGGGGTAAACTTCTCGTGTATGGGAGGCACACATGTCTCAAGAACAAATCGCACGTGCAATACCATAAATGCAATTTTTAGTGTGTACCTCTCAAATACAATGATATAATAAACACTATTATTTGAACCACCGCAAGGAAATATGGCATGCTAGTTACGGAATAACTTGTCCACCAATGAACGAAGAAATATTGCTTGTAGTCATTTATCCTAAAACTGTCAACTTCAAATGGCTATAATCGAAATTATATTTTTTTGAACCTTGTGTCACTTGACGCTTTTAATGTATGATTAAGGCTACCATTTACAAACGTTTCATGAACTTTGGCTAAGAACCTTTTCCTATAAGGATTCTGTGGGATCCTTTTGTAGTTTACACAGTGATTCGTGAGGTATTTCTGCGACTCACGGAGCAGAATTTCGAGCAAAATACTGTATGTCGTGTAAACGCTTGTCCTGTTTTCAATGCTTACAAAATTTAAAGTTGCTTGTATGTCACATTTTTCTTAAATTTATTTCTTTCGAAGTGCAAAATGAAATAAAATTAACTCTTCGCAAAAAATTCTTTATTTAATTGTCTCATGTTCTGAAGAGTGACATGTGTTCCGAAATCCGCAATTGCTTCGTACAAAAACGTTTTTATTTGAGAAGTTGATATAGGTTTTGCTTGAAATTTACTGCTCAAAATATATTCACCGGCCGAGTTGGCCATGCGGTTAGGAGCGTGCAGCTGCGAGTTTGCATCCGGGAGATAGTGTGTTACACCCCACTGCCGGCAGTCCTGAAGATGGTTTTCCGTGGTTTCCCTTTTTCACACCGGACAAATGCTGGAGCTGCACCTTAATTAAGGCCATGGCCGCTTCCTTCCCACTCCTAGCCCTTTTCTATCCCATCGTCGCCATAATATCAGTCTGTGTCGGTGCGACGTAAAACAAATTGTAAAATATACTAGCAAATGTACCCGTGCTTCGCTACGGTATTCTACACTGTCTTCAAATATCGAAGTAAATAGGCTACTGTACTTGCAGTAAATTGTTTTAAAATTATATGTCTCTTAGCGTTATCCGAGAAACTGCGTGGGGAGGTCCCCATACGCTGTTTCCAATGCAAAGTGTTTGTTACGGATTTGTGATATAACGGCAGGCTCACTTGCCTACTGTCATTCACAATCGAGTTGGGAAGTTTACATTGTAATTGCAGGCCCGAATTGCCTACTGCGCGGTCACAATCGATTTGGGGAGTTTTCGTTACAATGGCAGCCCCTTTCCTACTTCCTAATAGATAACAGTTGAGGAGTTTTTACTATAATGTCAGGCCCCTTTTCCTACTACCAGCCAGCTTACTGCCAGTCACACCAAGTTGGTGAGATTCCATCAAAATAGCAGGCCACTATGCCTAATGCCAATCACATTTTAGATGAGTACATTTGTTTATAATGGCTGGCACCCTTGCCTACTGCCAAACACAATCGGGTAGGGGAGTTTTAAGCAAAACGGCATGCTCCCTTGCCTTCTGCAAGTCAAATCGAGAAGTGAACTATTAATTACAATGGTAGGCCTTCCTTACTACTGCCAGTTACACAAGAGACGGAGAAAGACCCCGTTCCTACTGCCAGTCAAAGTCGGTGTAGGGAGTACTGATTACAAGAGCAGACACACACTTTCTCGATCGCTACAAATCGACATCAGTGAATATATATATAGATCGACATACGAAAGTATATGCATGTTTACAATATTGCAGACCTTCATTTAAAGATTAGCTGCTGCTAAACGTACGTATATCGACAAAGGATTGTACCATAAGACGCCGGATTTAGTGACCTAAATGGCTGGTTGTATGTTATATATTCTTGTGTCAGATTGAGTTAGAAACGTTGAACAGGGTAAAGTTTTTGTAAGATTATCTCACATTGCATTACTTTTCGGATAATTATGTGACAGCTACATACATAGCATTTGGCTCACATATGGCTACTGGGTGGGCCAATTTTCGTGAAAAGTTTTATGATTCTATATTTCCTATAAGTAATTGAAAGTATGAATTATGCATGTGAAAAGTCCAAATTTACTTAACATCGATTAATAGAGAAAAATCAAACGTAAAGGGGATACAGATACGATAAAAAGTCATAAGTCCAAGGTTGTAGATAATTCCAAACTGAACGGAGATTGTGCAGTCCGTTATGTGATAGGACTTCCTGAAGATCTGCATCATCATTAAAATTGCCTCCAAATTTCGATATTCTTCGGGGATAAAAAGTGAAAAATTTAAAGATCATGGAAGTTTTCCGTCCGTTACAGGCTAAAACGTATAATTTTCTCAAAATTCAATTTTCTGTTTCGTCTGGCAGATTATGCCGTAATCAGGATTTTGGGCGAGGAGGGTAAAATTAGGACTTTCAGGAAACTAAACAAAAAAAATATGCAGATGGTCATTGTTACCCCTTAAACGGGTATCTGTGCAAAAATTTCACCACAATAGTTAATGTACAGGCACACAGTCGTTATGATTTTATTTATATAGATAGATAAGAAATCTGCTGCACGTAGAACACCTTTTGGGCTATGTCCTCTGAACTTAACCTGAAAAACTTACCATTCATGATATCTCCCTTATTAATCCTCCTGACGAAAACATTCACATGAAAATAAAGTTTTAGAGATTGAATTCCATCATGTTTGGTCGATTTCCAGTCAGGTTGGTCTTGTACTGAATATATTGTGGAAGAGTAAAATCACCATTTCGGTTCCCTAAAAACCGCCAGTCCATTCCGGGAACATGAAAAGTTATTGACCTTTAAAACCTACCTTTGGACAGTTGAATGCTAAATATAAAGCTTGGTTCGAATTTCAAGTTGTAAGAAATAAGCTTTACACGCACCCGCTCTTGAGTTAAGTCCGATGGGACTTGTACCGAAAAACGGTCCGTTAATGATATCTCCATTATTAATCCTCATATCGAAATGATGTACATGAGAAAAAAGGATTAGAAACTAATTTCCATTAAGGCACGTAGATTTCCATTACGTTTGGTTGTGTATATTTTGTGACAGTGCGAAATCACGGTATCGATTTCGTATAAACCCCCAGTCAGTTCAGAGATTTAGAAACAATATTTCCCCTAACGCCTACCCAAGGACAGGTGGATTCTAAATATGAAGTTTGGTGGAAATATATCCAGTAGATTCTAGAACTCGCGTACATACGGAGTAATTAAGGAAGAAAATAATCCAGTTAAGAAAGTTAAAATTAATAGAAAATGGATTATAACTGAGGACAGCCGGATAACGACAAATACCCAGTGAATGTATTCGAAAATAATATGCCCCTCAATAAATTATGCTGGTGTGAGTTATGGATATAAGAAAGCGGTAACAGTGGAGAAATTTGGGCGCTGTGATTCTTAGGTAAACAGATAAGAAGATGACTAATGGTGTTATTACTTAATCTATTCGAGGACGGTTATAACCTCAAACGATATTCCGGCAATATCCCGCAGATAGGCCGATTGACGCCTCTCTTGCCTTCTACCCGAGGAACAACCACAAATTTAAAAGCATGATGAGGAAAATGGTAATACGTTACTTCCCTGCTGGCAGCAGTCAGAGACGTTGCCATGGTAACCTGTAGGTTCGTTATCGGTCTGTCGGTCATTCAATGCAGAGCATGATACCCGCAGAAAATAGTAAATTTCTCCGTCATGTTGAAGAGTAAGGTTTTCAGATACGGTCTACAGAGTTTACAGAAAATCAATAGTATAAGAGAATATGGAGTAAAACTGTTGTGGTTTTCCTAAAACCCCGTCTATTCATAGAGTTTAAAATGACATGCATATCGAGACCTTCCCCGGGATGAGTATACTCTAAATATGAACTTTGGTTGAGATCTATCCAGCCGTTACGACGTGATGGCGGCAGAGACAAACAGGTAAACAGCCACGAAAGGTAAAAATCACCAATTCGATCTTGAATTGATCTAAAACGGATAAATATCTGAAAAATTGGCAAAACAAAAGAAATTCCAGACAGTGGACCTTTACAACTTTATTTATATAGATATACAGAAATCAGCCACGTAAATGGCGGTAGCTCCTATTAAGTCCCCATGTGTGCTGCATATCCTCTCGTCGTGTTTCAGCAGCACATGTATTCCAGTGATCTACAGTTATTACTAGCACTAATTGTATTTTCCAACATACCAAACCGAAACCACACAGCGCAACAGTCCCGAAGGACTAGGCCTATCAAGCGAGTTTTCTGCTTAACGTGTGATAGAGCGTTGCGTTGTCGTGCAACAGAAAAACATCTTGTCGACGTCGATGTTATAAAACACGACTCAGTCGAGCGTGAAGCTTCATTATGAATCCCACACATTGGTCGGAATTAATATAGGTACCTTAAGCCATGATGTCGACAAGCTGCAGTGCCTCCAAGGTAGGCATCGCTTTACCTCCCGAAGGCGCCACTTCGAAATTTTTACTTTTGGTGATGGAGTTGACATATTCATACGATGCTTACCTGCTGATTCCTTTGTCGTCACTGTCTCAGAATGATGCAGCTGTGTTTCACTTCCCGACACAGTTCTTGAGAGTAAGTCATCCCCACGATTCTCGTACAGAATCAAGTGTTCGCTGCACAGTCTTTTATGCTTCTTTATTCCAGCGGTCAATATTCTCGAAACCCACCTAGAACAAATCTTTTTCCAATCCCACCTGCCTCAGTATTCTTCACACACTTACTTTCCTAAGTCCCATCTAACATGACTTTTCACTCTCAGTTGCATGTTTATTGTCGATAATCATGTGAACGTGCTGTATATTGTCACGTGTTGGTGCAATATGCAGTCTACCACTCCGAGGACAATCTTCACACTTGATTTGCAAAATGTTGCCCAATAACCTCCGTTTCCAGGGACATACCATATTACTTTCGACAGCATCATCTCCGTACACGTGTTTCAACTGCTCATGAACCTTTTTCCACGGTCTCATTCTCGCTACACAGAAACTCTGTAACATCATTTTGTTTTTGACGGACATCAAGTGCAGCGGTCAACTCGTGCGTGGTAATTGGTTGAAGTAAACTCAAATAAAAGTGATGTCGGAACTTCTATGTATTCTATAAATAGCAAAGGTATATAAAAATAGCATTGTAAAATAAACGTGGTGTGTACACTTATGCAAACCGGTTGAGAACTTGAATACGAGCGCGATTAAAAACTATGCGGTCATTCAGATTCTGAAGTAGCATAGTAATGGCTCCACTATTAAGCAGAGGACTTTCGTGTATTTTAAGTCGCACCAACTCCAGTCATATGGCAACGATGGTGTAGGAAAGGGCTGGGGCTGAGAATAAAGCGATCGTAGTCTCAATTAGTGAACAGCCCGAGCAGTGTCTGGAGTGAAAATGAGAAATCACGAAAAATGTTACTAGGGCTGTGGACAGTGAGGTTCGAACCCACTATCTCTCAAGTACTAGCTCACAGCTACGTGACTTGAACTACGCAGCCACTCGCTCGGGAAACAGAATTTACGCGTAGGAAATGCAGGTGCCGGGATGGAGGTAAGAATCTCCACAGGGTAGAGAACGATGTCTCCCTTATTTACTACCGTGTCAACGGAAGTGTTCACGACTTGATAGGCATCAGAACTGCCTTGTAAAATATAGTAAACCAACATAATTTATTGAAAATTCCGAGTTGTTGCCATTTATTTAAATGGAAGTCAGTTACCAGTTGAAACGAGTTGGTTTTTATCACTGCTGTTACCGCGGCGTCCTGAGATTCGCTCTGTATGCAAATCTTGGGAAACCAAACGTTTCATCCTGTTACAATTTCGCATAGTAAAACAGATGTTGTAAATTAAATTTTAATTCAGTTGTGTTCTTAAACATTTCTTCGTAAGTTCAATATTAAGGAAGGTATTTAGAAATTTTCTTTTCCTGATTCCTCAGAACCTACTGTTCAAATTTAAATTTTGAAGCAAAATTGTGACCCCACATAGCTGAGAATTATTTCTTTATTTATTTCTTTATTTATTTATTTATTTATTTATTTATTTATTTATTTATTTATTTACTTATTTATTTATTTATTTATATTATTCCGACATCACTCAATTTATCTGCTGAATATTTTTTTAGGTGCCTGTTTGCTGCACACAGATAAATTCTCCTCTAGTCTTACAAGGGAAACTGTGAGACTTCCCATCGACAGTTGCCAAAAACATTCAGAAATGGAAGCATATGCGAATAACTGAAGGGATATGGCAGCGACATTTGGAAATCACGTGTTATGTCTATAACGAAAAGTCACCACGAATTGTCCATTTTAAAGTCAGACTGACATACACCTCAGGTATTAAAAGTAGTAGAGAGAGAATAGTTCTGACACTGGCGTTTTTCGCTTTCTGTATCAGCTAACCCGACGTGTATAAGAACAGAATAGGCCCTTTTAATAGTTGAAGTAAGATACATGGTGCGCTCCGAAAAAATTTGAACCGGATACATGAGCGGTCATACTGATCAATAATTTGAGAAAAGTAATTCAATATCTCGCACCGTTGTTATTTTATTCACTGCTGAAGTTAGCCAATCAGGGGCGCAGTACTGGATCGAAACGAGAGATGTATTCTACATAAAAAATGTACCTATTTTGTTGTTATCGACATGGAGTTAGCTGGTACACGCCTCTAATTACGTTTACTACAGGTGTGTCAGTCTGACGTTAAAACTGATGATATATGTGGAATACGACGTCATTTTATTATTCGGTGCATGTCTGCTTTGTGTATAGCATGATCGTGACTGTTGTGCAGGCCTATTCGTACGCTTAACAAATGTGTGTGAACTAATAGTTGAGTTGTCTGCTTAGTCAAACAGCTTGTAAGCCTCATGATGTGGTACAAGTGATAGCGGGCACGCATAATTATCAAGAGCACGGCACAGCTCCAAAGTACAGCAATCGAAAGGTCAATTCCACGAGAGTTGCGTAGTCATTTGCAGCAATATGTCGATAGAGTGAATGTTGTTTCAGAAGGACAGGCAGATTGGCGTGTTAATGATGGTGACTGCTGATATTGATGGAACTTCGGGCATCTTGTCTCAAGATAGCGATAATTAGGGTTCGGAAATTTATGACCTAAATAAGTACAAAATATATAAATATGCAAAATATATGCAAAATAGCTAAATATGACCACAAAAAAAGTAAAGTACGACTAGCATTAGAGTACGTATTACTAACACTAAACATGTCAACAAGGTATTAGCGAAAATATAGCAGACACATTTATCATGAAAACTGACAGAGCTACAGTTGGTGCACCCTAAGGCGCAGTTCTCGCTCTGTTTTCCGAAAGAAAGAACAAAACATAAAGTATTAGCATGCTTTTTTTTTCGTATCTGTCGGAGTACGTTCGTTCAACATCACCTTCTACCTGTCTCTCACCGAGCTCGATAGATGCAGTCGCTTAAGAGCGGCCAGTATCCAGTATTCGGGAGATAGTGGGTTCGAACCCCACTGTCGGCAGCCCTGAAGATGGTTTTCCGTAATTTCCCATTTTCACACCAGGCAAATGCTGGGGCTGTACCTTAATTAAGGCCACGGCCGTTCCTTCCCACTCCTAGCCCTTTCCTGTCCCATCGTCGCCATAAGACCTATCTGTGTCGGTGCGACGTAAAGCAACTAGCAAAAAAAATATCTACCTGTCTCTCTCGGAAAAAGAAAAAATACATCTACTACAGTATTCTGCAATCCTGTGTCTGAAAATCGACGCAGATAACATGTACCCTTTTAAAAACGATGCTTCAGTTTAAACAAAAATATCAAAATATAACCAGATATGACCTTATATCACTAAATCGAGCAATACATGACCAAAACAATAAAAATGGAAAAATATGCATTTATGTGCGATTTAAAATTGCTTTAAACGGGGTCAGCGACCCATATTTAACCATAATTCCGAGAGTATAGCTCGCCTGGTGACCATGATCGTTAAAGCTATATGGTCTCACACCGTGGTTAGCCGGTTCGTGTCCCGTAGATCGAAAACAATTTCACCATCAGAATGTTGGTCGGTAGGGTGACATACAATTTATAATCATTAAATTAGGTGCCAAAAGCCTGGATTAAATTCCAGACCTGCACCAAGCGAGCAGAAATTGTCCTCGGACACTCTCGGCACTGAAAGCCAAACGATGATAATAAATCCCTAGAGTTAAATGGTGCCCGGATGAAAGTCTCAGACGTGCTGTCTTCTGAGTCCAAATAGGTGAGTTCTATCCCGACAAAGTCCGGTTGTATTTTAAGGTGCTCATATACGCCTGCATTTTGTCGATGGATTTATCGGCACGTAATAGAACTGCGGGACATAATGTCGGCACCCCTATACAGTATATTCGTAAAGCGTAATAATAATGAAAGTCATTCACCATCACTTTTCTACAAAAATTATCTGCAGTATCTATGTAAAATAAATCTGTTGCAGCAGCTGTCTGAAAATGAAAACATCACTCTGCAAAGTATAAAGAAAGAACCAAATGTTCTTGACAAAAGTGATTTGATGAAACACAATGTGCCTGTAAGTATGCAGGGGTTAATATAAGGTAAGATCTTCATAGGGGCAATCACATAAATGCGATTATAAATAAACGGTACAGATCTCTGCACATGATTATGAGGGTATTTCGGGGTTGTAGTAAGGATGTAACTAGACTATGGTGCCAGTGTATGGGATCCTCGCTACGATTACTTGATTCGAGAACTGTACAAAATCCAAATAAAAGCAGATCGAATTGTTCTGGGTGAATTCCGACAAAATATATTTGGGCTGGGAAGACTTGGGAGAAAGGAGACGAGCTGCTCGACTGAGCGGTATATTCCGAGCTGTCGGTGGAGAGATGGCGTGGAATGACATCAGTAGACGAATAAGTTTGAGTGGTGTCTTTAAAAGTACGATAAATCACAATATGAAGATAAAGTTGGAATTCAAGAGAACAAATTGGGTCAAATATTTTTTATAAGTAGGGGAGATGGGGATTGGAATAATTTACCAAGGGAGATGTTCAATAAATTTCCAAATTCTTTCCAATCATTTCTAGGAAAACAACAGATAGGGAATCTGCCATTTGGGCTCGTTCACTGAACCAAACGCCGCTGTTAGAAGGCCCACAGGATTCGTTACCAGAAAATATACTGTAACGAGAAGTCGACTGTCCACTCCTATACCATTCCTATGAATTTGTGTATATTTTTCGAAGAGACGGAGTATCTACTATACAGTCAGGAGTATGTGGAAGGCTTGAAAAGTGTGCTTCAGAAACCCTAATGGTAATCAACTTCCGAATTTGACCACAACGCAGAAGGTGAGACATCCATAACAATCTCACTGTCCTGGATACGTAAGATTCTGAAACTGAGACTACCACGGGCATATCATAGGCAACATATTCGTGGTCTGGTCAAATCGACACGAGTTTGCTACACAACGCGTGTACATTCAGTGCCACTGCTCCTCCCTGAAAACGAAATTTCTCACGACGTGTTCATATATTTGCTCCGAATTTAATATTTTCTCTTCATTGAAAATGTTAGAATTTTGAGATACAGGCAGAAATGGGGGAGAATTTAATTTAAGAAGAAACCTACGAAGTTCCATTTTTGTTAATCTTGTACTGCAGGTAAAGGAGAGTCTATGTTGAATATAAAAGTAGATCAGAGCCAACGAACGAGTTGGATAATATAAATAAATATTTAACGACGAAACGAAGCCAACAGAATTTAAATTATACAATCAGCCACCGAGCTTGATAGCTCCAGTCACTTAAGTGCGCCCAGTATCCAGTATTCGGGAGATAGTGGGTTCAAACTCCGCTGACAGCAGCCCTGAATATGATTTTTCCGTACCTTACCATATTCACGCCAGGCAAATGCTGGAGCTGTACCTTAACTGAGGCCACGGTCTCTTTCTTCCCACTCCTTTCCTGTCTCACTGTCCCATTGTCGCCATAAGACCCATCTGTCTCGACGTAAAGCAAATTGTAAATAAATAAAAAGTCACTCAGCCACTTTCTACGAATAATAATAATTGCTTTATGTCCCACTAACTACTTTTACGATTTTCGGAGACGCCGATGTAACGGAATGTAATCCCACAGGAGTTCCTTTACGTGGCAGTACATCTACCGACACGAGGTTGGCGTATTTCAGCACCTTCAAATATCAACGGACTGGGCAAGGATCGAACCTGTGAAGTTGGGGATCAGAAGGCCAGCGCCTCAATCGTCTGAGCCACTCATCCCGGTTTCTACGAAAATTCGCACAAAAGCTCGCTGCCAGATGAATCAGGCCGGTTTACAGAAAACCAAAGGGAGGAATTTGCACCGAGCGAATTGGCTGATTGTTCGGGTCACATAACTGTGAACTTGAATCCCACCATCAGCAACCCTGAATACAGTATCTCGTGTTTTCCCATTTTCTCATTAATTAAACGCTGGTAACTGAATTAGGACAATGGTTGCTACCTTCTTAGCCATAAACCTTTCCTATACTTTCGTCGCTAAAAGCCTTCGACGTGTTAGTGCGACGTTGAACAACTAACCAAGAATTGATTTTGTACAAGGAGGTAATAAAGTCCAGGCTTCAAACAAGGTGCTTGGTTGTCGCTTAAACGCTGCACTAGTCTCCGAGAGAAAGTATTTGGGAAGATTAAGGTCGCTTTCACACGGTCCACCGCCTTCCACGCCACTCCATTCCACTCCACTCTAAACCACCACAGGTGTAGAAAGAGTCCCGGAGTTTTCCGATGAGACACGTCACGTGGTGCCACGTCCCACAGGCTGCTGTAAACCGGCTTGAAGTCCCTTCCACACTTGGCAACAAGTAGTTCACGCGTCAATGGTCCAAAGTTAAAGTGGGACGGAACATGTGTGCTGGGGAGTAGAATTTGCCGGCAGGTTGCCGGAAGTGGACAGCAAGGTAAAACAGTATGTCTGAAAAGCAGAGTGGAGTGGAGTGGAGTGGAGTGGAAGGCTGTAGACCGTGTTAAAGCGGCCTAAAGTTCACTATGAATTCAGCATAAATAGAAAGAGGTGGTAAGCTATAATATTTTTTTAATGCAAGTCGTTTGATGTCCCACAACTCAAACAGGCTATCGGCGACGCCCGGATATTAAAGGATCAATGCTAGGAAATAAGTGGTCGTGGCCTTAATGGACGATTTGTTGATCTACAGCCAGGCCTGGACCTCAAAAACGCCAGAAGAAATAGTGCTCTATATGACTGTGATATTAGGGATCACCATTAACAGAAAGAAATCCATCCTCGAACCACAGTCTATATTAACATACTTAACTGTCACCATTGATATTGAAGCCCAGCAGATAACACTGCATCACAGCACCCAGAGCAGAGCCCTGCAGGTTATTCCTCTCATCGCCACGGCCACCGACCATGCACGTCAGCAGATCGCGGGCTACCTCTCCTGGTTGGCTTACGTCATGGGGTGGCCTTTCTTCTTGCCTAAGCATGCCCTATATGGGGAACCCTATTGGATCCGTCAGCTGTTAAAGCCAGAGTTTCGCCACTCCCAGATCAACAGCAAAACCAGTACGGACGGTCAACATCTATGCCGACGCCACGCCGTATTACAAAGCGGCCATTGCTCCTGAGTACGTTCAAGGATGGACCCAAGCCTTTTAGCAGCCCGCGGAAATCCACGTCGCTGAGACAGCAGCCGCTATTACCGCAGGCCTTTGGGCGATCCAGAACTTGCCCTTAGGGCACAACCATGTAACTGTGTATACTGACAGTAGTGTAGCTTTATGGACCCTTCGGTCTGGCCAGGGGCCCATCTTGCACAGGGTATTATATGTATTTGTCTTACTTGTACGGTTAATAAAGATAGCAATGGAAAGGGGGTTTCTCCCTCTCGTGGTGCCCTATCTGCTCCGCAGCTAACCTGGCTGACGTTCCCTCCAGGGAAGTGCTCTATTATTTCCACACGCACCCGGACTTGTTAGAAAAGCCGGGGCGACCGTGGAGGGAGCGTCAGTCTGAACCAGCGAGCGGAGGCGATGGGACAACACAACTAATACCAGCATTTATCTGGTGTGAAAATGGGAAACCACGAAATATTTATCTTCAGGTCTGCCGATGATGAGGTGCAAAACCACCATCTTAAGAATGCAAGCTGATAGGTACACGGAACGTACCACGCAACCAACTCGCTCGGTGTTGTATAATTTGCAGTTTGCTGACGATATTGTCCTCTTCGCTTAATCCGCCAAAAAATTAATCGCACTGTTGAAGGAAGTCAAGAAGACGAAGGAGTGAACCTTCAAATCAATCCAAAGAAGATAGAACTCATGACTAAAAGCTGGGAAGAAGACGTATGCATGAAAAGCGGCCATTTGTTATTCGTGAAATAACAGCCTATACCCTCCTTGGTCAGATTGTATCATTCAGCAAAAGAGCCCAAACGGTAGCATAACAGCGCATAGTTTAAGTTCTGGAGCCTGAAAGTCATACTGATAGTCTAAAATTGAGAAGAGAAATTATGTATATCCGTCCAGTTCTTGCGTATGGCTCACACACATGGTCCTTAGACCAAAGAGAGAGAAACGCATTCACGATCTACCAAAATAAAATTGAGAGATCATTTAAGACATTACCTCAAAGGAGAGAATAGAGAACACGAAAGTGAGGTAAAGGACGAGATTTCAGGATGAAGTGACTGCAACAAGTCGTCAATAGTGAGGAGCGATTTCAACAGGTGGGCAGACAGACTACTAACCTGGGACCCACGGATCGGGGAAGAAATGTAGAAAGACAAAAGACGCGCTGAAGAAGACTTATGGAAAACAGTGATCAGCAAAGACAAAATAGAGAAATAACTGGTGAGACCAGTCAAGAAAGCCGTAAGAAATACACTGACTGACAGAGCAAATGCAACACCAAGAAGGAGTGGTCAGAACTTTATGCCAATTGCAGGGTAGACTGACGTCACTGAGGTATGCTCATGATGTGAAATGCGCCGCTGTGCTGCGCACGTAGCGAACGATAAATGGGACACGGCGTTGGCGAATGGCCCACTTCGTACCGTGATTTCTCAGCCGACAGTCATTGTAGAACGTGTTGTCGTGTGCCACAGGACACGTGTATAGCTAAGAATGCCAGGCCGCCGTCAACGGAGGCATTTCCAGCAGACAGACGACTTTACGAGGGGTATGGTGATCGGGCTAAGAAGGGCAGGTTGGTCGCTTCGTCAAATCGCAGCCGATACCCATAGGGATGTGTCCACGGTGCAGCGCCTGTGGCGAAGATGGTTGGCGCAGGGACATGTGGCACGTGCGAGGGGTCCAGGCGCAGCCCGAGTGACGTCAGCACGCGAGGATCGGCGCATCCGCCGCCAAGCGGTGGCAGCCCCGCACGCCACGTCAACCGCCATTCTTCAGCATGTGCAAGACACCCTGGCTGTTCCAATATCGACCAGAACAATTTCCCGTCGATTGGTTGAAGGAGGCCTGCACTCCCGGCGTCCGCTCAGAAGACTACCATTGACTCCACAGCATAGACGTGCACGCCTGGCATGGTGCCGGGCTAGAGCGACTTGGATGAGGGAATGGCGGAACGTCTTGTTCTCCGATGAGTCACGCTTCTGTTCTGTCAGTGATAGTCATCGCAGACGAGTGTGGCGTCGGCGTGGAGAAAGGTCAAATCCGGCAGTAACTGTGGAGCGCCCTACCGCTAGACAACGCGGCATCATGGTTTGGGGCGCTATTGCGTATGATTCCACGTCACCTCTAGTGCGTATTCAAGGCACGTTAAATGCCCACCGCTACGTGCAGCATGTGCTGCGGCTGGTGGAACTCCCGTACCTTCAGGGGCTGCCCAATGCTCTGTTTCAGCAGGATAATGCCCGCCCACACACTGCTCGCATCTCCCAACAGGCTCTACGAGGTGTACAGATGCTTCCGTGGCCAGCGTACTCTCCGGATCTCTCACCAATCGAACACGTGTGGGATCTCATTGGACGCCGTTTGCAAACTCTGCCCCAGCCTCGTACGGACGACCAACTGTGGCAAATGGTTGACAGAGAATGGAGAACCATCCCTCAGGACACCATCCGCACTCTTATTGACTCTGTACCTCGACGTGTTTCTGCGTGCATCGCCGCTCGCGGTGGTCCTACATCCTACTGAGTCGATGCCGTGCGCATTGTGTAACCTGCATATCGGTTTGAAATAAACATCAATTATTCGTCCGTGCCGTCTCTGTTTTTTCCCCAACTTTCATCCCTTTCGAACCACTCCTTCTTGGTGTTGCATTTGCTCTGTCAGTCAGTGTACATGCTGATTATTTTCGGAATCTCTACCGGGGATTGTCCTAACTAGCAACCTTTCAGTACTCGAAAGAGGTCATTGCCCTCTACGGGATGTTCTAGGCTACAAGAATTGTAAATAGAAGTGGGCCTAATTAAAACAATTGTTTTAAAATATATTCAGCTTTCTGATAGAGAATCACAAGGTTCTCGACCGCTTGCTTACTCCTTTCGGAAAAGAACTGCTTTCGTTCGGTACAGTTTTGCAGTATTTGGGAAACGGTCAAGTTTAATAGGTACTAAGAGAAGTGATGCCGTACAAACAAAAGATTGGTTAATTTAGCGGCACGGTGGATAGAAATTTTAATATTATTCAATGTGAATCTATTAAAACATTTATGAACCAACTTCATGGGTTTACATTCGCAATAAAAGTAAAACGTAGTTTTCGTCTTCAGAATTCTATGTACAGTGACAGCTGCAGTACTGAGATCTCTCATCCATTGCCACTTTACGTAATGAGGGTGGGAAGTATGTGTTCACCACGCTTGGCATTCGTAACGCGTGCTTTTTGTAACACACTGTATTTGTTAAGTATAGAGAGAGTAATTCATATTGCTCTAGAGTAGGGCCTCTCAGGGTGCATGCCCCTGGTGCACGCACTGTGCACGGTGCAAGAGACGATTTCGCTTGTTTGACCAGAGTGCAGACCCCCCACTCCTTGATTTGGAGCAATAGCGCTTACTCTCTCTTTCCTCACGCCTGTCTCGCTTACTCCTCCCTGTCTCCCTCTTCCACACTTGTTTCGTAAGGCGTAGAGCCGAGCTTAGCCGAGTAGCCTAGAGATGAAGCGTTGATCCGAGCCGAGTCGAGCCGAGCCGAGCGGGACCGATGCACAGTGCACGGAGCTCTTGCGCTTCGATTTGCACGCGTGAGATTTTGGGCGTTTGAGAGGCCCTGCTCTAGAGTGTTAAGAATTTGTCCTTAAGGACTCATGTGCTGAATTACTATATTGTGATGATGTGTTCGCATTCGTTTTCTGTTCTACTAGGGCTAAGTAGTTCGCAATTGCAGATTCTGTTCTTTAAATATATAGGTAAGTGCTCAGAGTGTTCTGTGTAAGTTGTTTCCATTGTTTTTTACAACTGTATTTACGTCGCACCGACACAGATACAGTATGTCTTATGGCACTATGGGTTAAAGGACTAAGAATAGGAAGGAAGCTGCCGTGGCTTTCATTAAGGTACAGCCCCAGCATTTGCTTGGTGTGAAAATGGGAAACCACGGAAAACCCTCTTCAGGGCGGCCGAAATTGGGGTTCGAACCCACTATCTCCCGGATTCAAGCTCACAGCTGTGCGCCCCTAACCACACGGCCAACTCGCCCGGTAGCAAATTTTGGCCGGTTTTGTAAAATGCTGACAGAACTCCAAAGAAATAAAAAAACTTTTTCGTCTACTTCCGCTTTTTCCACATTTGTGGGGTCGCGGGTGCGAACTGTGTCGCACATTAATAACGACACACACAAATCGATTTGGATTTCTGAAATAAATTACATGATAAAATTCATAAAAATATCAGAGTAGGCTTTAACTTTCAACACATAATTCAACGTTGGTCCCTGAAAAATATTACATGACACAAGTATTCCTCAGCGCGATTATATCATGAAAGAAATCTCGTCTACTGTAACAACCGTAGTGACATGGACCAAAACCAATAAAATAATCACGAAGTACAGGCAGCTAAAATAAAACTCTCTTTGGAAAGCACACATATCACCCTCATCAGCACGGCGAAATGATTCAAAAGCTGAGATTCAATCTCCCCAGATAATACAGCAAATATCAAAGCACACAGGATCGAACCCTTTACACGCACTGCTCTCAATTCTACCCGAGGCCAGTCACACAATCATGAAAATGTAGGCCTTTGAAATGAGGAACGCGTCCTCGTACTCATCATTACAAAAAATATCACATGTCCCAAAGTTGCCAAAAACTGATACAAATATAAATTACGTCGTCTAACATTCATTCGCATGAAAAGAATCAAGACCGTGCTGGTCATAAATCAAAGCACTCGCGCTCGAAAAGTAAAACTTGAATAATAAAGTGACCAACACTGTAATAATACCATAACTTGAAAGTAAGAAATTTTCTCATAGACAATCGATCATGTCTGAACAACTGAAAGTTACTGAAATATCTCACCCTTACAACTTGAGAAGATCGCAATAATAATAATAATAATAATAATAATAATAATAATAATAATAAAAATAATAATAATAATAATAAAAAGTCATGGGGAGATCTCTGATCCATTCCTGATTAAAACTGGCGTCCGACAAGGTGACGGCTTATCTCCGCTTCTTTTCAACTTCGTCCTTGACAAAATCATCCGCGAGTGGTAGATGGCATTGAAAGACATGGGATACTGGCGCCCCATACGACTAGGACAACCCAACGACGGTATTGAGATATCATGCCTCGCTTTTGCAGATGACCTTGCCACACTGACAGATGATGTAGTCACAGCCGTTAAACAAATTGAAACCCTTAGAGAATGTGCTGGAAAAGTTGGCCTACAAATTTCCTTTGAAAAGACCAAGTTTTTCTGCTCAAAACTTGACATCCAAAATTTGAACACATCATATGGGCAAATCAACCGAGTACCACACTTCAAGTACTTGGGAGAAATACTTGAACCAACGGGAGGCGAGAAGGCTGCCCAGAAAATTCGATTACAAAAATTTCGGAAAGCCTACGGTAGGGTTCACAACATACAGTAAAATGCGCTTGTCCCGCCATGCAAATATCAGACACTATAAATTACAGTAATTAAGCCCGAAGTCTTATATGCCAGCGAGACCCTTACACTAAATGGGAAAGGTGACCTAGAGAACATTTTAAAAGAAGAAAGAAGAATCCTGAGGAAAATTCTCGGCCCCGAAAAACAGAAGATGGATATAGACTGAGGTCACGCAAAGTGAAAGAAGAGCTTTCCAACATTGCAGCAGACATCTGCATAAGACGTCTGAAATGTTATGGGCACGTCCGCAGACTGCCGGCAAGTAGACCGACACACAAGATTCTCACCTACATAGAACATCTGAAAAATATTCCATGGGTACTGAAAGTGAAGAAGGATCTGGAAAAAGCCCAGATGAACTCAAATGACACCGCGGACAGAAACCTCTACAGGAAAAATATTAATGGATGGAAAGTGCAAGCAGAGAACGAAGTAAAAAAGAAGACTGGAGCATAGAGGACAGAAGAACGAAAAAGGATCCACGGAGAAAGGATGAGAGCTGTTTGGCAACTAAGAAAACAGAATCGTTAGAGCTTTGCGTGATCCATTGGGTCCATACGCACATAATAATAACAAGAAGAGGAAGAAGAAGAATAAAAATTTACAGAAAAATTTATTCTAAATATTCGGAACTTAGAATACGAAACTAAGTTCGAGAAACTCGTGAATCAATCAGTAATTTACACTCATCCTGATATTCAAATAATCATGAAGATGACGCTACCAAAATTTGTGGATCCAAACTCCATCTCACACATTCTCATTCACACATCACGCAATAAATCCGAAAAAAAAATGTGACGGCATGTTTCCGTACACTTCGAGTGTCTCCAACAAAAGCTACAAGTCCCTACACGATCAAGATAAATAAGTCCTGACCCGCACTCGCGTAAATAATAAAGTATCAATTATCCTATGTGCTTCCTTTGAGCAGTTTACTAGTTAATTGTTATCGATTTCAAATATTTGTTATTATATTTTATTTGCAATCATAAACGTTGCTTAACAGACATGATATAGGCTTTTGGGCTTATAATACTTGGGTGACGTGAACGCTACTGATCCACGAAATATCACTGTAATATTTGTCACATATGAAAGGTAATCATTGATTTACTCAAATAAAGTCTAAAATCCCAGGTAGATTAAGAAATTATGGAAATATTTAATTTTACAGAATACATACTTTACTGCCTTACAGCTATATACAATTTTTTCTGCGTTGCAGGGCTTCCGTGTTTTGTTTGTGTGTAACACAACACTTTCGTGTGTCATGTCTTTGCTCACGGTAATGCTTTAGTGTCGTGTCACTTCAACTGTCAATTGTCTAATAGTGGTGTTCCTTTAATAAAGTAATATATCTGTT
This sequence comes from Anabrus simplex, assembly GCF_040414725.1. NCBI lineage: Eukaryota > Metazoa > Arthropoda > Insecta > Orthoptera > Tettigoniidae > Anabrus > Anabrus simplex. Next base: position 916,182,116 of record NC_090265.1, read on the forward strand.
GGTCCAGGGATCATGCTATTTTCCGGTTGCTTCGGCACGAGATTTAGGTCTTGTAATTTCCTTATTACATGGTGATTTTCGTAGTCAAAAAAAGCGATAACATTCTTAATGTTGTTCACCTCCATTTTGCTTTTTGAACTGTCCGCGCTAGACAAATGCACAAAGATAATAAGAATTCAAAGACATGGCACTTCCATTCATCGGTGCCAGCCCTGGACCTCAAGAAACAAACAAAAGACGGCGCGAGCAGCGATATGCAACATGATGGACTCCTGTTTACAGCTCGTAAGTACGTATTCATATTTCTTGCTAGTAACGACGGTATTTCTTAATCTACCTGGGATTTGAGACTTTATTTGAGTAAATCAATGATAACCTTTCACATTGTGACAAATATTACAGTGATATTTCGTGGATCAGTAGCGTTCACGCCACCTAATACTTGAAATTAAGAGGGTTCCTCCTATTCAATACAAAGATGTTTATTAACGTGAAAGAATCACATATCGTTCACATGAGGTACTAGTTTCGGCACCTAACATGTGGTCAGGACAACCGCCCTTGTTAGGAGCATCGTAGTAGATTTAGTGAGGTAGTTAGGTAGTTTTAGGAGAATTATAATAGATATTATATGTTTGTATGTTTGCCTTTGTTGTCTTTATTGCCTGTAAACCGAAGGTGTAAACTAGGGTGGGCAATAAAGAAATGTTTAATACTAGTTTCGGCACCAAATATGTGCCATCATCAGCCACAAAGTCAAATCGGGCAAACACAATAAAACCTTAAAACAACTTTAAACACATGAAATATGACTTTAAAACAACTTTAAAAACACACTATAACACTTGCACAGATGAATATAAAATAAAATATGGTACATGATGAATTTGCATTTCATTTTAAAATCAGTAAAAATGATGACTCCGTTGTTGTATACCCATGGCGGTTTGTCCAGCTTGTATATATCTTTAGTTTTCTAAAACTGTTAAATTATGCTGCGGGAGTTTAATGTCATATGAAGTTGACACTATGTGTGTTCTGTAGTTTGGTTCAGAAAAATAAACGTAAACATGAACTTGGTTAGATCCAAAGAATTAATTCCCACTTCAATATGGGTTAAGGAACCTGGGGAAGAAATTAAAAGTCGAATTAGGCAAAAGATTGGAAGGAAAGATCAAAAAGAAAAGTCTAGAAAAACCGAGAGAATACTAGAAACGAACTCACCTTGAGTAGCCTGAGTGATCGGCGGACGGAGCTGGACTGATAGATGCGATTATAAGGTTAAGGGGCGCGGCGGAAGGGAGCAGAGGGGAGGGGTAGAGGCGGAGCAACTGTCACGGAGCTAAGGTGGAGCGGAAGGATGTGGTAGTGGCGGTAAATGATGTGGATATGTACTGCGTATGGTTTAAAAGATCGAATTGTTTTTAGGTGGTCTAATATTTCTTAACCATTTAATTAAGAGATCATAAAGAATATTAGATTTCTCGGAAATTTTATTTAAATTACAGTTAGGTTTGAAATATTGATCGCAATGAATGAAACAATTTTCGACAATTTTCATAATTGGCCCTTTGTTTGCTATTTGAAGTATCTCAAAATCATGTTCTATATCAGTAACCTTATGATTAGAGTCGTGAGTGTGTTGGCCTATAGCAGAAAACTTGTTATACCTTACTGCGTTGAAGTGCTCCGAATATCTGGTTGTGAAGTTGCGTCCTGTTTGTCCCACGTAGGAGGCGCTGCAGTCGATCCACTTGAATCTATAGATTCCAGATTTGAAAAATCTGTTAGAGGTGTTGACTGATGTTGAATTATGTATTATTTCTGAGTTCCTATTTATAGTTCTGAAGAAGATTTTAACGTTATGTTTTCGAAAAACATTGGTGATTTGATGGATACCGTCATTGAATATAAAAGTAGATGAAACGTTAGTTATAGGTTTTTCTTTTCTGAGAGTAGTCTTGGGCTGGTGCCTAATTTATTGATTATCTGTTCTATAAATGATCTGCTGTAACCGTTGAATTTGGCGATTGCTCATATAGTGTTGAGTTCGCTATTGAGGTCTTTTTTTAGATATAGGTATCGTGAATGCACGATGAACCATGCTATTATATGCTGCACGTTTGTGTGTTTGATGGAGTATGGAATCTTGACGAGTAATATTGGCGGTTTGTATCTGTTTTCTGAAGATTCTATATGAAAGAGCGGATGGATTTCTGAGAATAGTTAAATCCAGAAAATTAATTACTTTATTATTTTCGGACTCAAGCGTAAATTTGATGTGGGGGTCAATATTGTTTAGTTCTTGCAGGGTAGAGGTCGCATTCTTGATTTCTTCATCCATTATAACAAATGTGTCGTCAACGTATCTGGCCCACATGCGGATGTTTGGAAAAGTATTGCTATATATTTTTGTATATTCCAGAAAATCTAAATAAATGTCCGCTAGAATTCCCGATATATACAAGCTGGACAAACCGCCATGGGTATACAACAACGGAGTCATCATTTTTACGGATTTTAAAATGAAATGCAAATTCATCATGTACCATATTTTATTTTATATTCATCTGTGCAAGTGTTATAGTGTGTTTTAAAGTTATTTTAAAGTCACATTTCATGTATTTAAAGTTTTTTAAAGGTTTCATTGTGTTTGCCCGATTTGACTTTGTGGCTGATGATGGCACATATTTGGTGCCGAAACTAGTACCTCATGTGAACGATATGTGATTCTTTCACGTTAATAAACATCTTTGTGTTGAATAGGAGGAACCCTCTTAATTTCAAATATTGTAATCCCACTTCAATACGGATCATGAAATTTCTAAATATTAATTTTGGGCGTGTCAAGAAAATAAGGTAAAATTCTTTACGTTTCGCAGAGAATTGTGTTCTGCGTCTTCAGAGGAAAATCTCGACTGTTCACGAGAAAGGCTTCTCAAACAATGAGATTTGAATGTAGATGTTATAATAGAAGTGGAAGTTGTACGTTAATTTGTCACCAGCTGGCTCGTCGGACGCGGTACAGCGCTAGCCTTCGAAGCGGAAGCTGACGGAACCACCAGGATCAGTCTGAGAGGGTCACATAACAGGTGTACACACTTATGAAAGTACGACATTTACACAAGCCTGGAATGAAACATCAGGCGATGTGGAACGTTCGAATTCGAAAAACACCGAAACCAAATAACAGTAGTGAAGGGACACTGAAGGGAACTACCTACGTAAATCCTTAATGGTTTGCAACGAGGTATTACTTAATTGATAGCCAGTGTCTTTGTTGAAGTTGTTAAGATTTCTACGAATTTCCACAACAGGTAGGCAGTTCACATTCACAACAGCACAGATCGAATTGCAAAGGTCCTCCGAAAACAATAAAAACGTGTTTGGCACTGTCACTATAATTCCTCACAGTCGGAGTAAATCCAAGGACAAATTGTTCCCACTTTTGCATCCTGGGGTATACGAAATTCCCTGTACTTGCGGTAGGGTATACATTGGCCAAACATGCCAGTCTATTGGTACTAGTATCAAGGAACATGAACGTAATATTCGTCTCAACCAACCAGACAAATCAGCAATAGCTGAGCACGTTCTATTGTAGGGTCATGATGTCATGTTCCAAGATGCTCGAGCTCTTACCCACTCTGGACACTACAGGTCTAGGATTATACGGGAAACTGTGTAAATACGTAGAGATCCTAACAATTTCAACAGAGATACTGGCTATTAATTACGTAATACGTGGTTGCCAGCCATAAAGGATTTACGTAGGTGGTTCCCTTCCTTGACCCTTCACTAATGTTATTTCGTTTCGTTTTTTTTTCAAATTCATACGTTGCTCATCGCCAGATATTTCATTCCAGACTTGTGTCAATTTCACATGTGTGTACACCTGTATTATGTGACTCTGTCAGACTGATTTTGATGGTTCCGCGAGCTTCCGCTTCGAACGCTAGCGCTGTACCGCGTGCGATGAGCCATCTGGTGAAGAATGACCGTATAACTTCCACTTCTATTATAACGACTAAATTCAAATCTCATTGCTTGAGAAACCTTTCTCGAAATTTTCTTCTGAAGACGCAGACCAAAGTTCTCTGCGAAACGTAAAGAATTTTATCTTATTTTATTGATACGGTATAAGCCCAAAAACCTATATCATGTCTATAAGTACAGGCCGTGAAAAATTTGATGGCAACATTGCTTAACAGAGCTCGCTGTATGGAAGATGGGCCGTTATAACAAATTTAAAATACCGTAAAACCTTACACAACGTTCGACCTTACATAGAAAACCACAAGCTCACACAGTAATGGACGCCGCGAAGGGGTTCAATGTGGTGCACTTGTACCCAATAACTCACGATAAAGGTGGGTTCAAGTGGCAAAGTATACAAAGAAATTTATTAATAAAAACAGGAATTCATTGCATACATAGGATAGTAATGAACTAATATGGTAGAACGTAGCAAGCTTCTGGGCTCAAAGGATGATTAACCTTGTTTTTGGTGGCGTACACCACATTAAACAAAATACGAACCTTTAAATGCGGTTACCGAAATTCATATTTAACATCTGTCCTTAACATAAATACCTCACGGAGCGAGTTGGCTTCGTGATTTCAGGCGTGTAGCTATTCGCTTGCGTTCGGGAGATATATTGTGGTGCCATCTCACCTGAACCAAATGCCTGGACGCTGACTATTCAGCCAAGGAGTTGGACAGCTACGAAATAAAAATATTAAGAATTAAAGTACTGAACAAAAGAAACAAATCCGAGACACAACAGCCCATTTGGGCCTTGGTCAGCCAAGACGACTACTGCCCTACCAGATATTTCTAGAGTAGATAAGGGAATAACACCTGGTCAACGTAACGCCATCTATTTCTTGGCTTTCGTCACAGGGTAAGCTGACTCATGTATCAGCTGGGCCCACAATACTGAGTAATCCACGTTTCAATCTTCAATCCATAATTAAAATCCCTGGGCAAGGTGGGGATCGGACCAGTTGTCTCCGGGTAAGAGGCAGGTACGCTATCTCTACACCATAGGACTGACCGAAAGTTACTGTAAAACATTTCTTGTTATGTTATTATAAAAATCAACGATGAGGTTTATGCATTGTTTTAATTTTCCAGGTGAATAAAATTTGTATTTACCAAGTTAGGACTCCGTTACTATTTTTAAAACGGTAATTGTATTATTTTATTTTATTTTATTTTATTTTATTTTATTTTATTTTATTTTATTTTATTTTATTTTATTTTATTTCGTTGTCCGACTCATTGGCTGAATGGTCAGCGTTGAGGCCTTCGTTCAGAGGGACCCGGGTTCGATTCCTGGCTGGGTCGGAAATTTTAATTCTTCTGGACTGGACTGGACTGGACTGGACTGGGTGTTTGTGTTTGTCCCAACACTTTCCTTTTCATATTCAGACAACACATTATACTACCAACCATCACAGAAACACGCAATAGTAATTACATCCCTCCATATGGATTTGGCGTCAGGAAGGGCATTCGGCCGTAAAACAAGTCCACCATTGAATTGATTTTGTGTTATGTAATTTATTTCAGGAACCTACGTTGAAGAGGAAGTGTTGCTTAAAGTGTACATTTAATTCCTTGTATATTTCCATCCAGAATTTGAGTGAGTGAGAATTGCGTAAATGCAGCATGCTTTTCTCGGTGAGCCCTGCAAAATATGACAATGTTTTTGTGTCTTTCATTGTGTATATTTGCCTTTTATATGATTTTTGTGTGTGGTTCCGATCCACAGTGTTTTGTTGTGCTCATGATTGAGGTGTATATATTTGTGCTTAGGATGTTTTACCACTCAGCGTGTTATATTTTGTACAGTTAGATTAGCTTTTTTGTCTCCTTTTTGCGCAATAAATCACGTCTTTTCTTAAAGAAGGGGACCCCACTGCAATGCCAAGCGTGCAGGAAAAGGGAAATGTATTCATCTACAGCTGAAAGAGTTGACAGAAACAAAGCCAGGAGCGTGCCTAGCCAATGTGTTATAATTAATGAAATTCAAGAATTTTGCTTTGTAATGTTAAGTATGTGTGTCGGCATACAATTGTATATTTGTATGATATTTGGATTCTGAAGATGGGCTTTATCAATCTGAGAGAATATTTTTGAGTTTTGTAAATCTGATCACCTCGATATTCTGTTTTTTCATATTTCTTCGTTTATTCTTAATAAATATGATTTTTCCTCCAAACTGACGTCATGCTTCGCCTTGATTTATTTATAGTATTTAGTTGACCTCACCATGTCCATATTAATTATATGTTCCCCATCAAAATCCAGGGTGTATACATTTTTAACGCATTATTTTTCATAGTTCGAACTGAGCACCCCTGGTAGCGGCTGACTAGTCTTGGGCAAATCACCTTGATGGTAGAAACGGGGACAGTGTGTGTAAAATTTCTTGCTAGGATAAGTTATTTTCTTTCTTTCTTTCTTTCTTTCTTTCTTTCTTTCTTTCTTTCTTTCTTCCTGTCTTAATCCGTTTACCCTCCAGGGATGGTTCTTCTCTCGAACTCAGCAAGAGATCCCACCTCTACCGCCTCAATGGCAGTGTCCTGGAGCGTGAGACTTGTGATCTTGAGGATACAACTGGTGAGGAAACCCACTACCTCACCCAGCTGGCCTCACCTTTTATGCTGAACAGGGGCCTTGTGGGTGGTAGGGATGGGAAGATTCGAAGGGGTATGTAAGGAAGAAGGAAGGAATCGGCCTTGGACTTAAGTTACGTATCATTCTGGCATTTGCCTCGAGGATAAACCAGGGAAAACTACTTCAAGGATGGCTGAGGAGGGAATCGAACCCCACTTTACTCACATGACCTCTCAAAGCTGAGTGGACCCCGTTCCAGTCCTCGTACCATTTTTCAAATTTCGTGGCTGAGCCAGTAATCGAACTCGGGCCTCCGAGGGTGGCATGTAATCAACCACTACACCACAGAGGCGGATGCTTCGTTATTTTATTTGACACGCGGATAACTTTATCAACAGCCACATAACGCATGTGTGTATTCCTCAGTGGTCACTGTTACCGTGAATTATCCTTACGTGTAACTTCAGTGTGCGAAAAATAATTTATCTATTTGCGTATTTTACATCCTGTTAATACAAATATTGTCTGCGAGAGAAAAAATTAATATTTACAAAACACTTTGTAAATAGATATGTAATATTAATGAAACAACAACGTTCGAGCTCAATTCCATAGCAGTTTATGACTAAGTGAAATTTGAATAATAAAATATATTTTAATTTGCATGTTTGTGTCCTTTCACCGTTATACAAAAGGTAATCTACGCTTGACTTTTTTTTAATGAAAAATGTTTATTTTATTGCTTTGATAAACCAATAGTTCATTCCTCGATGAGTAGTACTACTTCCCTTCAGAGAAACAGAACTCTACTAGCTCGATAATCACTAAGCATTTTTAGTCGTAGTTAAAAATAAATGTTACAGAAGGAGAGAATTATTTGTTTCTGTTTTCATCTTCCTTACTGTCCTTTGATCTCTTTTGATTTTAGTTTGATCAGTGTTAATTGAAATTAATATACTGTATGCGTATGGAGTAAAACTGTACAGCCAGTACAAATAAATCGATTATCTACTTGAATATTCTTATCTATCTAATTAAAATACGAGATTCTGTGGCTACGATCATGATATCAATATATTATACTTACAGATTATGTGTTTTTTCTCCCTATGATAGCCAATACTTGTTTCAAAACTACCCCTTTAGGTAGCATAGGTCGAGCATCGCAAGTATTACCTCAGTGAATTGAAAACTTTCTTGAAGAATGTAATTAGAATTTCTGCAAACTAATGCCTGTGGACTCTTCTTACGGTTCAAAGAAACAAGTTATTTAATAATAATAATAAAAATAATAATAATAATAAATAAAAATCTTAATATTTATGCGTCAGCTAACACGTTTAAAACCTACCGAATTCGAGAGTTCCCATGTCTAGCGTACTTCAATTTTGTCGGGTAAACCTGAGTGCTCCCTAGAGGTAATTAACTTCTTACCATTAATTACGTCGGGCTGTGTGGCTCAGGCGGTTGAGGCGCTGGTCTTCTGATCCCGACATGGCAGGCTCGATCCTGCCTCAGTCCGGTGGTATTTGAAGGTGTTCAAATATGTCAACCTCGTGTCGGTAGATTTACTGGCACGTAAAGGAATTTCCACGGGACTAAATTCGAGAATTTCGCGTCTCCGAAAACCGCAAAAGTAGTTAGTGGAAGGAAAAGCAAATACCATTAATAACATGGAATGCAAATATTTTTGAACACCCTTCATGATTTGAACTTGGGATAATTAGTTGGATGCTCTACCACTGGTCCACAGAGACTGTGAATTGATTAAATAAGTAATATGATATGGTATATTTTATTTTATTTTATTTTATTTTATTTTATTTTATTTTATAATTCCTTTATTTACCAGATAGTGGAAGTGAAAAGGGCTATGAAATGTTTTTCTATTTCATAGTTTGACACGTGGAGGAAACAGAATTGAGGACGAGAAGCGAATGACTTCTTCAGTTCCATTGAATCGCTAGATACACGTGTCTTAATTGTGGCAAGGATGGCTGTCAAGATGCCACTAATTGGCGAGCATCCATTTCTTTACGAAAAAAATTCTAGGAAGACACATTCATTAAACAGGAAGACTAAACTCTTTACGGCACGAAATTGTAGCTGATCAGATGGCACGTTTAAAAGTGCGCCAGTATAATTATGGGAGTGAATCTTGGTATAGTCAGATGCCACTTAATATGCTTACACTTGAGAGTAAGCAAATGTCAGTTATTTATCTGAAATGTTTAAGAACTCTTTCAAAGTCCGAAGCTGACAATTTTTCTGTACATACTGTACTATATTATTACAGATTAAGTTCATAAGAAGTCGCTCTAAGACTTTGGGCTTTGTACTGAACAGAATTAAAATAAAACCTACTAAAGCCATGTACATACGCTAGGACCTCAAATCTTTTGGATATTGGATTTACCTCGGTTGGTGTTTGCGAGCATGAAGGTGATTGAGAGCTGACAATGTGCAAGGACCAGCAGCCAGGAAAACAATAGCGCTGGCGAATTATTACGGCTCGCATTAAGGAAGTTTCTAGAAGAAGTTGGAAACTAGTTAACAAAGAAAAACGCGTCCAGAATGATCTGGAAGTGGAAACGACGAGAATTTTGTGCAGGTCTAGATAAAGAGCGCAGCGCGACAGAGTGGACGTCGGGTCTACCGTGGCCCTACAGTAAGGCGAATGCCAGGATTGTTCCTAGTATAGGCCTATGCCACGGCTACAAAACTTCTCACCTTCTCCACTCGTCTCCTTCTTCGATCCATATCTCCTGACCTGAGAGACGGCGTCATCGTCTAGGACGCCCGCCTCTCCCTTCAGGGGAGGAATGAAAACATTTAGTAGTAGTACGGAGCGGAGGGTCAGTCTTGAGTGAGCCAGTCATGTGTGCGTTAATTGCGAGTGATCGTAAGTCGTTACGAGAAGTTCACTAGTCCGTGACGAGCCATTCGTCGAGAATGAGTCCGTCAGACGGCTTGTTAGTGAAGAAATGAACTGTTCTGCGCTGTGGAGGCCGTGTTGGAGAATAGGAGTTCTATGCGTCACCCAGCTGTGTGTTACGATCGCGAGTGAAAGCTTTGCCGAGCAGAAACCTCAAACGCAAATGGACTTAAAATTAAATAATAGTTTATTAAATTTTTCCGGCTTCTTGGACGAATGATCAGCTTAGTGGCTTTCGTTTAACCGGACCCCGGGTTCGATTCATGGTCGGACCGCGAATTTAATTTCATCTGGTTAAATCCTCGAAATCGGGACTAGGTGTTTGTGTTCGTCTTAATATACTCATCCTCTCCGCTATTGGGATGCCTTCTAGGCCGTCGAATATTTTTTCTTCACCTCATTTGATCTTCTGTTGCTCATTTGGCACCTGTCCTACATATCTACAGGAAATTCCCCTATCAGCCATGGGGACGCGTCGTGTCGGGGTTGAAGGCCCACACTCCATTGTCTCATGGCCTCGCGCAGGGTCATGCCTAGACCTTGCTCAATTCAGAACGGAACCCCAACGCAAGCTGAACGGACACGGTTGTATTATTATTATTATTATTATTATTATTATTATTATTATTATTATTATTATTATTATTATTACTCTTCGAACCATGTGACCTTGCCGCGGTGGGGAGGCTTACGCGTCCCAATGAAGCAGATAGCCGAGCCGCAGGTGCAACCATATCGGATGGATATCTGTTGAAAGACCAGATCAACGAGTGCTTCATCGAAAGAGGAGTAGCAGCATTTCAGAAGTTGCAAGGGCGGCAGTCTAGATGATTGACTGACATGGCCTTGTAATAATACTCAACATGACTTTGCTGTGTTGATATTGCTACACGGCTGAAAGCAACGGGAAACTACAGCCGCATCTAACTCCCGAGGACATGCAGTTCTCCGTGTATGAATGATGTACTGATGATGCCTTACTTCCGGGTAAAATATTCCGGAGGTAAACTAGTCCCCCATTCGGATCTCCGGATGGGGATTACGAGAGGGGGCGATCACCAGGAAGATGGAGTCAGAGCGTGGAATGTTAGAAGTTTGAATCGTTGTGGTAGGCTAGAGTATCTGAAAAGGGAGATGGATAGACTAAAGTTAGATGTTGTTGGTATAAGTGAAAGTACGTTGGCAGAAAGAACAATATTTTGGTCAGGCGACTAAGGAATTATCAACACAAAATCAAACAAGGGAAATGTAGGAGTTGGTTTAATAGTGAATACGAAAATAAGTCAAAGGTAAGCTACTACGACCAGCATAGTGAATAATTATTGTTGTCAAGATAGACACCAAACCAATGCCCACCACAATAGTGCAGGTCTATATGCCTATTAGTTCATCGGATGATAAGGAAATCGAAAGAATATATGAAGAGATGGAAGATTTAATACAATATGTAAAAGGTGACGAGAATCTAATTGTGATGGGAGACTGGAGCGCAGTGGTAGGACAAGGAAGAGAAAGAAATATAGTAGGAGATTTCGGACTGGGACAAAGGAATGAAAGAGGAAGTCGGCTGGTTGAATTCTGCACTGATCATAATTTAGTCCTTGCTAATACGTGGTTCAAACACCACAAACGACGGCTGTATACGTGGATGAGACCTGGAGACACTGGAAGGTCTCATATAGACTGCATTGTGATTAGGCAGTGATTCATAAACCAGGTATTGGATTGCAAAATTTTCCCAGGAGCAGACGTGGACATTGGTCATAAAATGCCATTTGAAGTTGAAGAAATTGAGGAAAGGAAGGAATGCAAGGAGATGGGATGTAGACAAGTTGAAAGAAAAGAGTGTGAGAGATTGTTTCAAGGAACATTCTGCACAAGGACTAAATGAAAATACTGAAGGAAACACAATAGAAGAAGAATGGATAGTCGTGAAAAATGAGGTCAGTAGGACTGCTGAAGAAATCTTAGGAAGGAAGAAAAGATCAACTAAGAATCAGTGGATGACTCAGGAGGTACTAGACCTGATTTAGGAACGACGAAAATACAAGAATGCTAGAAATGAAGGCATAAAAGAATACGGGCGATTAAAGAATGAACTGGATAGAAAGTGCTAGGTAGCTAAGGAAGAATGGATGAAGGAGAAGTGCATGTTGAACGTTGTATGGTCCTGGGAAAGGTAGATGCTGCATACAGGAAAATCAAGGAAACGTTTGGAGAAAGGATATGTAGGTGTATGAATATTAAGAGCTCAGATGGAAAGCCACTTCTAGGGAAAGAATACAAAGCAGAAAGATGAGAGGAACATATCAGCAGTTGTATCAAGGTAAAGCGGTAGATGGCTTGTTTCTGGAACAAGAAGTGGCTATTGATGCTGATGAAATGAGATACCCAATTTTGAGGTCAGAGTTTGACAGAGCAGTGAGAGGCCTATATAGGAACAAGGCATCTGAAATTGATGAAATATCCTTTGAATTACTGACTGCCTTAGGAGAAACCAGCATGGCAAGATTATTCCATCTAGTTCGTAAGATGTATGAGACAGGAGAAGCGCAATCCGATTTTCGGCAGAATATTGTTATACCTATTCCCAAAAAAGCTTGCGCTGACACGTGTGAAAATTACCACACCATGTTTAGTATCTCATGGCTGCAAAATTTTAACACGTATTATTTACCGAATAATGGAAGGACAAGTTGAAGCTGAGTTGAGAGAAGATCAATTTTGCTTCAGAAAATAATGTAGGAACTCGTGAAGCAATTCTGAGTTTACGCCTGATCTTAGAGGATCGAATTAATAAGGACAAGCCCACGTACATGGCGTTTCGTAGAACTAGAATAGGCATTCGAAAATGTTGATTGGACCAAGCTATTTGAGATTCTGATGGTGATTGGGATCAGATACCGAGAACGAAGAATTATCTACAATCTGTATAAAAATTAGTCTGCAGTGATACGAATCGAGGGCTTTGAGAAAGAAGCAGCAATCCAGAAAGGAGTGAGGCAAGGCTGCAGTTTGTTCCCACTCCTTTTTAATGTTTACATAGAACAGGCAGTAAAGCAAATCAAAGGGGAATTTTGAAAGGGTAACACAATCCAAGGAGAGGAAGTCAAAACCTTGAGATTTGCCGATGATATTGTTATTTTGTCCGAGACTGCAGAAGGTCTCGAGAAATCGCTGAATGGTATGGATGAAGTCTTGGGTAAGGAGTACAAGATGTAAATAAATAAGTCCAAACCAGGAGTAATGGAGTGCAGTCGAACGAAGGCAGGTGAAGCAGGTCTTATTAGAGTAGGAAATGAAGTCTTAAAGGAAGTAGATGAGTATTGTTACTTCGGTAGTAAAATAACTAACGGTGGCAGAAGTAAGGAAAACATTAAATGCAGAGTAGCACAAGCAAGAAAGAGCTTTCTTAAGAAAAGAAGTTTGCTCACTTCAAACACATTGATATAGGAATTAGGAAGATGTTTCTGAAGAATTTTATCTGGAGCGTCGCATTGTGTGGAAGTGAAACATGGACGATAACTAGCTCAGAAAGGAAGAGAATAGAAGCTTTTGAAATGTGGTGTTACAGAAGGATGCTGACGGCGAGATGGATAGATCGAATCACAAATGAAGCGATACTGAATCGAATTGTTGAGAGAAGATAGATTTGGCTAAATTTGACGAGAAGAAGAGATCGAATAATTGGACACAGTTTAAGACACCCAGGACTTGTTCAGTTGGTTTTTGAAGGAAGTGTACGCAATAGGAACGGTAGGGGTAAACCAAGGTATGAATATGACAAGCAGATTAGAGCAGATGTAGGATGCGATAGTTCTGTCACCCTCTCCTTCGCATTATCGATTTTATTTATATCGCGGCTAAATAAGCAGTTCTCCTGAAATTTATAAAATATATACAAATCTATACAGAACAAAGGAACACCGGCCAATGAGCAAGGATTGTTATTAATTTCGATTGAATGTGAACTTTCACTATCCACCGCATAGTTTCTGGAGTTGTTGTAAGAAATTCCTCTTTACTACCTTGGTAATACCATAGAGCACATTCGTTAATAGTCTGATGAATGGTTGACATGAGCTCCGCGGTCCCACGTGGGAGTCGGTAGCATTTTCCATTTATGCTCCAAGTCCCTGCACCTCATATAGCCTGTTCTAATTATATTCGGTGAGGTCCAGGTCTGCTTGCAAGTTTTATAGCTGAAAATATGTTCTATAGGTGCCCCTCTGTTGCCGCTTTGTTGTTTCTGCCGAATCCTTCATTCTTTGAAGGGATCAAACTTCTACCACTTTCCATTCTGATTAAAGTTAAGAAATTCTGTAGTAGGTTTCTAGTCCTACCTACCCTTAAAACAATAACCATTGAGAGAGTTGGTACCATGAGCAAGGATTGTTATTAATGTTAACTGAATGTGAAATGTCGATATCCACCACATATGTTTCGGAGTTTCCGTAAGAAATACGGATCTTGTAGCTGTGAGATTGGGGTTCAAACCCCACTGCCACCAGTTCTGAATTTGGTTCCCCATAGTTTTCCTTTTTACCACCAGGCATTAAAACCACGATTGTAACCTTCCCAATCCAAAACGTTTTCCATTTCTCTATTGCTGAAAACCTGTATATGTTAATATACCATTATTCCAATGGCAAATAATAATAATAATTATGTCAATTACGAAAACTTGAAATTATTAAATACCGGGTATATAATTTCCTTTAAAATAAAATCATTCAAAATCCAATGTATTTAGAATCTTTTCGTAACTTGTTATATTATTCAGACTTTGCTCCAGCTGTCTGTATTACATTTGTTTGAGTATTCCACAGACTTCAGATTGCAGTTGTGAAGATTCTTAATGTATTAAAGTGATCCCTCTTGTGTTGTAAAATAACTCCTGCAAAGAAAAATTGAGACCATGAAGAGAAATAATGCAGTGTGTGATGGTTAATACCGAGCATCGTTTATTTCTATTCACGTTGTTTATATTTCCATTAACCGGGATATAACGAGATTTGTGATTTGTACAATTTTCAAGCCAATTGCAATGTATGGAGCTATTATTACTTGAGCTGGCTTGTGAATAGGTATCGATCAAATTGAATATACGATCTAATCATAATGATAGACAGAAAGATGATCAAAATATTGGGGATATACAAATGAAATTGATGTATTCTTTTTGTAATTTTTTTTACGTCGCACCGACAAAGATAGGTATTATGATGACGATGGGATAGGAAAGGCTTAGGAGGGGGAAGGAAGTGGCCGTGTGCTTCACTGAGGTATAGCCCAAGCATTTGCCTGGTGTGGAAAACAGGAAACCGCGGAAAACCATCTTCAGGGCTGCCGACATTGGGGCTCGAACGTACTATCTCCGGAGTGCTAGCTTACAGCTGCATGCCCCTAACCGCACGGCCAACTCACCTGGTGAAATTAATGTCGGTGCGGGGTTTCATACCCCGAGGTATCTGAACAGTATATATAGTTCCACTAATATCGTTAAGTCTATATTAACCACTTGATACAGAAGTCGGTATTAACACACTAATTTGAAAGTACTTATTTACATAGTTTTCCGCCTTCTTCATTGAATAGTCAGCGCAGTCACTTTTGCTTCAAGGATTCCCGGGTTTGATTCCCGTTTAGATCGAGGTGTTAGCCGCGTCTGGTTAATTTCCATGATTCAGGGACTAGGTCTTTGTGTTTGTCACAATACACACTTCTTCACATACAAACAACACTCCTTAATGCCAACAATCTTAGAAACTTGTACTAGGTGAATAGATCCTTCCTCAAGGAGCTGGATTCAGAAAAGGTATCCGGGCATGAAACTGGACCATATCTACATGTCGAACACAGATTGCACGCGTGACCTCACCAGGGTGTCGGATGAGCGGAAGAAGAATTTATTAATCTATTAAAATAAAGTTAACTCATGTCCTCGTCCCGAGGTAGTGCAGCTCTTTTCAGGCATTCCCCCAATGGAGGTGAGCTGCATAAAATAATCTCGTGTCCTCGACCCGGGGTAGTGCAATTATTTTTAACCACACCTCCAATGGGGAGAACTGCATGTACCATTCTAACCACTACCAGCCCTTCTAGCATTCTTAAATTTCTGGCGGTACCAGGAATCGAACCCGGGCTCCCGAGGACAGCAGCAAATAGTGCTAACCGTTACGTTACGGAAGTGAACAATTAATCTCTTAATAATAATAATAATTTCGTGTGGCTATTTCTAGCCGAGTGCAGCCCTTGCAAGGCAGACCCTCCGATGAGGGTGGGCGGCATCTGCCATGTGTAGGTAACTGCGTGTTATTGTGGTGGAGGATAGTGTTATGTGTGGAGTGTGAGTTGCAAGGATGTTAGGGACAGCACAAACACCCAGCCCCCGAGCCATTGGAATTAACCAATGAAGCTTAAAATCCCCGACCCGGCCGGGAATCGAACCCGGGACCCTCTGAACCGAAGGCCAGTACGCTGACCATTCAGCCAACGAGTCGGACATAATTAATCTGTTTATTTAATTTAATACTTTGTAACTGTATCTAGTGATAAGTGATATCTAACAAACAGTTAATGTTCGACAAACCTCTTTCTATCTTTCTTTCTTTCTTTCTTTCTTTCTTTCATTCTTAATCTGTTTACTCTCCATGGTTGGCTTTTCCCTCGGACTCAGCGAGGGATCCCACCTCTACCGACTCAAGGGCAGTGCCCTGGAGTGTGAGACATTTGGTCGTGGGATACAACCGGGGAGAAGGATCATTACTTCGCCCAGGCGGTCTCACCTGCTATGCTGAACAGGGGCCTTGTAAGGGGATGGGAAGATTGGAAGGGATAGACAAGGAAGAGGGAAGGAAGCGGCCGTGGCCTTAAGTTTGGTACCATCCCGGCATTTGCCTGGAGGAGAAGTGAGAAACCACGGAAAACCACTTAGAGGATGGCTGAGGTGTGAATCAATTCCCTTCCTACCTCAGTTGACCTACCGAGGCTGAGTGGACCCGGTTCCAGCCCTCGTACCACTTTTCAAATTTCGTGGCAGAGCCGAGAATTGAACCCGGACCTCCTGGAGTGGTAGCTAATCACGCTAACCACTACGCCGCAGCCTTCCTTCCTTCAAGATGTCAAATTTATCACTCAACACCAAATTTAACAAAACTTTTATTTGTACGGCGGCTTCACGTATCTTCAACATGTTTCTTTCCTTCACAAATACTTAAAACTGTGCCGTCCTAAAACGATTCCTAATATAGCTCGTCCTAGAGGAGTACGCAGGTGCAAGGATATTACTAGTAATTTAATAAAAGTTGAAGATCTCATAGTCCACATCGGCAACGAAGTGGCTCTCCGTCGTGACGGGGATTTATGGGAATACTTAACCCTTTAAAAACGCAGGAAAAGAGCAAATTACGGCCATATCATCGAAAATGACAAATACAGCCTAATACACCTGTTCATCTCAGGCGAGATGAAAACGTGGATTTGGGTGGGGAATATTACCTCAGGCATAGAATCCCCGATATTGGTTCGACTTCCACACTATGGCAATTTTAATACCGGAAACACAAAATATAATAATGGTCACACACATGCTGTGATGAGAAACAGAATAATAATATACTGATGATGTTAAATGTATATAATATTACGAACTGTATTAAATCTTTACAGGTCGCCATAAGACGTATCTGTGTCGGTGCGACGTAAAACAAATAGCAAAAAAAAAAAAACAATCTTTACAGATTCAGTGGTTCTCCTTATTTCTTCAATGGAAGTCTTATAGGTAAATACGTTCGTTTTGAATGTTTCATTTTGAAAATATTATGGGATTTCTTAAATTTCTGCCTGTTCTTCTTTATCATGCTATCCGAGTCATACCATTGGCAGAATTTAACGTCATTTGGTGGAAAGGACAATCGTACATTTTCATTTTCCTGGCAATCTCCTTATATCATCATTTTTAATTTGTTGGTATACGTTGAACCCAGATTACAAATTTTAGACTTCATATAAAATCGGGACAACCTTTTGTTTCTGATGATGATGATGATGATGCTTGTTGTTTAAAGGGGCCTAACATCGAGGTCATCGGCCCCTAATGGTACGAAATGAAATGACAAAAGAAATTCAAAATCATCCACTGACCAAAATAAGAAAATGTCATGAAGAAGGAACATCAAAACAACGAGCAAACAAAAAGGAGTGGATCCAACTCAGAAAAGAGCATAGATAATTTATTACTGACCAAGGGACCACTCATGAAGCACAATCCTGAATCGAGGATGCTTGATGTCTAAAGGGGTCCAAAATCCAGGTCTAAGGCCCCTCAGAATGGTACATGACGCGAGGAAACTAGAACCATGGTATTTGTCATGTTGGGGTACTAATCAAAAGTAGCGAAGACTCACGGTGTTCCACAGAAGATGGTACTACTCACAAGGATTGCACTTCGTACAGGGAACGCAGACCTATGGTGTTTCTCACACAATGACGTCACTCAGAGTCAACACAATCCGATAAGGTTCCCCACCTAGGTGTACTAAACACGGGCGCCGGTATTTCCGTGGTGTTCCTCACATAGTGGGTATAATCACAGGGAACGCAGACTCACTGTGCCGCTCATTTAGCGGTACAACTCACAAGCTACGCCCAGACCCGCGGTGTTGCTCACATGGGTACAACGCACGGGTACTGGAAACCCCCAGGCCAGCCTCTGTACTGCAACTAATCACAAACCTATTTCGTACCAATTTAGCGATACTACTGGCAAGTACAGGCAACCCATGGAGTTCCCCGCATGATGGTACGAATCAAAAGTAGTTTCATGGTTCTAATTCAATCATCCCTTGGTCGCTCCTTGTAGTCGCCTCTTACGACAGGCAGGGGACCCCCCTATCCGCCACCTGGGACGCGCCACGTGGGAGTATCACCTCTCCCCTTTTGTTCCTACTTACATTTATTGAAGATCTCAGAAATCGTTAGAAGTAGCCATGAGGCAGAAGGGCTTTAAACAAGACAAATACAAAACTTGAAGCTGCTAATCGTTCTTTCATTTTGACATCCTGCGGTAATTTACTCTCCTTTGTGTGTGTATTAGATTAGTTTGTAACGCCAGAGGTAATGTTTGAGAAAGTTGTATGAAGTAAGTTCTGCAACTGATATCGTGCCAGCATAAATCGAGTGAAAGTAAATACATTTTCGGCCTCTGCTTTGTGTTAAACCGATTGTTTAAACTACACCTCAAAGATTACTCGTTAGTACCCATGCCTTCGGCTCTTTCTCATCCGCATTATTTTTCAGATTGGAAGTTTGTGTTAACACATGGTTTAAAGAGATAATGTAAGGTAACTCGATTATCACCGTTTAAATTTCTTAATAGTATGTCCTTTCCTTCAATCAAACAATATCCGAATTATCAAATCAATAAATCAATCAATCAATCAATCAAAAATTAAAATAAAATGAGGTGACTACTCCTCATTGGCGAAGAATCCATACCCGCCCATAGTGAAATAACAATATTTTCCCTATCGAGAAAATATACCCTCTCTTGTACAAAAACACGCATAGTAAAAGAATGAATGACTGCCTTCATTACATAACTATACAAAATCAGCGAATAAAGGGAAAAGGATTTCTTTTGACTAGTCTGCTTGAATTTTACAGATGACCACAAGGATCCGAAGTAGTAGCTTACAACAAATTTTCATAATTATGAATAGGATAGGAACAAAGAAGATCTATCTGTATACATGGCATAGGAGTTTTGTCTGTTCATCGGTAAGAATGTGTCGGCTATACCCAGAATAAAACAAATATTTTTTTTAAATTACTCTCATGTATATGTATGTAAACGCGTCATGAGAGAACGGCTGAACATAATTACATAAAGGTCGGTATTTAAGGTCAGAGGAGAAGTCACTAATCTAGACTATAAATAATGTTATTCACGCTGCGTGCGATAGCAGTTCAAAGATGTACTGGCCCTATCAAATATTATCTTATAAATAAATTTGTAGGGGGTCCGCTGTCTGCAATTTCGTTTGTTTTGCCAATTTTTCAGATATTTATCCGTTTCAGGTCAAGTCAAGACCGAATCGGTGGTTTTTACGTTTCGTGTCTGTTTGTCTGTTTGTTTGTTTGTTTGTTTGTTTGTTTGTTCCACCATCACGGAAAAACGGCTGGATAGATTTCAACCAAACTTCATATTTGGAGTATATTCACCCCGAGGAAGGTTTCTATATGCATTTCATTTTAAAATCTTTGATTAGACGGGGGTTTATAGGAAAACCAGAACGGTTTTCCTCCATTTTCTCTTATACTATTGATTTCATGTAAACTCCGTGGACCGTATGTGAAACGTCTCTTCATTATAAACAACTTTGGTTATGTTCATAATTTACCTTACTATTCAAATGACGGAGAAATTTACCATTTTCTGCGGGTATCATGGTCTGCGTGTGTGACCGACAGACCAACAACGAACCTACAGGTTACCATGGCAACGCCTCTGACTGCTTGCCAGCAGGGAAGTAACGTATTGCCATTTTCCTCATCATACCTTTAAATTCATGGTTGTTCCTTGGGTAGAAGGCAAGAGAGGGCGTCAATCGGCCATTCTGCGGGATATTGGCGAATATCGTTGGAGTTTATAACCGTCCTCGAATAGCTTAAGTAATAACACCATTGGCCATCTTATCTGTTGACCTCAGAATGCCTGCGCCTAAATTTCTCCTCTGTTACCTCTTTCTTATATCCATAACTCACACCAGCATAATTTATTGAGGGGCATTTGATTTTCCAATACATTCACTTGGTATTTACATATTTGTCGTCATCCGGCTGTCCTCAGTTTTAATCCATTTTCTATTAATTTCAACTTTCTTTACTGAATTATTTTCTTCCTTAATTACACCGTATGTATGCGAGTGCTAATCCCGAAAGCTTTACACTCTTTCCTTTGAGGAAATATTCTAAGCTATGCAAATGTATAACTTTCGGCCCCGGAAAATATCGAAATATGGATGTAATTTTAACGACGGTGCACACCTTCGTTTCGGGATAATTGGTGGCTGATCTGTAAGTCTTATCACAAATCAGAAAGCACAATCGCCTTTCACTTTGTAGAGATCTACAACTTTGTCCTATGACTTTTTATCGTATTTCTATTCCTTATACGTTAAATAGAGCTGTATTTCTCGATTTCAAGTTAATTTTGTACTTTCACACGTATATGTTAACATTAATTTGGCACACTTATAGGAAAGATAGAATCATGACATTCGGCACGCACATTGGCATGACCAGTGGCAATGTGATAGCTAAATTTTATGAATCTGTCACATGAGTATCACAAATATAAAGTAGTATGCGAAAACTGTACAAAATTTCACACCCAATGATTCTAACTCAATCTAAACCATAAATATAGGAGATACGAGAAGATGTCATGGGACCAACCATGTAGAACACTGAAAGAGACGTCTGATGGTGAGGTCCGTTTGCAGATATGTCGCAGAGTTTCAAAGTAGTAACTCTTGAAATTAAGGTCTGCACTTCTAGAGTGTGTTTGTACATTGACTATTTTGGAGACATTTCTGTACAGTTATCCCTTTTCAGGTGTAATAATGACCATCTGCATATTTTTAGCTTTGGTGTCTCTTTTTTTTCTGCTACCTAGCTCGATAGCTGCAGTCGCTTAAGTGCGGCCAGTATCCAGTAATCGGGAGATAGTGGGTTCGAGCCCCACTGTCGGCAGCCCTGAAGATGGTTTTCCGTGTTTTCCCATTTTCACACCTGGCAAATGCCGGGGATGTACCTTAATTAAGGCCACGGCCGCTTCCTTCCACTTCCTAGGCCTTTCCTATCCCATCGTCGCCAAAGACCTATCCGTGTCGGTGTGACGTAAAACAAATAGCAAAAAAAAAATGTTTTTCTGCTTGTCTGTCTGTCTGTTTGTCTATAACTTGGAAACTACTAGATATATTTCCACCAAACTTGATATTTAGAATCCACCTGTCCTTGGGTAGGTTTCAGGGCAAATATTGTTTCTAAATCCATGAAATGTCTGGGGTTTTATACGAAACCGAAACCGTGATTTTGCACTCCCACAAAATATACACAACGAAACGTAATAGAAATCTACCTGCCTTAATGGAAATTAATTTTTAAACCTTTTTTCTCATGTGCATCATTTCGGTAAGAGGATTTATAAGGGAGATATCATTAAACGGACTTAAGAACGGGCGCGTGTTGAGCGTATTTCTTACAACTTGAAAACTATTGAAGATATTTGAACCAAACCTTATATTTAGCATCCACCCTTCCGAAGGTAGATTTTAAAGGTCAATAACATTTCCTGTTCCTGGAATGGCCTGGCGGTTTATAGGGAACCGAAATGGTGAATTTACTCTTCCACAATATATACAGTACATGACCAACCTGACTGGAAATCGACCAAATTTGTTGTAAATCCATTTCTAAAAATTTTTCATGTGTAATTTTTCGACAGAAAGATTAATAAGGGAGATATCATGAATGGTCGGTTTTGCAGGGTAATTCCAGCAGATATAGACCAAAAGGAGTTGTACGTGAAGCAGATTCCTTATCTATCTATACAAGTAAAATCCTAACGACTGTGTGCCTGTACATTGACTATTTTGGTGAAATGTTCGCACAGCTACGCGTTTAAGGGGTAATAATAACAACCATCTGCATAATTTTTTGGTTTAGTTTCCTGAAAGTCCTAATTTTAACCTTCCTCGCCCAAAATCCACATTGCGGCATAATCTGCCAGACGAACAAGAAAACAGAAATTTGGCAAAATTATACGTTTTAGCCTGTAACGGACAGAACATTTCCAAGAGCTTTAAATTTTTTACTTTTTCCCCGAAGAATATCGAAATAAGGAGGCAATTTTAATGATGTTGCAGATCTTCGCGAAGTCCTATCACATAAGGGAATGCACAATCTCCATTCAATTTGGAGTGATCTACAACCTTGGTCTTATGACTTTTTGTTGTATCTGTATTCCTTTTACGTTTGATTTTTGTCTATTTCTCGACGTTAAATAAATTTGGACTTTTCACATGCATAATTCATACTTTCAATCACTTATAAGAAAGATAGAATCATCAAACCCTACACGAAAATTGGCCACCCAGTAGCCATATGTGAGCCAAATGCTATGTATTTTAGCTGTCAGATAATTATCTGAAATGTAATGCAATGTGAGATAATCTTACAAAAATTTTACCCTATTCAACGTTTCTAACTCAATCGGACCCATGAATAGATCAGATATCATACGACCAGCCATTTAGGCCGCTAAATTTGACGTCTTATGGTACAATCCTTTGTCGATATGACGTCCGTTTTGCAGGAGTCAATCTGTAAATGAAGGTCTGCAATATATGCATGCATATACTTTCGTATGTCGATCTATAAATATTCACTGATGTCGTCTTGTAGCGATCGAGAAGGGGTGTGTCTGCTATTGTAATCAGTACTCCCCACACCGACTTTGACTGGCAGTAGGAATGGGGTCCTTCTCCAATTCCTGTGTAACTGGCATTAATAAGGCAGGCCTACCATTGTAATGAATAATTCACTTCCCGATTTGACTTGCAGAAGGCAAGGGGGCATGTAGTTTTGTTCAAAACTCCCCTTATCCGATTGTGTTTGGCTGTAGGCAAGCGTTCCCGCAGTTATAAACAGATGTACCCATCTAAAATGTGACTGGCATTAGGCATACTGGCCTGCTATTTTCATGGAAACTCACCAACTTGGTGTGACTGGCAGTAAGCTGGCTGGCAGGTGGGGGGGGGGGGGGGGGGGGGGGGGGGGGGGGGGAAAAGGGGCCTCTCATTATAATACTGCACAACTCAATTTTGACTGCTTGTGGGGAAGTTTCCTGCCATTATAATAAAACTCCTCAATGTTTAATATGTCTGGAAGTAGGAAAGCGGGACTTCCATTGTAACGGAAACTCCCCAAATCGATTGTGACCGCGCAGTAGGCAATGGGGCCTGCAATTATAATGTAAACTTCCCAACTTGATTGTGAATGGCAATAGGCAAGTGAGCCTGTCGTTATCATCACAAACCCGTAACAAGCACTTTACATTGGAAACAACGTATGGGGACCTCTCCATGCTGTTTCTCGGATAATGCTAAGAGACATGCTATTTTAAAACAATCTTATTTACTGCATGTACAGTATTTACTTCAATATTCGTATACAATGCAGAATACCGTAGCGAAGCACGGGATATTTGATAGTTCACAATAAGGGCTGCAGAAATTGAATATCCTATCATATGCGATACAAATTTATTCTATAACGAACAAGAAGAGAAACATTTATGATTTCATATTTTTCATTTATTTCCTGCATACTTCCAAACTTAATGTTAATCATACCAAAACATTCTTTGTAACAAACAGAGAAAAGATCGTAAATTCTGATTTTGCATGCTTCACCCCGATACTTGAACGTCTGTCTGTCCCGAAACAGCCGTAAGCAAACGTCAGCATTACTCGCCGTGTGGAACAACCTCTGTCTGAACATTGGCGGAAAAGAGCTACAGAGTTGGAAAGCTTTCGGTACGTTTTTTCATGTTGCCATTACTCTGGATCAGACATATTCTGGTATTTCACACATTGATCTGTCATATTATTCGAGCAAGTCGACCGGAGGCGCTGAAGTGGGGACTTTACACGTTGAACGGAACATAGCAGAGCAGTCTTCAATGGTGTCTACAGCCAGGTCTTTCCAGCACTGGAACTAAGCAATGGTAGTTCACAAGCGTGGTACTGTTCGTGAAAAGTGAGAATCAGCTTTCAATTTCATTTCTCCATTTACAAGAACCTCCTGTAATGAACGTAAATAATGTCTCTATTGTAAATATTGTTACGTGCCAGGCCTGCAGTGTCCCTTTTCGTTACTTCTTAGAATGGACTAGTTAGCCAGACGACCCGGGAGTTCTCAGCCGGCCTGGAGAGCATAGCTTGCATTCTCGTCGGCTGGTTTACATGTTACAGTCTTGGATACGCAACGAGAATATTCCGTCTAGACTACATCGCGAATATTCTGGTACACATCGCCCAAGCTATAAAAAGGGAGGCTAGCCGCGGACAGTCAGTGGATGCTGGAATCGGAGTCAGTGTGAGACTCTGTATTGGGGTTTCTTGACTGGGCTGAGGGAGACATAGCTGACGCTGGTGTCCCACCGAGGTCTGAACGAGGAGCTGTTGTTGTATTGGAGTGTCCGGAGAGTGGCTGGACTCAAGACAGCGTGCGGAACGGAAGACTATGTACTACCTGAGAGTGTTTATGAATTTCTGTGGATTGAGGATCGCCGTGAGTGAGCGAAGGAAGCCACTATCGTGAATGTGAGGGTAAACGCACCCGTGTTAATATTCGCTGTTGTGAGTATCGTCCTGCTTTTGAATGCTGTTGAAATGTTTGCTGTTCAGTTGTTCACTACGTGTGACTGTGTGAATTACTGGACAGTCTCTGGAAATAATAGTAATCGTGTGTTGTGGAGCCAGTAGCATTGCGTACAAATCGAGCGGTCTACATGCAGCTGCTCTGTGAGGTGACCAGACGAGGAGAATTGAAAGTAAGGATTAGCCGGCCCCAGGTAATAGCGATGGGCCGGACCACCCGCTGTGTAAATAAGACACACTTGCAAATAGACAGCAATTATTGAGTGTGGCCGTTCATGGTTGACAACAATTGTATATGTATATATACGTGTGTGTTGTCATTTATTGGGTCATCCTGAAATAAATTAGAGAAATAGAACAGACGTTGCTTCATTCTTCTTCCGTTAACCAATGGAAAAACGGCGTCAAAATGTCATCTGGGTACCTCTCTGCATTTGCTGTCGTCTACAAAAAAAATAGGCCCAATTATTCGTCTTGCACTGACAGCACACCAAACAC
The DNA here is from genome assembly GCF_040414725.1 of Anabrus simplex. Classification (NCBI taxonomy): domain Eukaryota; kingdom Metazoa; phylum Arthropoda; class Insecta; order Orthoptera; family Tettigoniidae; genus Anabrus; species Anabrus simplex. Next base: position 916,207,623 of record NC_090265.1, read on the forward strand.
CAATCTCTCCATATTAACGAGGGACTTCATAAACACTATTAGGATTTTCTGCACACCAATAGCGAGAGTTATGACGGCTCACACGGCCAGAACTTTTACGTAGAAAAATTGATTAATTAATTAATTTCATGCACTGGTCTGTCATATTATTCGAGCAATTCGATCCGTAAAATGGAGGCGCTGAAGTGGGGAGTTTACACGTTGAACGGAACAGTCTTCAATGGTGTCTACAGCCAGGTCCTTCCAGCACTGGAACTAAGCAATGGTAGATCGCAAGCTTAATTAATTAACAATTTAATTTAAAAAATATCTTGATAAATCCCGTCAGAGATGTAAGGGCGACAGAAAGAATGATAACTTCGCTGATTAAAAGCCTGTTGCAGAAGTCGACTAAGAAAGACGCAATTGTTCCTCTGGCTCTTAACTGAGACGTTATTTTTAAAAGTACACGGGTTGTATCTGAACAACTCCTTTTCTCTTTGTCACTTCTACTCACTGCATCGCATCAGTCTCAAATCGGACGGTTCATTCAAAACCAAAGGCATGTATACATTTGTGAATCTTATTTACAGGTACCGATAGTATATCACTGTTTTAAAAGTTTTTCTAGTCTACTTTAAGCATTTTCTAAATACAGTTATGTGTCTCCAAATTATCCAGTTCACATTTGTTTACGTTTTGTCTGGAACCACCAGCTGTCTTTTTATTTCTAGAACGAATATTATTAAAAATGCTTTATAATAATTTTTCTCCTTGTTAGCATAATTGTAGTCACTTTCATCATATCTTCTATCACAGCCATTCATTTATAAGAAGAATTACTTTTGTTTCGTTAGGTTAGTTTAGAGTAGGTTATCAGTATCAGGCGGTATGGGAAAGGAAGGGCCAACGAGAACGCCAAATATTAGTTCATTTGCAACTAAAATGTTCACTGACGAAACAGGCGAAATAGGAATATTTCTATGAGTTGGGAATTGGAGTTGGTCACCTATTAATTGTAACAAGGACGCCACAGTCTCTTTCTCAATGTTCATCAACCTCAAGATATTGTAGATATAGGATATGCGGTGCCAAATTCATTTTAACGATAACATTATAGCACTTTGGATGCACACAATGCGAGGTTACATAGGTCACTCACGACCGGTAAACTCTTAAATACTTTGTTACGAATAAACCTCCGTCCGTTTCATTACTCCAATTTATTTCCGGATGACCCAAGAAATGCACACACACATACATACCCACACAATTCTAATCAGCTATGAATGGCCACAATTACTAATTACCGTCTATTTATAAATTGCTCTTTCTTATGGTGCAGCAGGCGGTCCAACCTGTTGCTCTAGATGGGGATGCTTAATCCTTACTTTCACTTCCCCAAGTCCAGTCACCTCATACAGCAACTGTGTGCAGACCGCCGGATATAAACACAGGACTACGGACCACTCGACACACGAGGACTGTTCCCTTGTTCGACTGAACAGACAGTCCAGTAGTTCACACAGTCACATGCAGGGAACAACTAAACAGCTCAACCGTATTGAACAGCAGGACGATACTCACAACAGCGAACATCAACACAGGTCCATTTATCCTCGCACTCGCGATAGCGGGTTTCCTCACTGACTCACGGCGATCGTCAGTCCACAGAAATACACAAGCACACAGAAATCTCAGGTAGTACACGTCTTCCGTTCCGTCGTCTCCAGCCCATGTGCTCACTCCATTTTCCGACACAACTACAGCTCCTGGTTCACACCTTGATGGGACACCAGCGACAGACAGCACCTCTGTCGCCCTCAGCCCAGCTACCGAACACCAACACACTGAGTGTTACACGGAGTCCAGCACTGACTCTAGCTCCAAACCGGAGCACAACTGTAACTCGCGGTCCGCGGCCAGCCTCCCTTTTTATAGCTCGGGTGACTTGAGCCATAATTTTCGCGAGAACACTAGAGGCAGAACATTCCCGTTGAATCTCCAAGAAACTCACGGGTAAGCCGGCCGACGAGACCAACACACGGAAAGGCCGGTCCCACCCTACAATCCGGCTGGGAGACCCTAGGTCGTGTGAATCTCTAGCCCCTCCCTGGGAGTTTCAAAAGGAGCTACCACGGGGCTAGCACGTAAAAATATGATCACGACACTTCTGGTGAATGTAACATACAAATTACTCCTGAGGTTATGTAGCGTACGTAGTCCTTAAAAGTCTCGGTTAGCTGCTTAACCACTCATTCACGACTGGCTAACTTCTAACCGCGGCAAAACGTCACAAATTTCAAAACTGGGCGTGATGCAACAGAAATTCAACATAACCATGGTAAGCTATCTACGTTACCACGATTAAGCCGTGAGCTACGCACCCGGACAGTAGTTCGGAAATTAATGGATAATGTCCGATGTACAGGTTTTTGCCGAGGAAATCGTTATTGGAACACAATATACATATTCTTTGTCAAAAAAGAGACATCAATGACATACAAGCTATTTCAGAACTCATACTGAAATGAAGTATTAGAAAATAATGTCATGGGGCCTGCGAAAACCGCTATATGATAATGTTTTGGGAGAAATACTGGCCCGCAGCACATATATCATCAAGAGCGAGAAAACTTCAGAACTACCGGCACAATACTGAGGCTCAAATAACAGAACCCTACTTGCCTATGTTCTAAGCGGACCTATTTCACATAGCATTTTTTCAGACGCAACTACGATATGTTAAAATATTGTGCACATTATAATGCATAATACATTTCATTTCTTCGCAAAGTTGGCTTATAGAAAAATACAGAATATGGGCCATACATGTACAATTATAACATTCAGACTTGATACTCGGTATTCCACAAAATAGACACATGCAGAGCTGCGGACAACGGGATTATTGCACCTCATGAATTTTAATTCAACTGGGACACGCAAACTATACCATAAACAATCAAAAACTAGTTCACCACAAAATAGATTTTTAATCAGCCACGACATGGCACATATAAGCAAACAAAAGACCAGAACAATCTAATTAATATTCTGTTTTAACACGTGGACCCAGATGACATTATTATTATTATTATTATTATTATTATTATTATTATTATTATTATTATTATTATTATTATTATTATTATTATTATTATTATTATTATTATTATTATTATTATTTGCTTTACGTCGCACCGACACAGGTAGGTATTATGGCGACGATGGAAAAGGAAATGCCTAGGAATTGGAAGGAAGCGGCCGTGGCCTTAATTAAGGTACAGCCCCGGCATTTGCCTGGTGTGAACACTAAAACCATCTTCAGGGCTGCCGACAGTGGGGTTCGAACCCACTATCTCCCGATTACTGGATACTGGCCGCACTTAAGCGACTGCAGCTATCGAGCTCGGTAACATTATTATTATTACTATTTGTATCAATTTAGGAAGGCTCGGCTTGTGCCGGTAACATAATGGGCTGACTCGGCCTAAGCAAGAGTCACCCTCTTGATTATGAAACTGCAGATACATATATGCACAAATATTACTATTATTATTATTATTATTATTATTATTATTATTATTATTATTACACTGGGGGGAAAATATCCAAACACCATGAAATGAATCTAGAATACGGAAATTTTTTGGCAATATATTTGTCGGGGTAACATATTTAATTGATTAAATGTACAAGACTACAAGTTAATATCCACGCGAGAAAAGCCATTTGCAAATGTGCCGTACTGGTCCATTCATAAACGGTGTAATCGGCTGACTGTTGAATGAAAGCATGCAAACGTGCATGTATGCCTGTTGGGAATGACGCTGGAATTGTCGTCCAATGACGTCCCGTACGTGCTCGATTGGGGGGATGTGTATCTATCGAGAGACCAGACTAACGATTCGTTCATCGAAAGGCGGGTAGCAGCAGTCTAGAAATAATAATACTCAACATGCCTTAGCTCTGTTGATACTGCTACAACCCTGAAAATGGTTTTCCGTGGTTTCCCATTTTCACACCAGGCAAATGCTGGGCTGTACTTTAATTAAGGCCACGGCCGCTTCCTTCCCACTCCTAGCCCTTTCCTGTCCCATCGTCGCCGTAAGACCTATCTGTGTCGTAAAACAACTAGCAAAAAAGATACTGCTACAGGCTGAAAACAACGGGAAATTACAGCCATAACGAACTCCTGATGACATGCAGCTCTCTCTGTATGAATGATGTACTGATTATGGCTTCCCTCCGGGTTAAATATTCCGGGGGTAAACTAGTCCTCAATTCGGATCTCCGGGTGGGGACTACACGAGAGGGGCGACCATCAGGAAGATGGATGCTGACATTCTGCGAGACAGAGTGTGGATTGTTAGAAGATAGAATCGTTGTGGTACGTTAGAGAATCTGAAAAGAGAGAAGGATAAACTAAAGTTAGATGTAGTTGGCATAAGTGAAGTACGTTGGCACGAAGAACAGGATTTTCGGTCAGGCGACTACAGAATTATCAATACAAAATCAAACAGGGGAAATGCAGGAGTTGGTTTAATAAAGAATTAGAAAATAGGGCAACGGGTAAACTACTACAACTAGCATAGTGAAAGAATTATTTTCGTCAAGATAGACACCAAACCAATGCACACCACGATACTGCATGTCTATATGCACACTAGTTCAGCGGATGATGAGGAAATCGGAAGAATATATGAAGAGATAGAAGATTTAATACAATATGTAAAAGGTGAGGAGTCTCCGTGGCTCAGACGGCAGTGCGTCGGCCTCTCACCGCTGGATACCGTGGTTCAAATCCCGGTCACTCCATGTGAGATTTGCGCTGAACAAAGCGGAGGCGCGACAGGTTTTCCTCCGGGTACTCCGGTTTTCCCTGTCATCTTTCATTCCAGCAACACTATCCATTCTCATTTCATGGCATCTATCAGTTATTAATAAATCACTTTGGAAGTGGCGACCCAATCGTACTAATGATTCATTCAGCACATCTCTGACCCGGTCAAAGACTGGAAAACAGGTTGTAGGTTTTCATTTTTCAACTTATAGTCTACTACATGTAGTCTTTGTAATAAAGACAATTACAGTATTGTAAAGGTGGAATTATAAAATCTAAACTTTCACAAGTTGATACTTTGACAATACGGGCTCTAATATGAAATTTATAACGTGCAATTTCATTTTTCATTTTAAAGGTGACGAGAATCTAATTGTGATGGGGGACTGGAGCGAAGTGGTAGGCCAATGAAGATAAGGTAGTACAGTAGGAGAATTCGAATTGAAACATAGGAATTAAAAAGTAAGTCGGCTCGTTTAATTCTGCACTGACCATAATTTTGACCTTGCCAATACTTGGTTCAAACACTACAAACGATGGCTGTATACGGAGACGAGACCTGGAGACACTGGAAGGTATTAAATAGACTTTATTATGATTAGCCAGATATTCAGAAACCAGGCGTTGGATTGCAAAAATTTCCCAGGAGCAGACGTGACTCTGACCAGAACTTGTTGATCATGAAATTCCATCTGAAGTTGAAGAAATTGAAGAATGGAATAATGCAAGGAGATGGTATCTAGATAAGTTGAAAGAACGAGTGCGAGGGATTGTTTCAAGGAACATGTTACACAAGGACTAAGTGAAAACGCTGGAAGTAACACAATAGAGGAAGAGTGGATAGTTATGATAAATGATGTCTGTAGGGCTGCTCAAGAAATGTTAGGAAGGAAGAAAAGATCAACTAATAATCAGTGGATAACTCAGGAGATGCTAGACCTGATTGATGAACGAAGAAAATACAAGAATGGTAGAAATGAAGAGGGCAGAAAAGAATACTGACGATTAAAGAATGAAGTGGATTGAAAGTTCAAGGGAGCTAAGGAAGAATAGCTGAAAGAGATGTGCAAGGATGTCAAAGGTTGTATGGTCCTATGAAAGGTAGATGCTGCATACAGGAAAATCAAGGAAACCTTTGGAGAAAAGAAATATAGGTGTATGAATATTAAGAGCTCAGATGGAAAGCCAGTTCTAGGGAAAGAAGACAAAGCAGAGAGAATGCAGAAACATATCCAACAGGTAAGGATATAGATGATTTGGTTCTGGAACAGGAAAAGGCTGTTGATGCTGTGAAATGAGAGACACAATTTTGAGGTCAGTGTTTGACAGAGTTATGAGAGACCCAAAGAGGAACAAGGCATTTGGAATTGATGATATTCCCTATGAATTACTGACTGCCTTAAGATAAACCAGCATGGCAAGGAAATTCCATTTAGTGTGTAAGATGTATGAGACAGGGTTTGCCATTCGATTTTCAACAGGATGTTGTTATACCTGTTCCCAAGATAGCCAGTGCTGACAAGTGTGAACACTACCGCTCATTAGTTTAGTATATCATGCCTGCAAGGATTTAACAAGTATTATTTACAGAAGAATGGAAAGACAAGTTGATGCTGAATTGGGAGAAGAACAATTTTGCTTCAGAAGAAATGTAGGAACACGTGTAGCAATCCTGACTCTACGTCTGATCTTAGAGGATCGGGTTAAAAAGGAAAAGCTCCCATACATGGCGTTCGTTCTAGAAAAGGCATTCGATAATGTTGATTGGACCAAAATATTTAAGATTCTGAAGATTATAGGGTGGCATGGACAGCTTCATCAAACCAGTCTATGGACTGATGACTCAAACAACAACAAAAAGTATCTAATGATCTACACCGCGAATCCTTGGCCATGGAAACTATTTTTGTTTCTATGATAACGAAAATGTATGAAGTATTTATTACAAAATATTATTGGAAGTGATAATACACATAATAAAGGTGCATAAACGACGTCGTACTGTATACCTTCTTGGAGGAAGACTAAAGACAATCACTTCAAAATAATGGATGTTTGATGTGTCTTCTAATTTATAATCATACCACTACTAAGAAGAAAATTATGTTTATTGTTTTCATGTATATTTTAAGGTGAATTTTTGGTCCTTTACTTTTTCACGGAAATTTGAACTTTGATTAATATAACTTTTATTGAAAATTTTAATAAAAAGTTAAGTATTCGATGGGTGAAGTATTATCCATTGGGTTTTCGTGACAGTAAAAATTGTCCTAAGTCTACCGCAATGGTAGATTTCAACGGCATTTACAATCATAATCGATATGAAGTAAATTCAGAATTTCTCACATGACTGTCCCCACATTACTTTGTCCCTAAGGGATAGTACTACCATCTTGGGCTCAGAAAGAGCTAAGATTACCCGACATAATACGTAGTAACTGCTCTGTAGATGAACAAATCACCGATTTTAAGGCAAAATTCCAACCTCACCTTTTGGACCTTAATTTTTAAGGACATTCGAACTTCAATATTCGGACCCCTTCTTTGCCGTGTTACTCTTTTGTAATTCGTATAACTTTGTTGTGCGAATGTAAATAGTCAAATACTCTATGTTTAAATACCTTAACTATCTTCATTTGTCGTTTAGTTTCGGAATTATTAATGGCAAACGAAATCATACATCTCGAAATCGCCCGGAGCTACAAGACGGTATGCGAGCTCATGATTTCGTTACACAAAGGTGCGAATGTATGTAGTCTGATTACATCGACTTTGTCACGTCGCCTGAGAAACATGACTTTCATATGATGGCGAAATGTATCTACACTATATATTGTTATCGGCAACGTTTCGTCTGAATGCACAGCACCCCATGTGTAAAAAGGAGCAGAAGACTCGTTATCAATATTTGATCCTTAATTAGAAAATTCTAACAGTTCTGGGTGAAAGCACCTTGCCTTCCTTTTCTTTTTTCAATGTATAAATGATAAGTAAATGTTATATTGAACATGCATTTCATTTTATAACTTTCGCTGATCAGTCTAGTGTAATTTTGCGCATTGTGGTACTATGTTTGGCACGGATGGAATTATCACCTCCAAACACTTGCGATGAGAAAAATTCCAATAACATCATGTCCGTTTAAAGATAAAAATTTCATGATGTTCCGTATTGAACTGTATCACAATTAAATTGAAATAACAAATAACGTAGTTCAACCTATTCAATACAAATAAATAAGAAACGTAGTGTTACATTTCTATTTAATTACAAGCGAAAGCGGTACCGGTTATAATTAAATAGAAATGTAACACTACATTTCTTATGTATTTGTATTGAATAGGTTGAAATACTTTATTTGCTATTTCAATTTAATCATGTCCGTTAGCAATGAATTTCACAGCTCACGATGGCAGTTGAACTCAGTTTTGTTTTACATGTCATCGTGCATCTACAAGAAATGTTCCCGTTAAATAGAAATATTTGCTTGCTATTTTTATTTTTTAATCTAGCACAGTAAGTAGTCACTATCATTTTTGAAAAATTCTGTGCAACGCTTAATATGCTGGAGATTTTACAACTCTCGGGGAACGCGTTTTGAATCACCATCTATAGAATTATGATTATCCTAAATCGTTCACGAAACACCGAAGACGTTTGATTTTGATTTAGGTGGGGAACTTCTGTAACCGGAATTGTGACTCATTCGCTTCTCATGATGCTGTGAACATTTTGTAACGATGGCATTTTTGTAAATTGTTATTCCTTTTTATAGATCATCTTGCAAGTCAGAAAAATATACTTCTCTCCCTATCCAAAGGTCCTCCGTTCTCCTGTAGACAAGGTTCTCTATTGGTATTTGATATCGCGATAAATACGACACATTGTGTATCACTTTTCGACGATATCAGCTACTATTCCCATGTGAGTGGGGACTATAGGATATATACAAGACGTCTTCTGTCTGTAGTTTAAGCGATTAACAGAGATAACCTCCATGTTCTGTACACTTGAGAGCGTGGGTTGGTAACCACAGGCCCAAAACCGAGTCAAGCATTGCATCCCCTCACCTTTGCCAGAAACTTCCTTATTTCCTACCCTAACTTTCTCGGTCAACTCTACTTCCCTTCCGACCCCGGTGTCGTTTCGAGGCCTAAGGGAGTCTTCAATTTTTACACCCTTCGTGCCCCCTTCCATATCTCTCACTCCCACTTTCATTCCTGGATGGCTCGAGCCTCTCAAAAGGTAACTGTGTCCTAATTTGACTTTTCCTCAAAACAATAATAACCACTACCGGTACCATTCTCGGTCTCGAACTGATATTGGGATCAAATCAAAGTATTTCAGATTTCCTCCCACAGACGTTTTTAAGGTATATGTGTGCTTTCAGTCTGTATGTGCTCGAAGGATGGAGTAATACTTCAGGGGAAAATAACAAACTCCTTACATTACCATAATCTTCGTAACGACCGTGTCTGTACATTACCTATTTTGGTGAAATTTCGTACAGTTATCCGTTTCAGGTGCAATAAAAACCATCTGCATGTATTTTTGCTTTAGTGTATGTTTGAGTTCTTATAGCTTGAAAACTACTGGATATATTTCTACCAAACTTGATATTTAGAATTCACAAGATTTTGGGTAGGTTTTAGGACTAATGTTATTTCTGAATCCCTCAAATGACTGGGGGTTTATACGAAACCGGACCCAGATTTTTCACACCCACAAAATATACACAACGAAAATAAAAATCTACCTGCCTTAAAGGAAATTCCTAAAACATTTTTCTCATGTTCATTATTTCCATAGGACGATTAATAAGGGGGATATCGCTAACGGACAGTTTTTCAGTAGAAGTCCCAATGGACTTAGCTCAGAAGTGGGTGCGTATAAAGCATATTTATTACAAGTGGAAAGCTACTGGTGATTTTTAACCATTTAGCATCCAGCTATCCACAGGTAAATGTTAAGGTCCATATTATTTCAAATTTCCGGGAAAAACTGGGGTTTATACTAAACCATGATTTTGAACTCCCACAAAATGTACACATCCAAACATAATGGAACTCTACATGCCCTAATGGAAATCAATTTCTAAAACTTTGTTCTCATGTGCATCATTTCGCTAGGAGAATTAACAAGGGAGATATCATTAACGGACCGTTTTGCAGTCTAAGTACCAAAAGCGGCTACAATTTGTGATCTACTCATTCAGGATTGTGTTATCAGGTGCATATCACTTGAAGTTATCTTTTATAAAAAAAAAAAATTTTCCAATATATGTTCATTAAATTAGGTCTATCAAATGACTGTATTTAACGGACGTTTAAAAATATGTCATTTCCGTTACTTTATGTTTTATACGTATTTATTGTACAACGGTAAATAATGGAGATGCTTACGAAAATTTGTATTTTAAGTCCACGTCCCGTGAGCTCTTGGTGTATTTCACTTCAAGGTAGATTAACGGGATGAACTAAAAAGCCATTTTACTCTTTCCGATAGAATAGAGTCTTCAGTCACTGCGCCTCTCCAGAGATCAGAATAATAATAATAATAATAATAATAATAATAATAATAATAATAATAATAATAATAATAGTAGTAGTAATACCGAGCTCGATAGCTGCAGTCGCTTAAGTGCGGCCAGTGTCCAGTAATCGGAAGATAGTAGGTTCGAGCCCCACTGTCGGCAGCCCTGAAGATGGTTTTCCGTGGTTTCCCATTTTCACACCAGGCAAATGTCGGGGCTGTACCTTAATTAAGGCCACCGCCGCTTCCTTCCAATTCCTAGGCCTTTCCTATCCCATCGTCGCCGTAAGACATATCTGTGTCGGTGCGACGTAAAGCAAAGAGCAAATAATTATAATAATAATAATAATTTTATTTTCTTTACGCCCCACTAACTACTTTTACGGTTTTCTGAGCTGCCGAGGTGCCGGAATTTAGTCCCTCGGGAGTTATTTTACGTGCCAGTAAATCTACCGACACGAGGCCGACGTACTTGAGCACCTTCAAATACCACCGGACTGAGCCAGGATCGAACCTGCCAAGTTGGGGTCAGAAGGCCAGCGCCTCAACCGTCTGAGCCACTCAGCCCGGTGTCCAGTGGTCAGAGAAACAACAATATGTAACCGAGAAGCACGGATAATTTCGCACAATTTCGAACCTGGAACTCTACTGGAATCGTGCTAATTCTGTCTCGACTTTGTTGATCTTTATCGTATTTAACACTAGCAATTGTACCCGTGCTTCGCTACGGTATTCCAGATTGTATACGGATGTCGAAGTAAATTACTGTACATGAAGTGAATAATAATTTTTAAATTGCATTTAAATTGGCGTTATCCGAGAAAAAGCATAGGGAGGTCCGCAGATGATGTTTCCAATGTAAAGTGCGAGTTGTGGAGTTGTGATGATAACGACAGGTGCACTTGTCTACCACAATTCATTATGTTTTAGAAACGTTGAAAAGGGTGAAATTTGTGTAGGATTTTCACACAGTGAATTACTTTTCAGATACTTATGCGACAGCTTCAAACATAGAATTTGGCTCACATATGGCTACTGGGTGGGCCAATATTCGTGTAGAATTTAATGATCCAATCTTTCGTATACGGTAAGTGAATCAAACCATCAATTATATGTGTACAAAGTGCAAAGTTTAGGTAAATCCACAAAGAGAAAAAATTAATGTATAAGGGATAGAGATACGACAAAAGTTCATAGGACCGAAGTTGTAGATCACTCCAAATTGAACGCAGATTGTGCCATCCGTTTTGTGATACGACTTACCGTTTAGCCACGAAATACATCGAAAGGAAGGACTGCACCGTCATTAAAATTGCCTCCATATTTCTATATTTTTCGGGGGTAAAAAATAAAACTTTTAAACATCTCGTACATTTTCCGTCGGTTACATGCTAAAAGCTATAATTTTACAAAATTTCAATTTTCTAACTCGTCTGGGAGATTGTGCTGCGATCTTGATATGGGAGAGTGTGTTAAAAATCAGGAGTTTCAGGAAACTTTTAAGCCCATAAAACCTGTAGGTTCTGGATAAATATCACCGACAATGTTCTTATGCAGGTTTGAAACTCCCTGCATGTACCCCTCAGAGAATTATGAGAATTTGAGATTTTTCTAGGGATCCTGAAGTCATCAGCTTGTCTGGTACCAAGTTTCAAATTTCTAAGACGCCTAGAATGGTCTCACTAATTCACGTCTGTTTTCATTTTTATGCCTTAATTTATATATAGTACAGTATATATCGATCGCGCCAAACAGACTTCCATTTATTAGTGTGGATTATATTTCACCCGCTTCCCTAGTGGTTCTAGGGGCGTCTTACTCCCACAGTACGTTTTCCAGGTAGTACGTTATACTTGAAAGTCATACTGGAACATACACACGTCTATTATCTCGGTCATTTCTGACAATTTATTTTTTCACCCTTTCTCACTCCCTATGCCAAAGGGGGCTGAAGTTAGACTTTAAAAATCCGGAATGTTACTATTCATCTCAGCGACCCGGAAAACTATGGAATCGGCAGTATATTCGATTATTATTATATCTCAATCCCCCTCCCCCACCCTAATGGGGGCTAAACTTTGAGTTTTAAAAAATCGGAATGTTACTATTCATCTCAGCGACCCCGAAAATTATGGATTAGACACTACTTTCGATGATTTGTATATCTCAGTCCCCTTGCCCCCCGCCGCCCGTAAGGGTTCCTGGGGTGTTTTACCCCCATGTGGTTAGTCTCCTGATACAAAAAGTTAGGAGTGTCACTATTCATCTCAGTGACCCCGAAAACTATGTATTCGACACTATTTTCTATTATTTCTATATATCACTCTGCCATCGCCCCCCACCACGAAGGGGGCTGAACTTGGACTTTAATAAATTCCGGCGTGTCACTGTTCATCTCAGCGACCCACCCCAATGGGGGCTGAACTTGAACTTTAAAAAAAACCGGAGTGTCACTATTCATCTCAGCAACCCCAAAAAGTATGGAGTCGACACTATTTGTAACGTTCCAGACGTTACAGTGTAATTATGTTAATTTTATTATGTGTAATTAATTCAGGAATTTAACGTCATGATATTTATTTTGGTATGTAATTGTATTATAATTCATGTTTAATCATTTGATCACTATCATTTCATTACTTTGTAACTACGACTTATAAACGAGGGCTGAATATCCTAATATTCACTTAGATTCTTGCGACAGTCGGTTAAAATTAACTTGCAGTAGATTTCAGTTATCTTGCCACATCACCGAGGAGGAAGGGAGGACAAATTTAGACACCAAGTTCTGGGAAAAGCGAGCACGTGTTCACGCGTCCTAACGTAAGCTACCGTATTTCGACCAGAATTATTCGAACTGATCAACGCCTATATTTTCAAAGGAGCGTCATGTTGCCATGGATACTGATTGAAAGGACGAATAGAAGAACAGTTGATATCTTGTGTGGGACCCATCTACTCTAAAATCTAGAGTGGGGAGAGAAGTGTCATCTGATTGGACCACGTGTAGCGGCCTGTAATTAGCGCGAGAGAAAGTTATAAAAGGGCGTGTTGGAGCTCCTGGAGGGTCTCTCTACAACGTCTTATTCGCTTCTGCGAGTCTCTATACATTATTCTACGATTTTCTACAGCTTCTACTTGATTTTCTACTTGATTCTGCGTCTCGATACTTAGAAATTCTGAATGAGGGGTGTATAGCCACTCTCATGAGGAAGTACGTACAGCACGGCTACAAGACCGGTTTGAACCAATCTAAGTCAATAGATAGTTTAATCTAGATAGAAATGGAACTTCAGAGAACATTATCAGTAAAGTTGGAAGGATTCTTAATTGAGTATCCTCTCCATATAACCCAAGGTGGTTCTTCTAACTGTGACATAGGGCTTATCTCCAATCTATGGGATAAAGCATAATAGGGAGTGTTAGTTTTGAAGTCATCTTCCAATTAGTGGTGGGTGCAATTTGTAAGGCAGGAATGGTACTGAGCTGCAGATGAAGAGATATCCAAGACGAACGGTGATGTTCCCGCTACAAGGAGGGAAGCTTTCCAAGGACCAGCAGAACAAGACGACATGGTGAGCAAGCGAGTTAAAGATATTGCAAGTTTTCGCGAAGTAGAGTCATTCAATTTTTTTATTAAATTCATTTTCTATGTTAAATTCAGTTCTCGTTAAACCGTCGTCATTCATCTTAAATATAATAAATAGTATTTTTCTAGTTTACTTTAATCAATTTGCCTTAATTAGCCTTTTGATTTCTAATTCTCCTACTTAATGATTAGTGTACTATCACCTCACCCCTGTGATAAGAGTCTGTCCAAGCTTGATTATAAATTTTATCTTTAAGTCCTCAACTTAAAGATTGGCGCCCTTTGCTTGCTTGGTTGCATTTCTCATTTGATGATTGTTCTCCGAGAGGGGAAGTCACATAAATGCCGCTCCAACGTGTGGCGAGAAAATCATTAAGTACGGAGCAGTTAATAACAGTAACAATATCAGAATTCGTATTATGGGCAAAATTTGGATATCCACGTTTCATTAAGAGTGTTTGATTGTGGGAAGGGTCATGGCTGATCAGACGAAAGAGGAGAGGATGTTGCGCAGTGGACGGGCGATAAAAGGCAATAATGTATTGAGTTCAGAGGAAGAGTTGTGTAGTCTTGTAGAGGAAATTGAAGATAGAAGTGTAAGTAGTATGGAGAGTGAAGGCAAGCAGAAAGAAGTCAGTATGGAGTCAGATGATAGTAGGATGGGGGGCGAAGCGGAAGTGAACACTAACAATGAAAGTAATAATAATGATCAGTTAATGGGAATGATGCAGTTAATGTTAAGTAAGATAGAGGACAGTAAAACTGAAATAAAAAGTGAATTGGAACAAATTAAAACAGATGTAGAACAAACTAAATCTGAGCTTAAAGGTGAATTAGAACAAACTAAATCTGAGCTTAAAGGTGAATTAGAACAAACTAACACTAAAATTGAGAATATTAAATATGAACTTAAGGAACAGTTAGAGCAAACTAAAGCTGAATTAAGTAGGGAGATGAGGGAAAATAAGGAGGAAGCGAATCGGAGAATGGACGAACACAGTAGGCAGTTACGCGATCTGGTGGTAAAAAATGAACATTTTAATAAGCGATTAGAGGACCAGAAAAGCGAATATGTACGACAAGGGAAAGAGGTAGAAGAAAAGTTTGAGGAACAGAGAAGTGAATTCCTGGAATTAATGGGGAAGGAAAACAACTCTACTAGGGAGGAAGTAATGAGGCAGGTCACTAGTATTGATAAGAGAGTTGAGACTCAAAGAGGGGAAATACGGGTATTTAAAGACCACGTCCAACAAGAGATTGACACAGTAAAGCTTAAAATAGAAGATGAGACCCGGGCAAGTGAAGAAAGGTTTGCGATAGCTGAAGAGAATAAGATTGAAATTAGGACATTGAAAGAGAAGCAGGTTAATTTGGAGAGAGAAATTGATAGGAGAGACAGAGATGTAGAATGCCGGATAGAAAAAGCAGAAAATAAGTTAAAACAGGTGGCAAAGGATAAACAGGTTTTCACGGGAAGGCAATGTCTAGGAAATAGCTACATTAGGGAAATTGAACTACCTAAATTTAATGGGAAACAAACGAACCCGCTAGATTTCCTTAAGATGATAGAAAAACGGTTTGAAAAGCGTCTAGAGGAAGGGTCTATGGACTGGGAAGACGTTATGGAAAATATTGACCATGCTTTTGTAGGAGAAACTCGGTCTTGGTTCAAGGTATATAGGCAGAAGATGACGAACCTGAAAGAATTCAGAAATAAGTTTAGAGAGAAATTCTGGAATGAAGCGATACAAGCTCGAGAGAGAGAAAGGGTGGTATTTGGGAGGTACAAACAGCATGAAGGAGTCACTATGACCGAGTACTTCCTGGCACATGTCATGATTTGTCAGAACTTAGATGGTATAACCGAAGGGTCTGATGTAGTAAGACTACTTTTGAGACATTTTCCGGACAGGGTGAGAGAAGCGGCCTGTATGCAAAAAGTTGGAACTATACAGGAGATGGAGAATCTACTAGGCAGTTTTGATGCGTTAGGTAACCTTAGGAGTAGAACGGAGAATATTCAGAACTTTAGTCATCACAACGGAATGAGACATAACGGTAGTACACAGAATCACGAAGCTCGCAATCAGTTCAGACCTCAGCAGAACAGCAGGAGCGGAGCAGCTGAATATAGGACAGGAAATTCCCAACGGAGGCCAGAGCAATGTACTAATGAGTCCAACGTCAATACACAAAGGGAACCTTTAAACTAACGAGAGGCTGTAATGTTAGGTCAGAATTCCAGCCTAGTAAGAAGGTAGCGAAGTGTCTTGCCATGAAAGTGTTACCATATGACCTCGATGTTAGAGACGATTTGTTGTATGAACCCGAGCAGAATAATGGAGATTCAAGTAATAAAGTAGTCAATCCCGTGGTTAAATTGAAAGTTTGGGGGGCGTGGGTTAAAGTTTTGATTGATTCTGGTAGCCAAATATCATGTATTAGTTCTCAGTGGTATGAGTCATTAGTGAAACAGGGTATTCAGTTGGAGGAAATGCCTGTTAAGTCTACTTTCATCATTACGGCTGTTGGAAAGAGGTCTAAGCAAATTTGTAAACAAGTAGCTGTCCCGATCTGTATTAATAATTTTATTAGCGTTCAGATATGTTTGGTAATTCCGCATTTAATATTTGATCTTATCTTGGGATCTGACTGGTTAACGTTAAAATTGGCTCAGTTAAATTACAATGATCTAGTGCTAAATTTGAGGTGGAATAATGAGGATATTAAGGTCAAGTTTGAGGAGGAAATTCAGAGGAAAACGGAAGTTAGTACAGTGTGGAGAATGAAAGAGGTTTCTAAAGTAAATGAAGAGGCTAGTGAGGGCCTGAAGTTGTGTCAGTTGTGGATTCATGAGGATAAAATATGTGGCTTGAAAGAAGCCGTAAGTAGAAATGAGTTGAATGAAGTCCAGAAGGACAAGTTATTTGAAGTGTTATGTGAACACGTGGAGATTTTCTCCGAGAAACCTGGTGTTACCCATCTGTATGAACATTCTTTTTCTGTGCTGGATAAGACTCCATTCAGCGGACCGCGATATCCGATACCACACAAATATGCAAAAGCCGTAGAGGATCAAATTCAAGCTATGTTAGCAGACGATGTGATTGAATTATCAAACAGTCAATATGTTAATCCCTTAATTGTTGTGCCTAAGTCTGATGGATCAATACGTTTGTGTATTGATGGCAGGGAGATGAACCGACGTATTGGTGCTGATCAGTTGAGATCACAAACCATTGAAGAGTTGATACAGAATTTTCAGGGTAAGAGTTGGTTTTCTACGTTAGATCTTAGGAGTAGTTTTTGGCAGATACCTTTAAGATCAGAAGACAGGCCTCTTACTGCTTTCAGCTATAAGCATAGTTTGTACCAATTTAGGCGTGTTCCTTTTGGGACCCGTACGAGTTCGGCAGCTCTTATTCGCGCACTTAGTATTGCCTTGGGAGATGATACTGGAGATTATGCTACTATTTATATCGATGATTTGGTTATAGGATCTAGTACCTTTGAAGAGCACTTGGACCACTTGGAGAGGGTTTTTTCTAAATTAGAGTATGCTGGTTTTACTCTGAAACTTGACAAATGTGTTTTCAGTAGACGAGAGGTGACTTTTTTGGGGCACCGTGTATCGGCAATGGGAGTGACGCCTGAGAGCACAAGAATTGAAAAAATATTGAATACTACGACACCTAGAAATATTAAGGAGCTCAGATCGTATATTGGTGTATGTAATTTTTTCAGACGATTTGTAGTGAGATTTGGTAACTTACTAGAGTCATTTAGAGAACTATTGAAAGCTGGCAGTAAGTGGGAATGGACACAAGATCATGATATAGCTTTCCTAAAATTAAAAGAAGGATTCAGGCAGGCGGTTGTTTTGAGATACCCCATGCCCGATAGGAAGTATGTGTTGCTGACGGACGCATCTCACTGTGGTATCGCTGGTGCACTATGTCAAGTAGATGATGATGGTAATTTAGGGATTGTGTCTTTAGCTTCCAGAGGTTTAAGTGCTGCTGAAAAGCGTTATACTATAACGGAACTTGAATTCCTAGCTATCGTATACTCCCTGAGTAAATTTAGGATGTATGTTTTAGGTACCGAATTTGAAATTAGGACGGATCATCATGCTCTTTCTTTTGTATCCAAGTGTAAATTATCATCTAACAGAGTTAGTAGATGGATACTCGCCCTACAAGAGTATGATTTTAAAGTAACTCACATTAAGGGAAAGAATAATGTCCTTGCTGATTTATTGTCACGTGATCCGAAGTTGAGCGAAGAAGGTAGCCTTCTAGAGCCACGTGAGGGCATTATTATATGTACATGTTTGTCTAAGGAAAATGAAACTGCTCTAAATAGACTACGTAACCTATTGGTTGAACAGTCGGTAGACGAAGAATGTCGGGAACCTTTGTCTGTACTTCAGGGAGGAGAGCAGCTCACTGTGTCGCATGGTAGGCACATGTACAAACTGGTTAACGGGTTTCTAGCCAGGAAATGTGGCGAGGATCTCTGGGGGATTTGTGTACCCAAAGCGCTACGTGTGGAATTGATTTGGTTTATCCACAAGGAATTAGGACATTATGGAGCTAATAAAGTTCTGTATGAGATCCGACAGAATTTTATATGGGACAAGATGGGAAGAGATATAAGAAAAATTCTTTCCACTTGCGATCTGTGTCAGCGTAGCAAAGTTCCTAACCGCTATTTAGAAGGACCTCGTCAGGCAGTAATCTCAGAAAGACCTGGTGACTTGGTGTGTACTGATTTATTTGGACCTGTGGTAAAGGGACAGTTCGGCTTCCAATATATTTTAGTCATTATTGATGCCTTCTCGAAATTGGTCAGATTATACGGTATGAGAAAAGCCACTGGAAAATCTTGTAGTCGTATAATCAAAGAGAAGTATATCCCTGAATTAGGTACTCCTCTTAGAATATTATCAGACAGTGGACCGCAATTTATTTCGAGAAAATGGAAGTCCATAATTAGAGAGCTAGGTATTACACAGGTTCATTCATCTATTAGATACCCTCAGGGTAATATGTGTGAGCGCGTTATGAAAGAGTTATCTCGCATGTTTAGATGCTTAGTGTTCGATAAGCATACAGCCTGGGTGGCTCATTTATCCCGCATAGAGACATGGATCAATGCAGTTCAACATGAAAGCACGAGATTGACGCCGTCAGAAGTTCATTTTGGTTGTAAGCCTCAGAATGAACTAGTGAGAGTATTAGGTTTGCCTGAGGAACCCCCTCGTAATGCTGAATTTTTCGTCCGACTGGCACGGGAGAACCTGATTAAATCTGGAGATAAACGTAAAAGGCAACAGAAACGTAAGGTACTGGATAACTTTGAGGTAGGTGATATGGTTTTGGTGAGAGTTCCCATGTTGTCAAATAGTGAGGATAAGGTAACAAAGAAATTTTTTCTTTTATATCAAGGCCCGTATAAAGTACATAGAAAACTAGGACCCTGTGCTTACAAGTTAGCGGATGGCGAGAGCGTAATGAATGGTTCGTACAACATTAGTAGTTTAAGGAGATACCTGTCGTGTGAGGTGGCTGAACCGGATTGTGAGATATAGGTCAGTAACTCGGGGAAGTTGCTACTTGTTATGTCAGACTACGAGCGGTATGTGTTTACGTCTCAATTGTGGTGGTATTTCCTAGTTGTGTTTGTAAACAAGGAAGGTGTTTGTGAGGCGGTAGATTTACGCGTTCATTGACGATAGATCATCTGTTTTCCGTATGTGAGGCCATGAAATTTTATATATTTGTTTTCTGAGATGTTACAGAAGGCTAATTAAAGCTGACGACGGCAAATAATTAATTTTCCCGTATGTGCATTTCTAACTTGCAATAGTTTTACCGTGAGCTTAAATCACGTGTGTATATGTGTGAAGTGTCTTACATCATGCTTCAAGATAAGGCTGAAACATTCGAAAGAATGATAAAAGTGTAAATTGTTTGTATCATATGTTTTCCATTTTTTAATGTAAAATATTGGAAGAGAACGTGTTACTGCTATCTGGCAAAGAATGTCGGAAAGATGGGAGTAAAAGGACAAATAGACACTCGGCAGAGTTTGTAATCTGAATTGTATATATTATGTTATATTCTCTAGGGTAATCTTGTTTTTTTTTTTACAAAAGTGAAAAGTTGCTCATGATGGGCATAATTTAGCATCTAAACCTCAAGATGAACTGAAATAACAGACAGTCGCAATGGTAAGCAGTCTAAGCGAGATATGGAAACAGAGAGATATAATTAATTGTATGAAAATACTGTCGCTCGTTATGGGCAGGTAATAGAGGTATTTCATGTCAATGTGGGAGTAAGTGTGTGAGTTCTCAACTCATGTGATATTTGTTAAGAACTCATGGGGGCGTATGTAACGTTCCAGACGTTACACTGTAATTATGTTAATTTTATTATGTGTAATTAATTCAGGAATTTAACGTCATGATATTTATTTTGGTATGTAATTGTATTATAATTCATGTTTAATCATTTGATCACTATCATTTCATTACTTTGTAACTACGACTTATAAACGAGGGCTGAATATCCTAATATTCACTTAGATTCTTGCGACAGTCGGTTAAAATTAACTTGCAGTAGATTTCAGTTATCTTGCCACATCACCGAGGAGGAAGGGAGGACAAATTTAGACACCAAGTTCTGGGAAAAGCGAGCACGTGTTCACGCGTCCTAACGTAAGCTACCGTATTTCGACCAGAATTATTCGAACTGATCAACGCCTATATTTTCAAAGGAGCGTCATGTTGCCATGGATACTGATTGAAAGGACGAATAGAAGAACAGTTGATATCTTGTGTGGGACCCATCTACTCTAAAATCTAGAGTGGGGAGAGAAGTGTCATCTGATTGGACCACGTGTAGCGGCCTGTAATTAGCGCGAGAGAAAGTTATAAAAGGGCGTGTTGGAGCTCCTGGAGGGTCTCTCTACAACGTCTTATTCGCTTCTGCGAGTCTCTATACATTATTCTACGATTTTCTACAGCTTCTACTTGATTTTCTACTTGATTCTGCGTCTCGATACTTAGAAATTCTGAATGAGGGGTGTATAGCCACTCTCATGAGGAAGTACGTACAGCACGGCTACAAGACCGGTTTGAACCAATCTAAGTCAATAGATAGTTTAATCTAGATAGAAATGGAACTTCAGAGAACATTATCAGTAAAGTTGGAAGGATTCTTAATTGAGTATCCTCTCCATATAACCCAAGGTGGTTCTTCTAACTGTGACATAGGGCTTATCTCCAATCTATGGGATAAAGCATAATAGGGAGTGTTAGTTTTGAAGTCATCTTCCAATTAGTGGTGGGTGCAATTTGTAAGGCAGGAATGGTACTGAGCTGCAGATGAAGAGATATCCAAGACGAACGGTGATGTTCCCGCTACAAGGAGGGAAGCTTTCCAAGTACCAGCAGAACAAGACGACATGGTGAGCAAGCGAGTTAAAGATATTGCAAGTTTTCGCGAAGTAGAGTCATTCAATTTTTTATTAAATTCATTTTCTATGTTAAATTCAGTTCTCGTTAAACCGTCGTCATTCATCTTAAATATAATAAATAGTATTTTTCTAGTTTACTTTAATCAATTTGCCTTAATTAGCCTTTTGATTTCTAATTCTCCTACTTAATGATTAGTGTACTATCACCTCACCCCTGTGATAAGAGTCTGTCCAAGCTTGATTATAAATTTTATCTTTAAGTCATCAACTTAAAGATTGGCGCCCTTTGCTTGCTTGGTTGCATTTCTCATTTGATGATTGTTCTCCGAGAGGGGAAGTCACATATTTTCATTAATTTGTTTATCTGACCCCCCTCGCCCCCCCGACCCTGTGGGTTCCTGGCCCACGTGGTTTAGATAGATAGATAGATAACGCCTTTATTGGTGGCGAAGTTAGGGCTCAAGGCCCTCTCTTACACTTAACCACTAGACGAGTATACATGTACATAACTTATACAGTACTTACAAATACAAATAAAACAAATAATATTAATAGCAAAGACAATAGTAATAATATTGAAAATGACAACAAAAGAATCCTTAATTTTAAAATACACAAAGTAAAATCCACTGCAATAATCCGTTCATTCATCCCATTCATTCTTTCATTCACTCAACAATTATCCAGCAAGTCAGCAGGATCTACTCAACAAATACTCGCGGCACACCACTTTAAACTTGCGATGAGAGGGATTGTCCCTAATGTTCGCAGGTAGCAAATTCCATGCCCTGGACGCAGAGATTATAAAGGAGCGGTTGTAAGCAGCAGTGCGGTTTACAGGTATGGTAAGAGAGGAGCCAGATCTCGTATTGTGGTCATGATATGAAGAGAGGTAAGAAAAAGGTGAAGAAAGATAGTTGGGAGTATTAGTAGAAAGTATTTTGTGCAGAAGTGATAACATGTGAAATTCACGGCGCTGGTGCACTCGAAGCCACGACAATTCCTTACAATATGGTGATATGTGAGCATCATATCGCAGATTAAATATATATCTTACGCAGCTACTGAGGCTCCGGTCGAGTTTCTTGTTACTGTCGCAGGTAATTTCAGTCAACACAGTGTCACAATAGTCAAGTATAGGTAGTATAAGAGAGTGAATTAGTTGTACTTTAAGTCGAACCGAGAATGCATTGCAGAATCGCTTCATAGGATATAAGCATTTGTGTACTTTATTATATGTGCTTATCACCTGTTGAGTCCAATTTAGGGTCTCAGTCATAATAATTCCTAAGTTAGTCACTGAAGTAGAGTAGGGTATGATTTCATTGTTTAAAATTATTGGAGAGATGTCCCGTTGCTTAAGGGAATATAGGTTTTTACTGGTACCAATAATAACTTGAGTTTTATTCGGGTTTATTAGTAAACTGTTTTCATTTGCATAGTCACTAAGATGTTTTAGGTCGGTATTTGTTTTAGTAACTGCAGTATCAATATCACTCGGTTTTGAATGACAGTAAATTTGTACATCATCTGCGTACACTTGCACTTTGCAGAATTTAAGAGCTTTCGATATATCATTAATTTGGATGATAAATAACAGTGGTCCCATGACCGACCCCTGAGGGACACCGAGGGTCTTACTTTGCCACCGTGAAGTCATATTTCTCACTGTCACACGTTGCCGGCGATTTTCAAGGTAAGAAGAAAAGAACCGAAGCGACACACTATTAAAATTTAGTTCTCGAAGTTTGTGCAGTAGTAACTGAGGGTTGACAGTGTCAAAGGCACTACTGAGGTCTAATAATGTCAGTACAGTCACATCCCGTTGGCCCATTGCACGTCTAATATCATCTGTCACTCGTAGTAAAGCTGTCGCAGTGCTATGTCCTTTCCTGAAGCCGGATTGGAAGGGATTGAGGAGAGAATGCTTGGTAAGGTATTCAGTAACTTGTGTGTGAACTAGGCGTTCAAGTACCTTGGATAGGGGTGGTAGAATGGATACTGGACGATAATCTGAAGGAGAATCTAACTTGGAGCTCTTCGGGATGGGTCTAATTAGTGCATCTTTCTAAACATCTGGGAACACTCCGTTTGTCAGGCAGTAGTTAAATATATGTGTTAGTATTGGCAGAACAGCTCCCAAGATATCTTTAATCAGCGATATAGGAATGTCATCATTACCTGTGGCATTAGATGTAATAGAGTATATAGCACCTTTAACTTCATTCGAAGTGATATTTCTAAAAGAGAATTGCTCATGCACAGCATGCTGTTGAAACAAGGGTAGTGAACTTTTAGGGAAGGAGGTAGAGGCTATTCTTGGCCGTGCGAAATAATCATTTAAAGCCTCTAGTGATATGCTTGGTACATGTTGTTCTACGGTTTTACCTATACCTAACGTACGTAATTTACTCCATTTTTGTCTCGGGCTGTTAGTGTTCATCAGTTCCTGAAAGTATTTATATTTAGAGTTCCTAATTAGTTGCTTTGTCCTGTTTCTCAGAATCCTGTACCGCTCAAAATCATCTGTGTCATGCGTCAGTTTGTATTGTCTGTACAGTTTGTCACGACTGGCCATAGCAGATCTTATCTCGGCCGTTAGCCACCCGGATGAATGGCGAGTGATTCTTACCTGTTTCTTTGGTGCGTGCTTATCAAATATTTCCACTACCATTGAATTGAATTTGTTTACTTTAGAGTTTATGTTCTGAAAATTACGTATACTGTTTGAATTAATGAACCAGCACATATAAATAAAAGAGCCTCCTGATATTAAAAATCCAGAGTATACAATTCACCTCGGCGACCCCCGAAAACTATATATTCGACATTATTTTCGTTTAATTTTATATATCACTCCCCCTCGCCCCCCATGCGAAAGGGAGCGCTGAACTTTGACTTTTGAAAAATCGGGAGTGTCACTGTTCATCTCAGCGATCCCGAAAACTGTGGATTCGGCACTTTCTTCGATTATTTTTATACCTTGCCCCTTCCCCCCTGGCCACTCACCCCTAAGGGAGCTACGGATGGCTTACCCCCACAGTGCTCGTCTGCGGATAG
This sequence comes from Anabrus simplex, assembly GCF_040414725.1. NCBI lineage: Eukaryota > Metazoa > Arthropoda > Insecta > Orthoptera > Tettigoniidae > Anabrus > Anabrus simplex. The sequence continues at coordinate 916,232,114 of NC_090265.1, forward strand.
TAAGTCATAAGTGTACCAAGTTTGGATGAAATTGCTCCAGTGGTTTAGGAGGACATGTGTCATTTACACACACACATACATGCATACAGCATACATTTTATATACAGTAAGAAGAAGAAGAAGAAGAAGAAGAAGAAGAAGATTATGCTTGCTTTATTATTACATGGAGAAATTTTAATTTGAACACTGCAGACATCTAAACATATCCGAAGAAATTTGTTACCGTGTTTTGGGTGGTAGTTATGCGTGAAAGAAGGTGCGGGGGTGGTGAACGGGTCTCAAGCTACTGAAGTGAAATTAATTTTAAAATCTAACAAGGTTATATTTTCTTTTCAAAATTAGGTAACAACAAATAGAACAGGTACTTAGTAGCCGAAACACGATTTACAAATACATTTACATAGGTACCCCATTTGGGGCTTCAAAAGTCAGAAACATAATTCTTGAGCAATGAGCCCAACCTTACAATGAACACCATACAACAAAGGGGCCGAAAACCCCCAAACATGCCAGAAACATCTGCTTCCAATTACATCCAAAAGCCTCCTTGAGGCAGAAACACAATTTTCAAAAAGGGCAACTTTCCCCTAAAATACAAGCCTATCATAGGCCACTCCGAACTCCACCTTTAAGCCGTCCTCAAAGGACACATCCACAGGGGCAAAATACCCAACCTACTGAGGTCTGTTAAATAACAAGAAGATTAATACATGACCTCTAAAATAAAATTTGAGAGGAGGCGAACTTGCCCTCCTAATACACTTTGATTTTAAGACCTACTTTGGCTCTTAGGCCACTGATGCAAGGGCTAATCCCATACTACAGAGGTGACTTAGACAAGAACACTTTGTTTTACGTTATCGAAGAATAGGTTGAGAAAATAAGTTCACCTCCAAACAATAGGAGTGGGAGCTCGAGAGGGATAGCACTCTCTATCCCAGTATGAAGCTTTAAAAGATAATACCTGAAAAGAGTAGTTACAGTTTAGGAAAAGGTTACATGGTTGAACGCTTAGAACCCGCCCCGAAAGTTAAACTGCTGAGCTAGCAAGGAAAGAAGTTATTAATCGGCCATTACCTTGTTGTTGACCGCTGCCGAAGAAAGAGGCGCTTCCCGCCCCCTGCTATGTACTTAACACACTGAAAGATGGAACAGAAGTGGCTCGGAGACCCAAAAATCAGCAGTTTATAACCTCTCGTGGAAGGTTCTAGGCGTTAGGGGAATGAAAACACCCGCCCACAACGTTTTTATTGGATAGGACCCCGCAACAGATTCAAGTTGGGGGAAGATACCCCTGATTGGTCAGAAATTAATTAAAGAAATTCGGGATTGGTTACATTCATAACAAGGGGAAGAAAGGGGTAAATATTGCCAACTTAAACAATGACAGAAAGAAATTTAACAAAGAACAAACTCTTGAAATTAAATTTTCTCCAAAAAAATAGTTCTTTGACTCCTCACTAGGTTGCACTATTGTTGATCTTCAGTAGAGTCCTCTAGAAGAGAAGGTTCACACTTCTTACTTCAAGCGAAACAAAAACACATCAAAAGTGACACAGTTCTAAAACTCAAAATTTTCCACGTGGTGACATCTTCTGAGAAGGTAGGGAATTAATAGCGTAGATAAGGTTCAGAGTTCCTCCAGCAGAGGAGTTTCAAAAGGCGCACATTTTAAATTAGCGGCGTGGAGGTGTACCACCCGGTACAAAATTATTCGAATCCGAGGAATGAATATTACTTCGCTCGTGACATGCCCAATCATGAGAATGGCTTCAATAATATTAGTCATCAGTTTCAGAGTCGTGTTCATTGCAGAGGGCAGGATTCTTATTCTTAAGAAGGATAATTGGTGCCACAATCGTCCGTTCTAAGATGTTCGAGGGTACTCCAGGTGACTCCAAGTCTTTCGAAGCTCTGCCGTGTAGTCGATAGACTTGTAACTGTGTAGAACACCGGGTAATTCTTGTAAAAATTGCTTGTTGAAAGAAATGAATGACATGATATATGATAGCAAGAATGAAGAGGATGAAACCCGCCGCCCGCACATAGCCCACTCCTCTCGAATAGCTCAAGACTTAACGTCCCGAACCGACGAACGATTCATCATTATAATAATTTCGTATGGCTATTTCTAGCCGGGTGCAGCCCTTGTAAGGCAGACCCTCCGATGAGGGTGGGCGGCATCTGCCATTTGTAGGTAACTGTGTGTTATTGTGGTGGAGGGTAGTGTTATGTGTGGTGTGTGAGTTGCAGGGATGTTGGGGACAGCACAAACACCCAGCCCCCGGGCCATTGAAATTAACCAATTAAGGTTAAAATCCCCGACCCGGCCGGGAATCGAACCCGGGACCCTCTGAACCGAAGGCCAGTACGCTGACCATTCAGCCAACGAGTCGGACGATTCATCATTAACACCGTCATATGCCCTCACACCATATAAGACCAAAAACATCTTCCTACGTCCTGGACGTAAAATGGCTCCTTGAATATTGTGTTCTCTACCTATCTTATGTACGTTGCCTAGCGACAGTGACTCTATGCATTTAATCTTGGTGACAGCACGTTGGATTGTCATATCCCAATGCACGTTTTCCGATGGTTTTTCGTTCATAACTAACCAACGAAAGCGAAAATGAAAATTCCGGCTTCGAGGTGCATTCGGACCCCCTTCCATTTACCTCTGTTCAAAATTTCAGATCTCTGCGTGCTGTAGATTTTGCTGGGCATCGCGCACAGACAGACAGACAGACAGACAGACAGACAAACACTTCCTTTTATAATTATAGAGAAGAGATTACTGCCACGTAAATTCGTAAGTTACAAGTAAACATGCCGTATTAAACGTTTGAATACAGGCATGTAAATTCGCATGTATTAACGAAGGAAACAAGAAGTGTCCGCCTCTGTGGTGTAGTGGTTAGTGTGATTAGCTGCCACCACTCCGGAGGCCCGAGTTCGATTCCCGGCTCTGCCACGAAATTTGAAAAGTGGTGCGAGGGCTGGAACGGGGTCCACTCAGCCTCGGAAGGTCAACTGAGTCGAGGTGGGTTCGATTTCCACCTCAGCCATCCTGGAAGAGATTTTCCGTGGTTTCCCCACTTCTCCTCCAGGCGAATGCCGGGATGGTACCTAACTTAAGGCCACGGCCGCTTCCTTCCCTCTTCCTTGTCTATCTCTTCCAATATTCCCATCCCCCACCCAGGACCCTATTCGGCATAACAGGTGAGGCCGCACTGGTCATCCTCCCCAGTTGTATCCCCCGACCCAGAGTCTGAAGTTCCAGGACACTGCACTTGAGGCGGTAGAGGTGGGATCTCTCGCTGAGTCCGAAGGAAAAGCCAACCCTGGTGGGTAAACAGATTAAGAAAGAAAGAGAAGAACATGTAGTCCATTACATATTCCTGTGCGAAGAACGGGTACAAATGCTAGTTTTGATATAAACGCAAACTGCGCAGGATTTTCCAGGCAACCCAATATTAACACATTAAAACAGTGAAATTGTGCTGAGGTAGAACGCCCCTACTTGTAGCATGCAAGTTCAGCCTACCGTTGCTGTTTGGACTGGTCGCAGCTACATCTAACACAGATAAATGAAGCGTAATTAGTTCAACCTCGTTTGGTGCCCACAACAGAACAGGATAGTTGGCTCGCCGCCAAACTTGACGACTTCTATGCACAATTTAGCTCATATTCCTACCTTAGAATGACTCTTCAATTTAAAACGTAGATTGTGACTTTGGTGTTATTTCGTTTTTGTATTACACCCTGTTTGTGAAATTGCCCATTCTATGGATGAGGCTCAATTTTTTCAAGTCCATAAAATGAAGCGCGTGGATTCTGGTCAGCTTGTTATTACCCTTCACACACACCCTCATACGTTGTGCTTCATGCTTACATGAAGTTGATGAAACTCAAATAGAGCATACATTGGACTATCACCCAGAGTTATAGAAGTTAATAATAATAATAATAATAATAATAATAATAATAATAATAATAATAATAATAATAATAATAATAATAATAATAATAATAATAATAATAATATGTCCGCCTCTGTGGTGTAGTGGTTAGTGTGATTAGCTGCCACCCCCGGAGGCCCAGGTTCGATTCCCGGCTCTGCCAAAAATTTGAAAAGTAGTACGAGGGCTGGAACGGGGTCCACTCAGCATCGGAAGGTTAACTTAGTAGAGGTGGGTTCGATTACCACCTCGGCCATCCTGGAAGTGGTTTTCCGTGGTTTCCCACTTCTAATAATAATAATAATAATAATAATAATAATAATAATAATAATAATAATAATGTTATTTGCTTTACGTCCCACTAACTACTTTTTAAGGTCTTCAGAGACGCCGAGGTGCCGGAATTTAGTCCCGCAGGAGTTCTTTTACGTGCCAGTAAATCTACCGACATGGGGCTGTCGTATTTGAGCACCTTCAAATACCACCGGACTGAGCCAGGATCGAACCTGCCAAGTTGGGGTTAGAAGGCCAGCGCCTTAACCGTCTGAGCCACTCAGCCCGGCTTCCCACTTCTCCTCCAGGCAAATGCAGGGATGGCACCTAACTTAAGGCCACGGTCGCTTCCTTCCCTCTTTCTTGCCTATCCTTTACAATTTTCCCATCCCCACCAAGGCCCCTGTTCAGCATAGCAGGTGAGGCTGCCTGGGCGAGGTAATGGTCATTCTCCCCAGTTGTATTCCCCGACCCAATGTCTCACGCTCCAGGACACTGCCCATGAGGCGGCAGAGGTGGGATCCCTCGCTGAGTCCGAGGGAAAACCCAACCCAAAAGGATAAGCAGATTAAGAAATAATAAATAATAATAATAATAATAATAATAATAATAATAATAATAATAATGTATTCTTACACTAGCTTCCGGATTCAAAAGTAGAAAGTTCAGGTACGATAGATGTATTCGGCATTCTGTGGCACACGACGTCGGCATGTAAATGATTTCTGGTAACACGGTGTTTATCGAAGAAAATAATTATAAGCCATATATTACCGAAGATAAATACTTTTGTCTGCCATCTGGTGGTGTAAAATGGACCAACGAAATTAACAGTAAAGCGTCCTAAATAGCATCAAATCAAATCACCTCTACACGGTATCTTAGAGTATATTAGTTTTTATTATTATTATTCTGTAGAATTATTGATAGCACATTTAAAAAGTGGTTGTTAACTAAGGAAGGAAAATAGCTGAAAATATGATCGTTCTAGAGATTCGAATCGTAATATGTTATACTTCGGACAAGTACAGTATACTGACCACTTTTAGAATTCTGAGTTAAGGAGAATCACATAGGCTAGAGAACTTGAATTCTGAACTGAAAATTATTTTTAATACGGTAACTGCATATTTACTGACACGGCTTTCTCGCATTTAAACTCTTGTAACACCGATCACTGGGGGGGGGGGGGGTTGAGGGGGCGATCGACTTAATAATAACTGCGCTAATCGGTAGGTCTAAGCTCAAGTTATAGTTATGGGAAAGTTAGGACTATTTTCTGGTTAATTATAATTTTATTGAAACTAGCAACACACATGAGTTTCGCTGCATGTATTCTATAAATTTTAATTTCAAAATGCATTCTTTAAGACATGTATATACATTGTTTCCTTCCCCAAGATTTACCGAACATTTGTACACCAATGAGCAGTTGAATTAGAGATACTTGACGAGTTGCGTGTAGCACCTTCTTTCACCCTGATGAGGATGGCAATACGGCGTGACAGGGAATTCAAGAGATACCAGAAGCGTGGAAGGACATACTGCTCCATGTTCACTGCACAGCCTCCCGTATTACACAGAGGTTGTTCGAAGCAAGAACAACGATAGGCGCATCTCTCTCGACAGCATCCTAGATGTGCTAAATAGGGTTCAGTTCGGGTGACCTTAGGAACCAAGGAAGCATCATCATGTCCACGGAGTGTTCATCGAACCAATCAACCACAAAATATGAATGACTGGAGAATGCATTGTCTTACTACGCGTACAAGTCTCCTACAGTGTGCAGGAAGTGAACAAATGGGTGGAGATCTAACGGGAGGTTCATCTATTGTTCGTCTGAGAGGGACGTTGTCAGATATACCAGGGGTCCCATTTCATCACACGTGAACAGTCCCCATATGATGATGCCACCATCTCTAGCCTGAACTGTATCCTCTTGACAAGAGAATCCACTGGCTCGAGTGCTTGGAGACGTACCGGTCTTGTCATTGCCGTGTGCAAACTGGTACCACGACTCATTTTACCAGGCGATTTCCTATGCTTTGAGAATTCAATGGTGGTGTTCCTGTGCCAGTGCCTTCTTTATGCCCTCTGATGTGTGGTGAGTAGTGGTATCGAAGTGGACAGTGGCTTCTATACCTCTTTGTGACGAGGTGGTACTGGTTGGTATGGCTGCTTGCTCTTCGTCGATATCCAGCTATGAATTGCAAATGTGACTTGTCTGTTCGCTTTTACCTTCCAAGTCAGTCCACGGTGTCCCCTGTCAACAACACGTTGTACTCGGCAGTAATCCTAGCGATGGTGGTTTTCCCGAACCTCACGATACACTTTGGATACAGTGGAAAGTCCATTGCCTGCACGACTTCGGAGATGGAATAGCCAATACGAATGTCACGGACAATATGGCCACGATCAAGCACGACTATATCTCGTATCTTACTTATTCTGTAATCAGCTGTCACGCACGTGGACAGTACGAGGTCTGACACAAACTATTACATTCGCCGAGTCGACTGCAGCACCACTATGCCATCAGTGTATTACTTTAAGCGTTAGTCATGAATTCTTCTCAGCACATAGTTTCAATGGCATTATATACCATATGTCTAGGTTATATTTCTTATGTTAGTAATCTCGGCAGCAACGACCTCAAATCAATTCGGATTAAATGATACTTTACTGTATATTGCATTTGTAGCATGTTCAGTCCTCTAATGAGCACGCAAAACCATTATAGAGCATTGGCATTCTTCATCTTGATCATCTTCTTGTTCTTTCTTTCCTAAAACTTGCTCATACTTTCACTATGAGCCAGTCGTCTTTCTTGTGGCCATGCATTCTTTAGTTTTAAGTTTCTTGCCATTGAATTCTTGGTGCAGACTTATGGGTGTACATTTTTGTCTGTATGTAGTCCTTGTTTTCAGCGGGTCAATGTCAACTTATTTTGAGATCTTTTTGTGTACCTACTACACAGCGTACTTTGGTTTGTCGTGTTCCATTGATAACGAAAACAACTTTTTTGGTCAGTCGTGAGATTTTCATTCGTACTTAATGACTGCAGAATTCCATACATCTTTTGCTTGAAACTGTAGTGAATCGCTCAGTTGAAGAACAGAGTTCTTCGCAGCTTTTTTTCATCCAGATATATTCTTGAAATTTTGGTCCGAATATTTTCCTCAGTATCTGCCGTTCCATTTTCTCGATATCCTTGATGTTAGTTGTTAGTGATGATGTCTCGATCGCGTAGAGTGCTTCGGGGAGGACAAACCCAAACCTAACCCCATGGTGCAACAGCCACGAAGGACCATGGCCTACAAAGCGACCACTGCTCACCTCCAAGGCCTGCAGAATTTTGAGGTGTCGTGTGGTCACCACGACGAATCTTCTCGTCCGTTATTCTTGGCTTTCTAGACCGGGTCCATCACCTCACCGTGAGATAGCTCCTCAATTTTAATCACGCAGACTGAGTGGACCTCGAACCATCTCTCAGATTCAGATTAAAAACCCGAGGCCTCCAGGTAAGAGGCAGGCGCGCTACCCCTTCACCGCATGGCCTCTGGGAGGACAACAGCGTGGCAATGTCGAAGTTTGGCTTAGGTAAAAAGTGAATATTATTATCTCCTAGCACATTTGTTATAAAATCTCCTTAGAGGACGACACATTTGGACCCTCGAGGAAAGGTAACTTAATTAGTCAAGGTCTACGGATTTCTACCATAGTGAGATTCATGGTCTTCCAGAGTGTTGGAGAAACGTCTCTGGTACTGATGGCGATACTTTTCTTCTTTACTTCAAAGATACATTTAACCTCATCATATGGAGTTTCTCTTATTAGGGGAGGAATGTGGTAGAATTTTATTTACTTCCTGTATAATAAATGATGAGCTAACTTACCGTTGTTCAAAGACCACTGCCAGCGCGAGAGAAAGTAATGGAACTCACCTATAACAAAAGAAACTAAAGTTATTTTTATAGCGTACAATTTCAAAAAAGTAAGACTATATTAATGATATTATGAATAGTTATTTACATTTAAAATATAGGGTGGTTTAATCGAGATTGCTTACTGCCCTTCTTTAAGGACTGAAAACATGTGCAATTATTGTCTTACTTTTTATCAGGGACTTGAGACGTCATGATAAACAGTTACACGAATATGTAATGTGTGTGGCACCTGTTACTCTATACTTGAGTGTAAAAGAGGTCCTAGAGCCCTGACTTCACCAATAATAAAGATGAAACACAATCTAATCTACGTTGATTTCCTTAACGCATCTATAAATTTATAACTGTGGGGTTTTAGCCGTAAGCACAATCAGTTCTCTAGCAATTTGTTTTATATTTATATACTTCATATTAACTCCAGATCATATCATAACATTCGTTAACGCATTCATGGGACAATGTTATAATATGATTATCTCTCCAACTCCTGGTACTTTATAGAATCCCTGTCATAAACGTTCTAGGAAAAAGTGAAATATTCACTCAGAATGCACTGTTTCTTCCGGTGTGAGCTAGGCCAAGTTCGTCATTTCCACTTATGTATCACTTTACTTTGGCAGTATAAATGTAACAGAAAACTCTGAATTATTATTTTTTGTTTGGAATGAGGAATATTTTCCTACAATTCTATCACTGAGGTTGTAAATAAGGCAGAATAAAAGGTTTTACCGACATTCCTTGCTTAGAATGCCGGAAACTGAGCATCCTTCCAGAAGGACGCCAGGGAAATTCACTGTCTTTCGGCTTAGATACATACAAAATTAGCCATCCCCGCGGTGTAGGGGTAGCATGCCTGCCTCTTACACGGAGGCCCCGTGCTTGATTCCCCTTCAGGTCAGGGTGTTTTACCTGGTTCTGAGGACTGGTTCGAGGTCCACTCAGCCTACGTGATTACAATCGAGGAGCTATTTCGAAATGATCATTTGTTTGTTAATAACATTTTTTCTCACAAATCAAATTCCAAGAATTACGCCTTTGTAGGGAATGGTTGAAAGCATGAAACGTGCAGAGGAGAGTTACATTTAATATGCATTGTAGTGCACGTTTGCAAAAAGCTGCCTTTTTTTTCCTTTCTTGTTTTCTTTCATTGTATATAGAAAAGGGCTCGATGTGGAAAGGAAGCGGCATGGCCTTAATGAAGGTAAAAACCTCGGCATTTGCATGGTGTGAAAATGGGAAACCACAGAAAACCCTCTTCAGGGCTGCCGACAGTGGGATTCGAACCCACTGTCTCCCAAATGCAAGTTCTCAGCTGCGTGACCCTAATCATATGGCCGACTCGCTCGGTATTATTATTATTATTATTATTATTATTATTATTATTATTATTATTATTATCCAGTCTCATTTAAAACAAGTTTCCTGGGGCTAGGTCAGTAGGTCAACTGGCTGATTACACAATATTCTACTGCATGCCAGTCTCTGTAAACAATTCCCTTGTGAAACTTCACCGCATTCCAAATTTGTACTTGTTTGTCTGTTTGTGCCTCTGGCGGTCAATCAATAATTTGTATTGTCATACAGATCCCACATAGGGGATAAAATCCAGTGTTACTGAACTTAGAACCTAAAAATCTCTTTGATCACTTCGAAAAGGAGTAAAATTTAAATATAAAATTCATATTCTCTGCCTAATCCCATTTCTGGTGAGGTACAATGTGCAGAATGGATTAATCTTGCATTAGTTCCGATGGCTAGAGCAAGATTCCTCCTTTTATTGACCCGTATTAGTCCCATCCTTGACTTCGAAAATATTAACGTGGCTGATGTATGAACACAGTTTCCTATACAACCAGCCACTGTGATAAATGGCGGGAATGTGTTGCAGGCTAAACGCTGAAAGGCTCGGCCTTGAACTGAGGACTCTGAATATTTTATTTTTATTTTTATTTGAATATCTATATAAATCATATTATAATTAGTTGCATGTAGACTTCAGACTTTACCCTCATACTTCGTTTTATTTCGGCTTAGATATATACAAAATTAGCCGGCCCCGCGGTGTAAGGGTAGCATGCCTGCCTCTTACACGGAGGCCTCGGGTTTGGTTCCTGGCCATGTCAGGGCCTTTTACCCTGTTCTGAGGGCTGGTTTGAGGTACTTTCAGCCTACGTGATTAGGGTACAATCGAGGAGCTATCTGACTGTGAGATGGTGGCCCCGGTCTAGAAAGCCAACAATAACGGCCGAGATGATATGTCGTGCTAACCACACGAAACCTAGTAATCTGCAGGCCTTCGGGCTGAGCAGCGGTCGCTTGGTACGCCAAGGCCCTTCGCGGCTGTTGCGCCGTGGGGGAGGGTGGGTATATACAAAATTATAGTATATTAATTTAATTTCTCTTTCTGTCAGTCTGCTGTTGTTCGTCTATTTGTTAGTACATCACGGGAAACGGCTGTCTACCTTCGTAGCATAACGCTTATCACGATTAGGTGCCGTCTCCGGAGATCCAGGATCGAATCCAGGTGCTGCCAGAGATTTAAGAATGGCATGTGGCTCGCTACCATTGGGGGTATACCTAACATGAGCTGCACCAATCCGCGACGAGGATACAAATTTACTTTACAGGAAACGGCTCAACAGAATTTTCAAAACTCGAATGTTCAAGTTCAGGAATATCCAGGTAGTGTACATTTGATTTGTATACAGTGACGTAGCACTGTATTACGAGAGCCAAAACATAATGTCATATTTCTGCGTTAATATTATCTGTATCCAAATAGTGTACAAAATAACAGTTGTGCAAATTATATGTTTTTGTATCCCGGTCTAGAAAGCCAAGAATAATGGCCGAGAGGATTCGTCGTGCTGACCACACGACACCTCGTAATCTGCAGGCCTTCGGGCTGAGCAGCGGTCGCTTGGTAGGCCAAGGCCCTTCAAGGGCTGTAGTGCCATGGTGTTTGGTTTGGTTTTTTATGTATTTGTATAATGCGAGGTATTATAAAGGAGATAATTTTGATTATTGAATTTTTCACAGACTCCCAGTTATTTCGGAAAATATCAGTTTTGTAGTATCTGTGCATAACAAACGTTCTATAGAAATTGAGTCGTCAATATTTTATGCTTCATATATTTTTCATATGAATTAATATACAGGAGATATTGAAGAAGATTTTTATTAAATCCATCAGTGGTGAGCATCGCCGATACGGAAGTATAAATAACTCTTCACGACGGGTAATGCAGCTTTTTCTGAATCAAGAATCAAAATTCCATGACTAGTTCTCAGACGCGCTTGCCGTATTCCTGTGAGCTACGCTAGTGCTTATATTCAAACTGGATTCTACTGTACAGTTCCCAATTTATAACTTCCTCAGATTTTATCATATGAACGTGTGGTGGAGGCATAACCTATATCGACAGAAAAGGTGCTAGAAGGACCAGTAATGGCGTATTCAAATATGCAGTGGATCACTTCCGCAAGTTTCTTCACCCTTCAGCAACGGATCAATGCCATCTGCCATCGAGGAAGTAGTTAAAGCGAAGGTAGAAGCTCACTTTCTCGTATGCTGACAAAAAAGAATAGGACCCGTCTCGGGCATCCTCTTTAAGATTCCTCCCGACATTCTCAGAAATGTCATATACTCAGCCTTGCAGCTGTACAGTCTATATTAACATTCAGAATGCTATTCAGAAGGAACAATTTCTTCAAATGCCAGAATACCGAAGCGGTAAGGCATTATAAACTTGCAACTCCACTAAATTTGTCGGTACATTTCGATTCATAAACGGATGTTAAATCAGAAAACATATCTAAGCTTCCATATATAGAACATAGTTCTACCAATAAGCTTAACCTAAAGAGAAGTATCACACGAATTACGATTCCCAGCACAAAGTGAGTTGCCTAAGCCGCACGGTTTGTCTTTAAGCTTGTATTCGGAAGACGGTGGGTTAAAGTACCTCCGTCGACAGACCTTAAGATAATATTCTCTTTTTCACACCAGGAAAATGATTACTGTTAGGTTTCCGATGGGTTTTCTTTCCATACATTCGAGACATGACGAGGTTAGTTAACAAATATTGTGATATACATCTGTCAGGTAATTGGTGGTGATGTTACTAAGAATAACATACTCGTATTTGTAAACTGAGTAGGTCAGACTATAAAGCACTGGCCATCTGTGCTCAAGTTGGCGGATTCAATCTCGGTATTTGTAAGTGTTCATATACGCCAGCCTCGTGTCGGTAGATTCACTGTCAGCTGAAAGAACTCATGTGGGACAAAATTCCGACAGCCGAAAAATAAGTTAGTGGGACGTAAAAGCATTATTATTATTATTATTATTATTATTATTATTATTATTATTATTATTATTATTATTATTATTATTAATATCTCTTGAAGTTCGTCAGCTGAAGATATGTTCACAATATTTGCAATTGAGTATAAATACAAGCTTTCTTGCATTATATATAACATTTTCACATTTTCTTTTTTTGCTATTTGCTTTACATCGTACCGACACAGGTAGGTCTTATAGCAACGATGGGATAGGAAATGCCTAGGAATGGTAAGGAAGCGGCCGTGGCCTTAATTAAGGTACAGCCACAGCATTTGTCTGGTGTGAAAAGAGGAAACCACGGAAAACCATCTTCAGGGCTGCCGACAGTGGGTTTCGAACCCATTATCTCCCGGATGCAAGCTCACAGCTGCGCGCCCCTAACCGCACGGCCAACTCGCACGAATTTTCTCATTTTTCATAAGTTTGCTCATTTTAATAAAAGAGCATAGGAGGAAAGAGGCAGATCAAGTAAATACGGTGAATGTTGTAGATGAAGAGCACTGACTCTCAAAGATTGAAAAATGTCCTACCGTGCGTATGATTGTGTCTGCATAGGCATTGTCGCGGAGAAGTAGGATTTGACATGTCATTTTCACAATCGTCTTATAAAGATATACATCAGACGGACCCTTTCTCTCTCTCTCTTCAGTAGAATCCGATATCTACTTATGGACGTTATAATCGCCCCCCCCCCCCCCTTCCCCCCACTGAACGTGAGAACACAAACACTACCGACGCAAATTTACTTACTGATAATAATCCATTTTTCATAAGAAAATTAAAACCACCACCACTACCTGTTCTCAGTTTGCGCGCCGTCAGCAACTATCGGCAACTTGAGGAACGTAGTGTCTCTTCATGTACACGTAATGCAACTTGCAACTTGCTTTACGTCGCACCGACACAGATAGGTCTTATGGCGACGATGGGACAGGGAAGGGCTGGGAGTTGGAAGGAAGCGGCCGTGGCCTTAATTAAGGTACAGCCCCAGCATTTGCCTGGTGTGAAAATGGGAAACCACGGAAAACACTCTTCAGGGCTGCCGATAGTGGGGTTCGAACCTACTATCTCCCGAATACTGGATACTGGCCGTACTTAAGCGACTGCAGCTATCGAGCTCGGTGTACACGTAATGAAAGTATAGTGAAGTATAAAGATAGGTATAACGATTAAAACAAAAATCAACTGAGAATTTGATTCCCTCAAGATCCGTAAAAGAAAATAATAAAGAAATTGAGGAGTTCTCGGGAATAAGGACACACAATACTATTCAACCATTTTCTACAGAATGTTTTAGTTTGATTGCCATGCTTCGACTAGAGCACAGTAAGTTATATTTTTCCTCAATCAGCTGTTGGTGCTTAGCGTACCGAGGAATGTGTGTGAAATTGATGCTACCTGTATTGTTTTTAAGTTCTTTATGACAGATAGATCATCCAAAATTGCGAATATACCCCTTACTAATTTAAATTATTAACTTGAAGGAAGATATATTTTCAAATTAATGCTACGTCATAATTAAATTTAAGTCTGAGCGGTTGGTATTGTGCCCCACTTCATACTGTTCCTATGTCATAGCTCCCTTTTGAGTGAGGCCTTCAGGGAAGAACGATAAAAATGGATGATGCCCTTACAATCCTGTGACTCCATTAAAATCCGGACATGAAAAACAGTGTCAAAGCCTGTAAAATTGAAAGAGTCTTTGGGACGTGCCGAGAGGTAAAGGAGGTAAGGGGTGATAAACTGCTCTTAAATGGAAGTCGAAGAATAGATATGTATAAAGTAGAGTATAAAAATAAAGAAACCAAACCCAATGGCACAACAGCCGTGAAGGTCCATGGCCTACCAAGCGACCGCTGCTCATCCCGAAGGCTTTCAGATTATGAGGTATCGTGTGGTCAGCACGACGAATCCTCTCGGCCATTATCTTTTGCTTCCTAGACCGGGGGCACCATCTTACCATCAAATAGCTCTTCAATTGTAATCACGTAGGCTGAGTAGACCGCGAACCATCCATCAGATCGAAGTACGAATCCTTGATCTGGCAGGGAATCCAACCCGGGGCCTCCGAGTAAGAGGCAGACACGCAATCTCTATATTGCGGGGCCGGCATGAAGGCAGGAGTTAATAAGGCAGACCTACTTCCAGGTACCCAAGTAACTTCACACTTAGTACCACGAAACCAGATACCCCTTATGAAACCTAGAAATATCAAATTTCCCCAAAAATCTCCGAGTTGGGAGATTCAAATGTAGTGGCGCAATTAGAATGCGTAAGCATTTTTACACTCAAGAGAAAACTTTCTCTCAAAAATTCATGGTAGGCTACATTGAAACCATGTTATTAATAAGAAAAACACGTGTATCGAACCTGAAAGTAATATAAAAGTTAAATACATTTTTAAAAACCAAACCCCAATGCCCAGCAGCCCCAAACGGCCATGGCCTACCAAACTACCGATTCTCAGCCCGAAGACCTGTAGATTATGAGGTTTCGTGTGGTCAGCATGACGAATCCACTCGGCTGTTATTCTTGGCTTCCCGGACCGGGTTAAATACATATATAGGAGATAAATAAAGTATACTCGCTGAGAAAAGCAATTTCATACTCTTCACGTTTATTATCAAAATATAATTCACCTCTTATTTTGATACAATCCCTGTGGATACCCACAATTGTCATTATATGTATACAGTACCTGGGAATAGGTTCAATTAGCCTGGCTGCGATGGACTTTCACAATACCAAAGGCTAACTGTCCTTTTGAGCCAAAATCAATCTGTCAATTGGAATTCAGAAACAATACAAGGAGGATGAACCGACAATCTCTTTGGAGGACTGAATGACCACTTTGCATCCTCCGACCAAACATAAGGCGACAGTGCAAAAGATACATTGTTGAATACAAATTACAGTACATCACGCACAGACGGATAAATGCCTTATTTCTTCTTCTTCTTCTTATTCTTCTTCTCCTCTTACGCCCAGGTATTCCATGGCTTGGCCGGTGGCTTTTCGGGGGCACTCCTCATCCCCACAAACTCTTTTGTATTTCTTTTACATTTTGCTTTACGTCGCACCGACACAGATAAATTTTTAAGGCGACGATGGGTTAGGAAAGGGCCAAGAGAGTGAAATTATTAAGAAATATAATTTATTTTTTTACGTCCCTCCAACTAATTTTAACGCTTTTCGGAGAATCCGAGGTTAGTGAATTTTGTCCCGTAGGAGTTCATTTACGTGCCAGTAAATCTATCGACACGAGGCTGACGTATTTGAGCACCTTCAAATACCACCGGACTGAGCTAGGATCAAAACTGCCAACTCGGACTCAGAAGGCCAGCGCCACAAACGCCTGATAGAAGTGGGAAGGAAGCGACCGTGGCCTTAATTAAGAAACAGCCCCAGCATATCCCTGGTGTGAAAATGGGATATCACAGAAAACCATCTTCAGGGCTGATGAAAGTACCTCTAAATAACGAATGCAAGCTCACAGATGCGCGACCCCTACTGCACGGCCAACTCGCTCACTCGCAATCTTTTCCCTAAATATTGTTCTGTCCTTTATCTTCTCTTACTTGACACCTACTTCTGCTAGGTTTTATTTTACCTTCGTATGCCACTCAGACTCTGCTTTCTACTTTTCTTCCAGAAGTATTCTGCTGGCCAACCTCTCTTGATTCATCCTTTTAATATGTCAATAAAACATCATTCCTTCTTCTCATCGTCGTCGTAATGTTTTCGATGGTTTTATACAGTTATTATGATTATTATTTTTTTCCTAGTGGCTTTACGGCGCACCGAAACAGATAGGTCTTATGGCGACGATGGCGTAGGAAAGACCTAGAAGTTGGAAGGAAGCGACCGTGGCCTTAATTAAGGTACAGCCCCAGCATTTGCCTGGTGTAAAAATGGGAAGCCATGGAAAACCATCTTCAGGGCTGCTGACAATGAGATTCGAACCCACTATCTCACGGTTGCAAGCTCACAGCCGCGCGCCCCTAACCGGACGCCGAACTCGCCCGGTATATTATTATTATTATTATTATTATTATTATTATTATTATTATTATTATTATTATCAATTTAGGAAGGCTCGGCTTGTGCCGGTAACATAATGGGCTGACTCGGCCAAAGCAAGGAGTCACCCTCTTGATTATGAAACTACAGGTACATATATGTACAAATATTTACAACAGAAATAATTACAACATATACATTTATACAATAAATACATACATACATACAATACATACATACATACCTATTATTATTATTATTATTATTATTATTATTATTATTATTATTATTATTATTATGACTCGTTGGCTGAACGGTGAGCGTACTTGCCTTCCGTTCAGAGGGTCCCGGGTTTGAGTCCCGGCCGGGTCGGGGATTTTAACCTTAATTGGTTAATTCCAGTGGTACGGGGATGGGTGTGTGTGTTGTTTTCATCATCATTTCATCATCATCATCATCACGACGCGCTGGTCGCCTACGGGAGTCAAATAGAAAGACCTGCACCTGGCGAGCCGAACCCGTCCTGGGATATCCCGGCACTAAAAGCCACACGACATTTCATTTTTCATTATTATTATTATTATTATTATTATTATTATTATTATTATTATTATTATTATTATTATTATTATTATTATCATTATCATTATGCCGGCCCCGTGGCATAGGAGTAGCGAGCCTGTCTTTTACCCGGAGGCTCCGGGTTCGATTCCCGGCCAGGTCGGGGATTTTTACCTAGATCTGAGGGCTAATTTGAGGTTCACTCAGCCTACGTGCTTACAATTGAGGACTATCTGATGAGTAGATGGCGGTCGCGGTCTAGAAACCCAAGAATAACGGCCAAGAGGATTCTTCGTGCCGATCACACGACACCTGCAGGTCTTCGGGCTGAGCAGCGGTCGCTTGGTAGGCCATGGTCCTTCGGGGCTGTTGTGACATGAGGTATTATTATTATTATTATTATTATTATTATTATTATTATTATTATTATTATTATTATTATTATTATTATTATTATCACCACCTAGCTTAACATCAGTGACAGGTGAGCTGTGTATGTTACTAAAAATTACTACGTATGTGTAAACCTTAGTTAAGTGTAAGACAGGGGCAAATGTCGCTAACTTAACAGATTAAATAAATCATTTATCTATATGTATATTTATTTCCCTATCCATTTTTCTGTCTATATTCTTCATATCTTGCAGGATGTGCTTTGACCCTTTCATTTGAATAATGCGATGGATTTGGTTCACTTGTTTATCTGCATTACTATAGAATGCAATCCATTTCTTTGACAACAAGCACTTTGTCTTGAAACACACTATGATTTTCACCTGTGCAAATTTTGCGATTTCGTGGTTACCTTTAGTCATTAAATGATTTCGATATTGACTTGTGGCTAAGGTAATATATATCAACTTTCTTTAATATGAATCTTTAATATACGCCAATATTTCACATTTCTTCTTATATTAAAGCTCTTTGTTGCAGTGTGTCTATTCATCCAGTTAATTTTAGTAAATATGGATGTGTTTGTAATGGAATTTGCGTTCGGATAGCGAATATCATATGAAACATTAGCATGTTCTTGTTAAATCAGTGATGCAGAGTTCCCTGGTCAATGAAAAGTGATGAGGATGAACTATATATTTCTGTAGCTTGCATCTCACTACAATTTGCCAATTCCCTCTAATGTGGCAATGCCACCTGCATTAGTATGAGGACTAACAATTCGCAGCTCATAAAACGAACATTTTTCAGAGCTCTATTCAACAACCCCATCTGTTTCACATAGATACCGACCAGTCCTTCAGGCACAGCAGCACGTTCATCGGAATATCGAACCACATATCATCTTGCTGCTTCTCCTACGCCTCAACGATATTCACACCCTATGAGCTCGTGCAAACACCGTTTAGTAAAATTCTTTGTATATACAAGCGGTTCTCGTGTACTCTCACCATAAAGACAGGAGTCGTGTACCAAGGTTTACAAAATATTCTAAGCATAATAGATTTTAAAGCGCAAAATGGGAAACTACGGAAAACCAGCTTCAGGGCTGCTGACAGTGGAGTTCGAACCCACCATCGCCCGGTATTCTGGATACTGGCCGCACTTAAGCGACTGCAGCCATTGAGCTCGGTTTTCTATCAGTTAAGACGCTCCTGTTCTAATATAGCATGTGTCCGTTGTTTACCAATAAGTTAGCCGACATGTACAATTAGTGTTATTAATATTATGATTATTATTAATCGTCCGACCGGGCGAGTTGGCCGTGCGCGTAGAGGCGCGCGGCTGTGAGCTTGCATCCGGGAGATAGTAGGTTCGAATCCCACTATCGGCAGCCCTGAAGATGGTTTTCCGTGGTTTCCCATTTTCACACCAGGCAAATGCTGGGGCTGTACCTTAATTAAGGCCACGGCCGCTTTCTTCCAACTCCTAGGCCTTTCCTATCCCATCGTCGCCATAAGACCTATCTGTGTCGGTGCGACGTAAAGCCCCTAGCAAAAAATTAATCGTCCGATGTTTGGCTGAGTGGTCAACATAGTGACCTTCAGTTCATGGGGACTCAGATTCGATTTCCATCCGGGCCAGGGATTTTAGCCGTGTCTGGTTAACTTTTCTAGTTCAGGAGCTGGGAGTTCGTGATCGTTTTAATAAACATCTTCATTTCCACAAACCATTACACTACAAATCACCACACAAATATGCAGTAGTGATGATATCACCCGCATAAGTTCGCAGACAGGAGGAGCATCCAGCTGTAAAACTGGGCTTAATCAACTGGAACATTATTATTATTATTATTATTATTATTATTATTATTATTATTATTATTATTATTATTATTATTATTATTATTATTATTACGGACGTTTCCGTGGAACAAAGAGAGGTGAAAGAAGGTGTGAGCTTGAATGAGTCTAACTACGATATCAACAATTAATTTAAAACTTTAAATAAAGGTTATATTTCTTTTAAGAAAATCAAACTTAACAACCGTGTAGCAGGTACAATGGCAATGACCCCAGAATAGGGAATTTAACACCTCTGGGCTTCAAACCCCTAATTTACAACTTTACAACCTCACAAATGTTGTGTTATTTAGACAAGGACAGAAATATCCCAATTCCAGAGCACATTGTTCCAACCGTTACAAATTTACGGCCTTCCAAAGGCACCACTGATATCACACAAAAACACCAGGAGTTTACACGCTCTCCGAATTCAACAAAGGAGACTGGCTTCCGAATTCTTACAGTCTACTCAAGGCAACATTACACAAAAATCTTACAATTTCTGGCCTCTCTAGGCCAACCTACAATTTACAATATTTGTACACAGGGGTATCTATTACCCGAACTACTGGGCCTTCGTGGAAAGAAGAACAGATTAAATTACTGGCCCAAACACAAAATGTATGGAGACGTACACTAGCGCTCCTTGAAAACCAAGTTTAAAACACTAATTGGGCTCGCGCCCCGATGATACAGAGGCTAATCCCAAGCTACTGAGGTGACTAGAAGGAGGGTTAATTAATGCTTTGCAGAAAAAGAAACAAAATCGTAGTCACCTCGAGATAAATTGAAGGGTAAATGCACTCTATACCCGATTCACAGTTAAAGACTTCATGAAGTTTTACATTAGCAAGAAGTAATTTACATTTTAGGAATCACACAGTTACATAGTTAAAGCTTACAACCTTCCCCTCGGATAAGTTTGCGGAGACAGCTACAAAAATAGAAAATTGGTGGCCATTACCTGGGCTGGTATACTGCCTGCCGAAGAATGAGGCACCCCGCCTCCGGTCTTAACACACACACTCAGTACTTCGACGATCAATAAGAGAAGGTAGCTTGAAAAAGCCTTAGCTTATATACACGAGGGGATGGTTCGAGAAGGTTCTGGACTACATCCCGACACACCCGTTCATTTTTATTGGCCGAATAATAATCTACAAGAAGCCTGTGATCGGCTGAAAAAATACCAAAATTTCTAATTGGCCAGATTCAAAAGCTGGCGGGATGAGAAGGAAGGGCTGCAAACATTGAAATAACAAAATAATGAACATTGATTTAGTTATGAAAACCTAGAAACACAAAACTTCTTTAAATCACAATTTCTTCCACCTTGCACTAGAGTGCATGACCTCAGTTTTTTGTAAGGACATCTATGGAGAAAAGTTCAAACTTCTTGCTGTACACCAAAATAAAAAATAAATAAATAAATCCAGTCAGTTTAGGAAACTTTAAAATAACACAATGAGTGGCATCTTCTGATTAATATCCCAACTTCATGCAGTAGCTATTTCACGTTATGTTTGATAGATAAGGGTTCCTTGAGGCGCTTCTTTTAAATGTGCGGGAGTTGGGTATACCTCCCGGTACAATTATTATTATTATTATTATTATTATTATTATTATTATTATTATTATTATTATTATTATTATTCAGGAATACTACCGATAGAAACATGCGACCATCTCCTATCTTGTAATTCTCTCAGCAGTTTAAGGATTTATTTACCTCTGTCCCTTCTAAATGTCAAATGCTGTGGGCAGTTGATGGCTGCAGTAGTCCGAGTGCAGGTCGTTCAATTTCCTGCCCTGTCAGCTGTTTACACATTCTAATTTACGTTAATTCCAACAAAACGGTGCCAGGACCCCAGATACATTTTATCTCCACCGGGAGGAGATCTCGGGCTATTTCACCGTTAACCTTGTTCTGTATTAACGCCATTCAGTGGTCAATTCCGGCTTTTCAGCACTATCCGCGGTACAAACCTCCAGTCGAACAGCACAATTGCCATCCAAATGTGACCTCGCCGACGTGGTTTCATTTACTTGGCACGTGATCAGCTCGGAGGAGGTTTTTACTGTACTTTTAGAATCTGGGATTGGTGGTCACTTGAATTTAAAACAGAAAAGTCCACCTCCGGCTATGCCATTGATGTAGGTATCTAAAGCCAGAAAACTTATATTTTAAGTGACTTTACATAGTGATCATAGCAACGGAATTTACAGTTTTACGAACAAGCAGAATATCGAACATTCCACATATATTGGGTGTAGGATTTTTAAATAAAGGATGATTCCACACCGAAGGGAATTTCAAACATTCCCCATGCATGGGTTATAGGAATTATGAAATAAAATATCTCTTTCCCGTGGTTCATATTTTACATAAAACTGTAGACATATAAAGGAATCCTGGTGGACACATCAGATAAACATCCGTTAATGTTATCGGCGTTCTTATTGTGCCCGAATCGAGTTGTCGTTTTCCTACAAGGACTTTGGCTACTGTGGACTACCATAAATCTTGTGTATAGAACTGGTGTTATTGTTGAAAAGTAATTGGCAGATACCTACCAAAGAAGAGAAAATTATGTGATTCTGGTAAAGTATCTATTAGAATACCACAAACGAGGAGATGAACTGTAAAGGATGTTCATTTCAGGAACAATTTAAATGTAGTTTCATACAAACATAATTTTTTAAGTTTCTCAGCATAATTTATTACTCATTGAAATGTAAGTCATTTTCTGAGTAGACCATTTATGATGAACATGAGTCAGTATATAAAAGAATCTGAATTTATTTAAATATAGCGTTCAAATATTCTTCATTAATTGGAAATCACGCAAGTCATAAACTAAACCAGTCTGGCAAAAATTGCAACGTATCGTTACATGCGTCCATGACTTCTTCAATGAAGATTTCAATTCCCGGAACAAGAAAAACCTTATAAATATACTCTATATTATTAAACATTCATTTTTCTTTGTACCACAAGTTTACAATTCTTTACTTGAATACGACTTAAAGACTTAAGATCGCGGAGGAGAAACCTGAGGTTGAATAACATTTGGCATGCATGTAAAGAAAAATGCACAAGCCTGACGACAAGAAAAGTAATGTAGGTTGAGTACTGGTAGCCCACAAGTAAAGAAATTAATTAATGAAATAAATCAGTAAATGAGTAAATAAATAAAGAAATAAATAACTCGTGTGGGCTTCGGAGAGTCCTGATGCATGGCTTTCAAGTTGATTCCCTATTGGCGACCTGCTGGGTTTGTGAGGACGAAGCCCAACTTAATATTAATTCTAATGTTGAAGATGGTAAACACCCAGCCGCCGGACTGAGGAATTGACAAAATGAAAGTTAAAATCGCTGACCGAACCAGGAACAACATCACACTAACCATTTAGCCATGGCGTGGAACAGTAGAATACCCGTTTTACGGGGTGTTCCATAGCTGTCCATAGTAATGTCATATAATCAATGCAATATGCTTCGTAATAGAAGTCTAGATAAGTGAGGAAATTTTACTCAAGTACCAATTCGAGAAGAACTTCTTTGGTTTAGAGGAGATACTCACTTGCTTCTGCCAACAGTTCCCTGGTGTTACTCTTCAGATAATAGAAGATCAAAAGTGAGCTATAATTAACAGCATCCTCATCTTGAAACCAAGACAGAGTGCGGTCAGGGTAGTAGTTCGAGGAATATCTAGACCAAACACGGCTTATACCAATTTCGACATCTCACCTTCAGATGATGTAACTGCAGATATACAACAATAATTTTAATTTTCATTGGTTAATTCCATTTGCCCGGGAATGACTGTTTGTGCTGTCCCCAACATCCCTGCATCTACGGTAATCAGATAAATGTGCGGTTTAAATGTATGCGGGAGATTTAACATTCATCCAAAAGTTGGGTTTAAAATGCGTGCTACGACTTTCGTTTGTATGTAATCTGGAGGAAAATTCTCTATTTTAGATATGCCGACAATGAAGCGGCAGTTGAAGCTCTTATCTGGGACTCGGCTGTAAGTATCAAGTTGACTGGACATCGTGATGAATTTGTGTCTGCATGAATCTGTACGTAACGTAAGATACGGTATTGTAATGTAATCTATGTGTATATAATATTCATCACGCTTTCTGTGCAGCTACCACAAAGATTTCAATGACTTTCTGAGCTAGAAAGTTGATATCACTATACACATGACTTGCACGCAAGGAGTGCTTTGACAAGTTTCCTTGTTGGTGCGGCCATACCATTGTTTACCGGTTTGACTCCCATTAGCAGAGTAGTTTTTACCATCTAAATATTAGTCGGGAAGGTGTTAGAGGTAATAGTCTACAATTCTTAATCACTAGAGTGTGTGCCCGACTCATTGGCTGAATGGTTAGCGTACTGGACTTCGGTTCAGAGGGTCCCGGGTCCGATTCCCGGCCGGGTCGGGGATTTTAATTTTCATTGGTTAATTCCATTTGCCCGGGAGTGACTGTTTGTGCTGTCCCCAACATCTCTGCATCACACATACACACACACACCACACACAACATTATCCGCCGCCCAGCCTCATCGGAGGGCCTGCCATACAAGGGCTACATTTGGCTGGAAATAGCACCACGGGATTATATACTAGAGAGTGTGTCAAAAGCCTGTGTTTAATTTCAAACCTCTCCATTTCATTCATATGTAGTTAGGGTATATGACGTTGTCCATGGTGATTCGTCCGTCGAATGGAGATGTTAAGAAGGTTGTATTTCGTTGACTCCACACAAAAACTCACTACTCAGTCTTTCCACTGAAGTGAGATACATTATTGCCTGTTACTACTCTAACATTGTCTTGGAACAAAATAAAATAACTACTTGTTAAATTTACAACAATAAATTGAACAATAAAATTACGGTTATTCTACTGCGTGCATGACGCCTACCATACTGCTAATAATAAGAGTTGGTGTCTGACATTTCTTAGAGGGAGGTCCGTTTACTGCCTGCCGAGGCGGGATAAAGGGAGTGGCTGTGTGGTTGCCATGGAAACGAGGGTGGGGTGACTGCGGTTGCCATGGAGATAAAACTTCAGGGCAGCTCGTCTTGCTGGGAGTTGCCATACCTGTCAGTGTCTCTGATAAGAACCTGATTGTTTGTATAAGAGTGATCGCAAATGGGACGACACCGCCTGGCCAGGTAGTCTACAACAGATCACAGCGGTCAGAATGAAGGAGGGAACAAGTGAGCCGGAAGCGAGAGGTAAGAGCATGTATAAAGGAATGCTGGAATGTGGCAACATCGTGAAATGGCACGTGCAGTGCTCCTCCCTCCAACCTTACCTGTCAGACGCCAACTTTAGTTAAGTCTAGTATAGTGATATCAAGGTTTACAAATTTCCACTGCCTGATAAAAAAATGAAGCACCCAGAAGGGGAGGAGTACAGGAAATGGAACTTCACGTGCTGAGAAGGTATGTGATGTTACAAAATCGAGTCAAATTTACTAAAAACTTGGCAGTACAAGTCCAATTATCAGCATGAAGTTTCTCCCTCCCCCCTTATGGCCTGGATGCACGGATGCATCCTCTCCTGGGGCAAGCTGGCCCATAACTTTTGTAACTGGACCTTGATATCCTGGATACTGGCACTGGGGCGGAGTTGGCGTCCGAGCTGGTCCCATACATTTTCTATTGGGGAGAGATTTGAGGAATCCGGCTGGACACAGGAGTACCTCAGCATCACGCAGAGAGTTTATAGAGACATGTGCCATGTCTGAACGATCATTGTGCTGTTGAAAAGGGCATCACGATTCTGTCGCATGAGAGCTAACACATAAGGACGCAGGATGTCGGTAGCGTACCGTTGTGTCACTACCAACCGTGACCTAAAGTCATACCCGATGGCTCTCCACACCATGACGCCGGGAGTAACACCACTGTTTCTCTCCAAAATATTGGAAGAATTATTGGACTTCTCCTCAGGTCGCCGTCATACTAGCAGACGATAGTCACCCGGACTAGTGCAGAACCGCGATTCATCGCTGAACATAATGTGATGTCATTCATCACCAGTCCATGCTTTCCGCTCGCGGCACCACTCCGTTTGTGTTGTAATGCTAACGGCAGCCTACGCATGGGATGGTAATTCGCTAGTCCGGCTGCTGCCAGTCTCCGACCAATGGCGCGGGATGACACAGAATGTTACTTCTTCTAGGATGGCAGGCAGATATGTGAAGGGGTTACAATGTGCTTGGTGTGCAATACGGTGATCCTCCCTTGTGGTGGTCAAACGTGGTCGACTTGAACCTTGACGGAGAGTATGCCCGCCCACATGTTCCCACACAGTCCAACATCGGGCCACAAATCTGGATACTGCATGTTTCGACCAGCTGGCTAAATGGACACCCACAATGAGGCCTTTTCAAACTCTGTCTGGTGCTGATAACGCTGTCTCACATGCGTATACGGCATCCTCTTGCCCATCACAATGATCTCTCAACATCTGACGCTGTTCACGCCTCTTTCATACCCTAACCAAGCCCGGTAACAACAATAATACACTTTGGTGGCCGTTCTACCTGTCATAGAGAATTACAACCCTAATAATTCACATACCCGTCGAGGGCGTATACATGTATGAAGTTACATTGACGTCCGACCATTTGTTCTGGATTGTTCAAAATTTTTGTCCGGCAGTGTATTTTACATATTAACAAAATGGGTGGCAAAGGTAACGAAGATAAACTTTAACTTCAATGTAACGCGCATCCTTTTAAGTAGTATTAGAAAAAGACAAAAATATTTCGTGTGGTGGGAATTATTTGATACGATACATAGCTTGAATCTTACCTTTTGCGTCCTTTTATTTTCTTCAACAATCTCTGTATTACTTTACATAATCAAATAATTTAAAAGTTTCTTCACGGGTGTAGATTTCATTTCTCATTCTTTTCTTGGTTGCAACTTCCAACAGTCTAATAGAATAGGACTCCGGTAATGCAGTTTCACAATAAATAGCGCTAATCAAACCAAAAACCCGAGAATAGGTATACCATTACGCTAAATGTAACTCAATGTTCAATAACCTTCCCTCAAAAACCAACTGAACAAGTCTTGGGTGTCTTTAGACATGTCCTATCATTCTGTCTCTCCTTCTCGTCAAATTTAGCCTAATCGATCTCCTCTCACCACATCTAATCAGTATCTCTTCATTCGTGATTTGATCTGCCCATCTCGTCTGCAGCGTTCTGCTGTGACACAACATTTCAAGAGCTTCTATTCTCTTTCTGAGCTAGTTATCGTCCATGTTTCACTTCCATACAATGCCACGCCCCAAGAGAAAGTCTTCAAGAACATATTTCTAATTCCTATATTAATGGTCGAAGTGAGCAAATTTATTTTCTTAAGAAAGGCCTTCCTTGTGTGTGCTAGTCTGCATTTTATGTCCTCCTTACTTCTATCGTCGTTAGTTAATTTAATACCCAAGTATATTCCTCTACTTCCTAATCTAAAATCCTGCGTCACCTGACTTCGTTCGACTGCACTCCATTAGGTACTTTTTTAACTTATTTACTTTTATCTTCTACTCTTTCGCGAAGAGTCTGCCCATACCAGAGACAGAAACGTATATTTTGTAAAACTGTCATATACAGTTTTCGATACGGCTAATATTAACGAAGAAATTTGAAACTTTCTGGTTTTTGTTGCCTTTGCTTGTTTGTTTCTTATAGTGTTTTAATGTCGCACTAACACATCGAAGGTTTTCAGCTGAGCAATGCTGGCAAAGGGCTAGTATTAGGAAGGCAGTGACCGTAAAAATGGGATAGGCAGGAAAACTATCTTCTAGGCTGCCAATGTCCCAGACAGCCCGGTGAACACCGCAGCTATACCTGAACTTAAATAGCAAGTTTTGAGAAATTCTGTTCTGACGTTTTCGGTAATATTGAAACAAGCAAACAAATAAACAAACTAACAAACAAACAAACGAACAAACAATAAAACAAGAAAGTGGATCTCCTTTTGAATTTTGTATGCGTAATCCGAAATATGAGGCAAACATTTGGTATGTAAAGACAAAATTATAATTTTATTTCTACGAATGTTTACACACAGTGCATCAAATGACTAATTGTGTATATTATATACCACACACCATTCTCAGCTTTTTAAAGATATCCATTCAAGAATAATTTCAAGGGTGGTAATTCCATGCACGAACGAATGTGAAATCACATTCCCTTTCCCCGACATATTATTCGTTTGATCTATATGCGGCGTGGCTGAATCATGTTACTGGCGCAGGTGGCCTTTCAAATAAATTTACTGGTTCAAACCGTGATGTTAAAAAGTGTTTATGATGTTTCTATCAACTTACTAATTCAGCATCAGAGATGTGTTGGCGAAACAGAATTTTGGCAGGATATTTGTATATTTTCAGGTGTCAATGTAAGGAGTACATTATTTCCATGCAAGAAATTACACTTTCATTCTCTTTCCCAGATTCATTATTCGTTTGATCTATATGCGGCGTAGCTGAATCACATTATTGGCACAGGTGGTTTATCGAACAGATTTACTAGTTCAAAGTCCGGCTCCATGGCTAAATGATTAGCGTGCTGCCCTTGGGTCACAGGGGTTTCGGGTTCGATTCCCGGCAGGGTCAGGAAATTTAACCATAATTGGTTAATTTCTGTGGCACGGGGGCTGGGTGTATGTGTCGCCTTCATCATCATTTCATCCTCATTACGACGCGCAGGTCGCCTACGGGAGTCAAATCAAAAACCTGCATCTGGCGAGCCGAACATGTCCTGGGACACTCCCGGCACTAAAAACCATACGCCATTTCATTTCATTTTCACTAGTTCAAAGTGTGAACGTGAATAGCGTTCATGAAGAATCTTTAACAACTAAGTGAATTTTAATGCAAGGGTCGGTGAAACAAAAAATGTTGACTAGATGTTACGACGCCTGTTGCTAGCTATGTGAATTTCATGACTGTATTGGTGGAAATAGTGTATATTGACAAGATGTTTGCATATTATGACATCTGTTGAAGTGTTATTTAGAATGAAATTTCAGTTGAAATTTTAGTTACACAGTTCTGGATTGCTTCAACTCTCAAGACTACAATTATGGCCAACTAGTTAGTGAAATATTTTGTCTCCTTATTGGTTCAGGCTCAGTTTCCTATTCTACCACGAAAGAGGACTGCATATTGTGGCGGATACCAAATATGTCGAGATTTTGGAAGATTAATATGCATGGATCATATCTTTATATTAAATTTCTGCGGAATGGGCTTGCATTTTCAAGATTTTTCAAGTTCCAAACGCTGTTTATAAGACACAATATTTAGCGCATTTTCAGAGAAGCACTCTCGCGGCTTAGTAGCACAGGTTCCTAATGTAAAGTGAGCCTACATGAAGTCTAATTTTGCTATTTGCTTTACGTCGCATCAACACAGAGAGGTCTTGCGGCGACGATGGGATAGGAAAGGGCTAGGAGCGGGAAGAAAGCGGCCGTGGCCTTAATTAAGGTACAACCCCAGAATTTTCCTTATGTGAAAATGCGAATCCACGGACAACCATCTTCAGGGCTGCCGACAGTGGGGTTCGAACCTGTTACCTCCAGAATGCAAGCTTACAGCTGCGCGCCCCAAATCGCACGGCCAACTCGCTGGGTATGTGTGCTGACTTGTAGTGCGATGTGTTGCA
The DNA here is from genome assembly GCF_040414725.1 of Anabrus simplex. NCBI lineage: Eukaryota > Metazoa > Arthropoda > Insecta > Orthoptera > Tettigoniidae > Anabrus > Anabrus simplex. The sequence continues at coordinate 916,261,169 of NC_090265.1, forward strand.
TGTAAATGAAGATTAATATTAAGACGAACACATATCAATAATCATCATCAGTCATTACTGATCTGCATTTAGGGCAGCCGCCCAGGTGGCAGATTCCCTATCTGTTGTTTTCCTAGCCTTTTCATAAATGATTTCAAATAAATTGGAAATTTATTGAACATCCCCCTAGGTAAGTTATTCCAATCCCTAATTCCCCTACCTATAAATGAATATTGCCCCAATTTGTCCTCTTCAATTCCAACTTTATCTTCATAATCTTTTATACTTTAAAAGACACCACTTAAACTTATTCGTCTACTGATTTCATTCCACGCCATATCTCCACTAGCAGCTCGGAACATACCACTTAGTCGAGCAGCTTGTCTCCTTCCTCCCAAGACTTCCCAGCCCAAATTTTGAAACATTTTTGTAACGCTACTCTTTTGTCGGAAATCATCCAGAACAAATCGAGCTGCTTTTCTTTGGATTTTTTCCAGTTCTTGAATCAAGTAATCCTGCTGAGGGTCCCATACACTGGAACCATACTCTAGTTCGGGTCTTACCACAGACATGTATGCCCTCTCCTTTACATCTTTACTACAACCCCTAAATACCCTCATAACCATGTGGCAGAGATCTGTATTCTTTATTTACAATCATATTTATGTGATTACCCCCAATGAAGATCTTTCCGTATATTAACACGTAGGTACTTAACAATGATCCCCAAAAGGAACTTTCACACCATCAACGCAGTACCGGTAATTAAAACAGAGGTCTTTTCATGTTTGTGGAACTGACAACCTGACTTTTAATCCCGTTCACCACTTACTTCTTGGAGATATCCATATTCCAGTAGAGACACCTCTAACTGGAGAAGTCTTTCTCGTGAACAGTCGAGATTGTATCCAGGAGATAGTGGGTTCAAACCCCACTGTCGGCAGTCCTGAAGACGGTTTTCCGTGGTTTATAATTTTCACATCAGGTAAATGTACCTGAATTAAGTCCATGGTCGCTTCCCTTACACTCCTAGCCCTTTCAAATCCCATCGTCGCCATAAGGCCTATCTGTGTCGGTACGACGTAAAGCAGCTTGTGTTTGTTTGTTTGTTTGTTTGTTTGTTTGTTTGCAATTCGTTACCTTTCGTAACACGTTACATTGATTTCCTGATGAGTAATGCCAATATTACAAATTATCACGGTAGGTTGTCAGTCATATGAGTTAAATGCCATCACAGCTAATCTCACGTGATATTTCCATTTACCAGGGGAAGATCACTGACGTTCTCCATACAGAATAATGAGAGAAGATGAAGAGCCAGGTCACGCATTCCGAATAATGAAGTGTCAGTTACACGTCGTGTGGCTGTTCACTCAAGTGCAAACTTCTTTTGGGCTGCATTCCTATGTTCATTTTCCTCATTTTCAGTTAAAATTCTGGCATCTCTCATCTACTGCAATGTGATGTATGCGTGAAAGTTGTTTTAATAAATTAGTATGAAAATGTATACATTTGTAACCACAGCAATATTGACGTGGGATACTTTATGCCCAACTTCTCTATAAATTAAAGTTTCAACATGTAAATATTTGTAAAAATATGAACATATTTATTGCATATTATATACTTTTATGTTTATATTTTATATTTCCGTTGACAGTTATAAAAAACGTAAACAGAGGTGGCCAAAAAATATCACCCTTCATCCCCTGATTGATACTTCAAGTGACAAAATAATATGTCTGGGTTTCTGCCTATTTACTGATTTCAGTGAGTATAAATTGAACTAATTTTTGATAAATATCAAAGTACATTTTTGTTTTCCCGTTCTAATGTGTCTAAACTATCCCTAAAAACGCTGGAATTCTTTGAGATGTTCAAAAGGTATCCCCCTTTTTGACAATTTGTGTGACCAAATAATACTCAAATAATGCATTGCCTATCGAATGATTTCTATTATTAAATATTGTAACTATAGTTTAAAAATATCAAAAGGCATTTCAGTTTACTATTATTGTATACAATGTTCTCGAAAATGTCAGCAGAAATCGTCCATAACTACATATACTGCATTTTTAGTAGTCACAAAATGCTCCTCCATTGTAGTACGTGTCATTTGAAATATCTTGGTATTGCTAGCCTGGCGCTTTCTCGTCGTTGACTTATTGTATACTAACGGCTCGAGAATTGCCTTCAGCCACACTTGGAATGCGTCTATTAGCATGAATTCTACAGCAATATTAGTAATAAGCAGGGTTAGGATTTTGATGATATGTCATCTTTTAATTGGTTCACAACAGACATCCTCGTACAGAAATCCAGATCATAGTTCCCACAGTGCAGAAAGGCTCATTTATTAGGTCATTTATGTTCATTTTTTCCCTTTTGTATTTTTATCTCATTTTCTAAAATTACACGTCATTACTTGGTCATTTTATCTCAACTTTACGTGAGGATGAATACGGAGACTTGAGAATCTTCACAACGCTTTGTCCATCAGGGGACTAAAGAAACTTTTCTCATCACTTACTTCTTGTAAATGTCCACATTCAGGAGAGACACCTCCAATTGGAGAAGTCTTCCTCGTAACCAGTCGAGAGTTTCTTCTGAAGACGCGGAGCGAAGTTCTTTGCGAAACGCAAAGAATTTCACCTTGTTTTCTTGACATGGCAAAAGCCCAAAAGCTTATTATAATGATGATTTATCTCAGGGCCTCTTAAAAGCCCGAAATCTCACGCATAAAAACGGAGGCGTAAAGGTTCTGTGCACCGTGCATCGGTCTGACTCGGCTCGGTACGGACCAGTATTTTGTCTCAGGCAGACTCGACTAAGCTCAGCTCAATTCGGCTCGGATGGTGGAAAGCTGCGGAGCATGTGAGGAAGCGGAAGAGACAGGCGTAGGGAAAGAGAGAGACAGAGCTATTGCTTAAAATCGAGGAGTGGGGGATCTGCACTCTGGTCAACCTAGCGAAGTCGTAGTTTGCACCTTGCGCCGTGCAATTACCGTTGCATGCACCCTGGGAGGCCCTATAACGTAAATATAGGCTATACCAACTTGATTAGTAAATTGATTGTAACATTTATTTTTCAATTTACGTCACTTTTTCAAGTTTTCAGAACATTTAAAGATTTTTGCCGTCATTTATAGATCATTTTTAAACATTTTTGGATCATCAAAATCCTGGCCCTGGTAATAAGTCTATTCACTTCTATCAGAGATACCAAAAATTTCTCAGAAACTTAAAATAATGTACTATCGCAGGGATAGTCAAAAATGAGTATTGAAGACAGTTATTAGCACTATCATAATATGAATCTCAGATTCATTACGCATTTTCCGATTACTATTGTCGATCTCTTGGGTAATATTCTCGCTGTTAACGGAAAATAACTGGAAATACAGGGAATGGGTGATATTATCAATTTATGTGTAATGCAATTATGAAGAATGGAGAGATGTAATGTGCCAAATTACCTTCTAATAGGAAGCCATTTCAATCTCAGAGGTTTTCATATATTATAAACATTTTCGATTGTCATATGCGTGCGTATTATCACTTGTCGAATTCATTAGTTTTCAATAGCTGTATTTTATAAAACTATTACCATAGTTGTTCGACTAGTATTATAGATGTTCCAAAATGATCTGAACAAATACACTCCGTAATACGATTATAGTATCAAATTTATGACAAAATAAACTATGTTTTCGCGTCTAAACATATTTACACTGCTTTTTGTAATTATTTTCATGTTTTCAAATGTCAATATTACTTTACAAAATTAGAGATTAATTTCGCCATTTCTCTGATTAACAGTTGTAGTATTTGTGGCATTAATGTTTCATACATTGAGTTTCATATTTTTTCCGTATTGACGTAAACTATACAAACATAAATATTATAGATCACGTATTCAGTACTTTATTTAATCAGTGAAAAGTCATTTGATAAAAATTAGTAGTACATGTTTCATCCAAATGTTTGACATCTTCACTTACCATATGTTGTAAAAGACTAAATCATTTCCAATATAAAACATTCCAGGGTTAAATGAGTGAAATCCTAACTTACCTGTTGGGCATCAGGCACTTGACCCATTAGGTGCATTGTAGATATACCAAACAAAATTCAATGAATGGATTAACATGTCTATGTAGTCACAAAAACATCAAGTTGACTGATGCATTAATGTTTGCAATGACCTCCCATGAACCTAATGAAGGTTTAGTTTTTAAATTCAACAGACCGTGGAATATTCAAATATATATAGGCCTACTGCCGGAAAATATTTACTTCATCCTGAATAATGACTTCTAATAGAAGGTGGGCACAGTAGTCACGTGCTGGAGAATTGAAGGTGAACTGATAAACATTTCAAGTAGTCCGCGTAACGCCATTCACTTCTTTCCGCCATGTCCAACCACGCACCAGACACTATCGTGTGCTCTTACGTGTGAAGCAGTGGAAACGAGACCACTCACAATGTCAATCTGATCTTGAGGAATGGACGGCCGACCTGTATGGTGCAAATCTGCAGTCTCATTCTGACCAGCACGAAAAGCCGTAACCCATCGTGCAACCGTCCTGTATGGTAATGCATTCTCGCGGTAATGCATTCTCACCGCAAGCTTTACGTAATTCTCCATAATATCATGATGCATTCTTGTCACGGGACACCTCGAGTTTAACCCAAGAACGCTGATCATCTTTTTAGAAACATGCTTTAGAGCAGTGAAATCGACACTCTTCACTTCAACGCCACACAGCAACAACACTCTCAACTCGATGCCCGTCAAATGCACAGTACATATCGACAACAGCGCCACCGCATGCACGATCTCCTGCAAGTGTCTGGAGTACATTATAACTACTTTATTTACAGCCCTCGTATCTATGGATTTCTGCACACATTGTCATGTTGAATCGGTAGTGTGACGGTGTTGCCAACGATGATCAGTTGAACAGGCGCACTCCTAGAAATCAAGTTCAGCAAGTCCACATAATGCAGACCTACGTCCGGATTGTAAGGGCATCACTGGCAGACGGAAGGACCGGTGACCTAGATGTTAGGTCCATTTAAACACTAAGGATCATCATCTCGCGGACCGTAACGCATCCGCAGCAAAGCTCTGAGCGAATGTGTACATGTACAATTGGGAACCCCTTACTTACAGCAGTACCATGAACACTAGTGCCTTAGATTCGACTACCTCATCTGTCATAATACCTTCATGCACGTCTCCTGTGATGTCAAGTGAAGATCACTAGGAGAATGGCATTCTATTTAGCGATGAGAACCGTTTCTGTCTTCATGCAAGTGAAGGCCATTTCCCTGTGCTACGTCGACCCGGTGAGCGTCATGTTCCAGAATGGTTACATCCCCGAAATAACGCCTAATTGCTGTAGGAAGCAGTAAGCTATAATTATTTTCGTTCACCTCTAGCTGCCACTCATGCAACAAGAAGGTGATATACTGTTTCATTCTCATCCACATACTGCTGTTACCACACGACGTGCTCTTCATGGAGGTCGATAACTTCCTTGGCCAGCACGAATCCCAAATCTCTCTCTCTCATTGAAAATCTTTGTGTCATGGTACAATTAGGTATGTCCTTGTCTGTACGGCCAGCTACTAACTTTGATCAATCAAGACAATAGGTACAAGGGGCATGGAACACTATACCGCAGGATGATATTCGTTACCTGTACGATCGTCTACTGTACATGCGGAAATACCAGCCTGTGTTCAATCGTGAGTAAAGGACATACACGGTCATGGTGTTGCAACATTTCTGGCTAGTGTATGTAATATATATATAGTATAGTATCGTAGTGTATACATTAATATACTCCATTCTGGTTCTGGTATGGCAGTGTTTCCACTAGTAAGTTCGCCAAAAAGTTATTTATAGGTGAGTTGCGTATAAAAATGTTCACATAGTATCACATTAATGATCTAAACATTCAATTATCTGTTCAACTGCTGTATAGAGAAAGTAGTCGCACGAGTGCTAATAAAAATCATTTATAATAATATCGATGATTGCCTGTATTAAAAATATTCATTATTGATATTTTGTGTGCCATGCAAACATACTTTGGGTCTGAAAGAATAACTTAAATCACAAACATACGAACGTATTATTCCTATTACAATACTTCCCTCTGTTTGTTAGTAGTGGAGAGTTAGTCTCATGATCCATGTTCTCGAGTTCACAACCCAGCAGAGATAGGCAGAATTTAAAACGGCACTCAATTCCCGACAATATAGGCTTGTACGAGATCTCTGGAGATACATTTGGTATTTACCCGAAATATTTAATAAAACCCGATTACCTAAGTTCCGATTTCTCTGCCATCCGGTAGAGTAAACTGAGACGTTCAAGGTGACACGCAAGCAGCCTTAGTTTCACCAAATAAAAGCCCCGTGTGGGTGAATGCAGTATACTCTGCCTGTCGTAAGAGGCGACTAAAAGGTGTGCCAGGGGCTCTAAACTTTGGAGCGTGGGTTGGCAACCACGGGACCCATAGCTGAGTCCTGGCATTGCTTCCACTTACTTGTACCTGGATCCTCACTTTCATCTATCCTATCTGACCTTACTTGGTCAACTCTTATTCTTTTCTGACCCCGACCGTATTACGTATGGAGGCCTGCGGAGTCTTTCATTTTCACGCCCTTCGTGGCCCTTGTCTTCCTTTCGCCGATATCTTCATTTTTCGAAGTGTCGGATCCCTTCTATTTTTTCCTCTGTTAAGTGTTAAATAGAGGATGGTTGCGTAGTTGTACTTCCTCTTAAAACAATAATCACCACCACCATGGAATGCATGTTTCATCTCCTATGGAGACATTTTCAGATTCTTAAAAGAATTAGCATAATATCACAAGGTTAATACTTAAAATTATTTTTCTAGAGAGAGTTTTTAAAATATTTAAAGTCTTTACTATTAATAGTATCCCGAGCGCCAAACTTGTAATCTATACGAGATATACTTTTAGAAATTAAAGCATTTTCAAAGATATAATCTAAAGCCGTATGAAGTTAAAATATAATGGTGATTTAAAATCCAAGAAAGTGATTATGATGTTAATGTGTTCCATTAAAATTAAGTAAAATGTTGAAAGGAAACTCTTCTCAGGTGACAACCTGCTTTGTTTGTAAGTAACACGTAAGAATTCGCCAATTGCTTCAGTGTACAGAATTTCCTCTTCAAAGGTGATGCGTGTGTCCTATGTGTGGCACTTTCATTTTTTTTTTTTGCTAGTGGCTTTACGTCGCACCGACACAGATAGGTCTTATGGCGACGATGGGATAGTGGGTTAGGAACGGCCTACGAGTTGGAAAGAAGCGACCGTGGCCTGGTGTGAAAATGGGAAACCACGGAAAACCATCTTCGGGGCTGCTGACAGTGGGATTCGAACCTAATATCTCCTGGATGCAAGTTCACAGCTGCACGCCCCTATCCACACGGCCAATTCGCCCGGTGTGTGGCACTTCTGGTGCGAAACATGTATTCCATAAAAATCAAGTATAATTAAATGTATGATATAAAAATGTGTTGAATAGGCGGATGTATTCACTTGACAATTGTATATCCATGAATATTTTACTTCAGTACAGTAGATGAGGCCACATTATTATTATTATTATTATTATTATTATAATATTAAAATATCTGCTTTTTTGCTTGTCAGGAAGGAAGCCACTCGTTACCAGGTGGATTCAGTTAATGTAACCTTTGAGGTTTTCAGTCTGTCGAGGACGAAATATAACACTCCTGTAAAAGAACACATTATTGACATAACAATATTGCTGTTGGAGATAACAGGCGTGCAAAACCAAAGGTGTAATTTAAGTGCAGAATACTTTTTCGAATCTATCAAATTGTCAGTAAGAGATTTGAGCATTCATATAATTTGTCACACTCGTCCGTAATATTACCCCTTCAAAATCAATAACTAGTTACGCAATGTAAATAAAATCTTCCATATATTCGCAAGTCTAAAAGTGATTTGATAGAATTATAGGATCTTCTTGTAGAATAAAATATGTTTTCGTTTTCTTAATGCGTTCTTCTGAAGGTATGTTATGAACGTTATGAGTGGTATAGTTGTTACATTCCGTGCTTCGACAGACTGAAAAACTCAAAATCGATATCCATAATAAATGTATAGGTACTTTATTCGAATAATCAAGTTTTACAGTTATAGTCTACGTTGAATGGAAAAATTTCATATATGCTGTTTATGTCGATGTTTTTCCAATCCTTTCACCCATAAAAATTAACAAAATATATTTTAGTTTACACCAAAGGATACATTGTATTTATGTTCAACATGGTTTCAGTATATTCATTTTCTTCATTGGGGAGAAAGTGAATAATCAGTGGGTGTGTTAGACTGGAAAAGTTATCATTTTTAAAAATATCGAGTGACCAGGTATGCTTTACTCTGGCACGCGTGGTAATCCTCATATGGGTGAGTTCCCCGCTCGTTCTCCGTGCGCGGGAAGGGGTTGGCGCGGTATACTACCACATGATTGGTTCCCTGACTCCAGACATTTTTTGTATAGGCACGCATCTCTTCAAGTGTTAGATGTTGCACTTGTATTTCAGCTGTTCCCAAGAGTGTTTCTTTTTTGTTCTTTTCTTAATTCTGTAAAAAGTCATAAAACTTATTATGGCTTACGCGTTTTCAAGGACATATTCTGTCTTTGTGCATGATTTAGAGGTGATAACTCAGTCAGCTCGTAAGGTTCAAAGACGGTTTCGAGAATGATTTCAGGGTGCAGACGTTCCAAGTCGGAAAACACTTGCAGTATCCAGCCTAAGAACAAAACTAGCGTAGGGTTCTCACCGAAGAAAAATTAGTTGACATCGGTCACCGTTTAGATAATTCTCATACAGAATCACTTCCTCATGTTTGAACAAGTGGGAATTTAGTATCGATATGTGCAAAATTGTGCTAAATTATTACACTTGAAGTCATTTAAAATAACTGTGACACGTATCTTCAACCAAGTGAACTTGTACGTAGGCACACATTGTGTGAGTGGAGCATGGAAAATGTATACAATGGACAAATAGTTCCACAACGAATATCCTTCTCCAGCGTGGCCTGATTTCACCTACTCGGTTATGTGAGTGTACACAAAACAGGCGTTACCGAAGTGCTGTTAAACCTGACTTCGTGCATGAAGCGCATCTCAATGACTCAAAATCTGTGTATAGTGTGCTATCAGTGATGAAAAAATCATACAATCATACTGTTTTGAGAATACGGTTGATCTTGTTATTTTTGTGAATACCGTACTAACACACTTTTTCATGTAATTAACCGATAGGAAGCGTGATTTTGCATTTTTCAACAGGATTTAGCCACTGCTACACTACAAATAATTTCCTTGAGATAAATTCACCAAGTGCTTCCACAGAAAAGAGTTATTAGGAAGTGTTGGTGACCAGGGTGATCACCTGATTTATCAGCCAGGGATTATTATATCTGGGGTAAATTTTGAAAAAATGCCGTTGTACAAGAACAGGAACCAGGAAATTTTCAGAATTCCTCAACGTGAACTATATCTAGTGATGAATAATTTCCTGACGAGGTGCCAATAGTAAAAGCACTGCGTCGCGCAATAAAGCATATTTGATAAACCCTGTACTAAACAATTTTTAAGTCTTATTTTTCTTTTCTTTATTTATTTATAGGTACCGGTACAAAAATTATGCTTTTCCTCTTACTTACAAAAAGAGTTTAGCTATTTCATTACAAGTGAACAATTCCTATGTCTTCTGGACAATCTTTACAGTTTTATATGCTCCTTTCCTTCTGGTGTAAAATTAGATATAGATTGTATTCGTAGAATATTGCCACTCCCGACTCGTTACTCTGATATTAATGCTATAACCGCCGGGATTTATTCTTGTTCTAATTATTTTTTATTAATGTAGTATTTAATCGTTCAATATAAGTACATCATGCTATATCAGATTACTGAAGGCAAGAGATAAAATGAAACAAACAAACAAACTACAAACAACATTCTTGTTACATAATAATAGAAGGCAAAAGTAATGGCGTGATATGAAGTCATCCTCCTATAGGTCTTTCTATAACTATACTAGTGAGCACAGTTTTGTAATAAAAAAGAGCTTAAAAAGAGATACATACACATTAAAAAGGCAATTCTTCACAAACACAAAGTGATTTTATAGTTTTCAGTTTCTAGTTAACGTTCTTTTCTGTACTATTTGTTATACTGAATACTTTATTAAATTTGCGGTTGATTAAGATTTGCACTGAGCAATAGCACGCGTGTTGAAATTAGTAAGCTTATTTAGACAAACACTCACTGATCATATTCAGATTCTTCCCTTGGAGAAAGCAAAATATCTTGAGGATGTCTACTTTTAATCCGGCATGGAAGTGTGACTGTTTTCCAAGGGCGAAGAATACAACACTAGGGACTTCCTTTATTTTTATGAAGAACGTCTTCGCTTGCCTTGTAATCACGTATTCCAAAGTGTCTAACAGAAGTTCGCGATGTAATTGCTTGTTTCTAATGTACGAAGGAGCGTTGGTGATGATACGGAGAACTTTGTTTTGGAATGATTGTAGTCATCTGATGGTGGTTCGAACAGCCTCTCCCCGGACTGGACAGGTGCAGGTGAATAAAAGTCGTAGCAGTGATTTGTAGAGAAGTAATCCACATTCAAATTTGAGGGAAGATTTCCTGTTTAGTAGAGGAAATAGTTTTGTTAGTCTTGCATAACTTATATTTAATTTCTGATTTATGTGGTATTCTAAATTATTTCAATTATACTATTATAAGAGCCTTATTGAACTACATTTCCCGATAATTTTTTTTCCACCGGGCGAGTTGGCCGTGCGGTTGGAGGGGCGCGGCTGTTTGCTTGCGTCCGGGAGATAGTGGGTTCAAATCCCACTGTCGGCAGCCCTGAAGACGGTTTTCCGTGGTTTCCCATTTTCACACCAGGTAAATGCCGGGGCTGTACCTTATTTAAGACCACGGCCGCTCCCTTCAAACTCCTAAGCCTTTCCTATCCCATCGTCGCCATAAGACCTATCTGTGTCAGTGCGACGTAAATCCCCTAGCAAAAATGTTTTGCCATAAACACCTTTCTAAACTTAATAATTGAATATGCGTGCTTCAGAATGTTATCTAGTATTGCATTCTCTCTGTGTTATCAAAATAATTACATTAATTAATGACTAAAAACCTCGGAAGGGCCATGGCCTACAAAGCGACCGCTGCTCAGCCCGAAGGCCTGCAGATTATGAGGTGTCTTGTGGTCAGCACGACGAATACTCTCGGCCGTTTTTCTTGGCTTCCTAGACCGGGGCCGCCATTTCACCGTCAGATAGCCTCTCAGTTGTAATCAGGTAGGCTGAGTGGACCTCGAACTGGCCCTCAGATCTTAGTAAAAATCACTGAAATGGCCGTGAATCGAACCCGGGGGCTTCCGGTTAAGAGCCAAGCACACTATACGTACACCGCTCGGCCGGCTTAGTTAATGACTAGGTTATAATAATTTAAATAACTTTTCATCACTCAAAATAGAAACTAAAACAGGTAAAATACCATATTGCACGACTGTGATGGTCGCAGTGGTGGTGGTACGTTTCTGAGACAAACAAAGGAATTGCCTGAAGGAAGAAATTAGACACAGACAGAAATGACCGAACATAAACAGACTCGCTAGGATCGTTCATACTCGGTTGTTGTAGAGAATATTGCTTCACAGAAAGGTTTGTTGGTTTTTCGATACAGCCGGGTGTCAGATTACGTAGTCTTCTCCTCCAGGCAAATGCCGGAATGGTACCTAATTTAAGACCTCCGACGCTTCCTTCCCTCTTCCTTGTCTATCCATTAGAATCTTTCCACCCCACACAACGACCCTGTTCAGCATAGCAGGAGAGGCCGCCTGGGCGAGGTACTGGTCCTCTTTACGCAGTTGTATCCCCACCCAAGGTCGCACACTTCAGGACATTACCCTTGAGGCAGTAGAAGTGGCATCCCTCGCTGAATCTGAGGGAAAACGCAACCCTGAAGGGTAAACGGATTAAGAAAGGCAGATTATTATTATTATTATTATTATTATTATTATTATTATTATTATTATTATTAATGTATTTATTAATTGCGAAGTTACGGCTCCTGATCCTCTGTTACATTTAACCACAATATAAAAAATGTTTATGGTATGTTACAAACAAACAAACAAACAAACAAACAAACAAACAAACAAACAAACAAACAAACAAATCAAACCTAATTTCGATAATAATCTTATATTACCAATGCAGCCTAATTAATTCAAGTACTGTAAGTAAATTTATGCACTATAATTTAAAATCTTACGAAAATGTATAGCCTTTTACTCACACTACCATACATTATTCACTTAGGTAGTACTGTAGTGTACGAACTCATTTAGGCAAGTTGATGTAGAGGTCTTCAAATTTGCAGATTTTCTAATGTTCACTGGAAGAGAGTTCCAGAGTCTGGCGCCCGACACGTGGAACGACCGGTTTAAAACAATAGTTTTGTTGTTGCGAACTGCAATGATATGGAAATTGCAACGTGTATTACGGTCATGAAAGGAGGAAAGTGAGTTAAACAAAGACGAAAGGTAGTGGGGTTGTGATTCATTCAACAGTATGTACATTAGAGTAGCGCTGTGAAGCTTACGTAATTCGTCGAATTTTAACCAGCCTAGTATTTCAAAACAGGGTGTTACGTGAGCAGAGTGATTCAGTGAAAAGATGAATCCTATACAGGAAGATTAGGAGACAGGCAAATGTTCTGTAACTGAAAGCAACATGTTCCATAATCCCCAGCTAGTTGTTTTACGTTGCACCGACACAGATAGGTCTTATGGCGACGATGGGAGAGGGAAGGGCTAGGAGTGGGAAGGAAGCGGCCGTGGCCTTAATTAAGGTACAGCCCCAGCATTTGCCTGGTGTGAAAATGGGAACCCACGTAAAACCATTTTCAGGGCTGCTGACAGTGGGGTTCGAACCTACTATCTCCCGAATACTGGATATTGGCCGCACTTAAGCGACTGCAGCTATCGAGCTCGGTATAATCCCCAGCTCACACTTCCAAGTTGAAAGCCCCTAGAGGCTGCCCTTTTAGTAGCATTTTAAGGGCAAGGAAGGAATACGTGTGTAATATACACACCGTACCCCACAGGAGAATATAATTCTTCACCTTCAGTATTCCCTGGAAAGTGTTTTCCTAAAATTCATCACAAATAAATGAAAAATTGTACATATACAACATACAAACATATACAAATTCATAATATCAAAAGTACCCGTACATGTAATACCAAAATGAGATGTGCCAGTAAGACTATTACCATTACTTCCCGTACGAAGGTGAAAAGTCTAACTGATAATCGATCGTCTTTGGGACATATGTTCGTATAGACCTTTCGTACCAAGCGAGTTTCGCCGTGCGGTTAGGGTCGCGTATCAGAGCTTACATTCGTGGGATAGCGGGTTCGAGTCCCACCACCGGGAGCCCCGAAGTTGTTTTTCCGTGGTTTCCCATTTTCACACCAGGCAAATTCTGGGTCTGTACCTTAATTAAGGCCACGGCCACTTCCTTCCCAATTCTAGGCCTTTTCTATCCTTCCATTACCGAAAACCTTCAATGCGTTAGTGCGAAAGAAAAAGACCTTGTTTAAGGGTGTAAAATCCACCCTCCGATATCCACATGTTTGCAAGCGCCCGTTGTATCACCTCTTTTGTCAAAAAAAAAAAAAAAAAAAAAAGAGTTTCAGGCATGCAGGACTTCATTTTTGATAGAATTAAGAAATTTGCCAATTATTGACGTTTTCACCGATTGAAACATGCGCAAGTTCAAAAATATTCATTTGCTAGTGGCTTTACGTCACACCGACACAGATAGGTCTTTTGGTGATGATGGGATAGGAAAGGCCTAGAAGTTGTAAGGAATCGGCCGTTGCCTTCAGTAAGGTACAGCCCCAGAATTTGCCTGATCTGAAAATGAGAAACCACGGAAAACCATCTTCAGGGCTGCCGACAGTGGGATTCAAACCCACTATCTCCCAGGTGCAAGATCACAGCCACACGCCACTAACCGCACAGCCAACTCGCCTGGTCAAAAATATTCAGAATGTATTTGTATTTGATACCAGATTTCAATTAATTGATGATGCATGATGTAGTTTTGGGGTGACTTTGCGCGAAAGGAAAAGCCAGTGTAATATTTCAAGCTATTACACCATTTCTTGCAAATAATTTTGTAAATAGTATTTTTTCATATCAATATTTTTGGATACAACATATTTAGTCATATGACAATTCCGTCTAAGAAAGTTTGGCCAAATGTCATGAAATTCCGCCCAGTGGTTTAGACGTAATATGTTTTCAGACGATAGATATTCGTCATTTTTACAGAGGTTAAACCTGGAGTGCATTAATACATAAATAGCGCAATTTTATGGAGAACCAGGAAACCGCATAGGGCCTTTTTTGTAGGAAAATGCATTTTGAGTACACATACTGGGTTTGATTTGGTGGCAGGATTAACCATCTTTCCATTATCTTTGGGTTTTTGTGGATAAAACATGTTAAATTAAGCAAATATTTACATTAAATACAACTTGCTTTACGTCGCACCGACACAGATATGGCGACGATGGGATAAGAAAGGCCTAGGAGTGGGAAGGAATCCATCGTGGCCTTAATTAAGGTATAGCCCCAGAATTCGTCTGGTGTGAAAATGGGAATCCACGGAAAACCATCTTCAGGGCTGCCGACAGTGGAGCTCTAACCCACTCCACTATCTCTAGGATGCAAGCTGACAGCTCCGCACCCCTAACTGCACGGCCAACTCGCCCGATAATATTTACATATTAATGGCCAGAATTTAGAAAGAAATTATTTAAAAAATTAGAATAGGCTTGTATATGAAATGAATATTTGAGATATATCACTTAGCATTGTAGGAAGTACAAATAAATAAAAATACTCCAAATTTCAGCTCAAATGGTCCAATAGCTTAGACTTAATTGAGATACATCTCATTTTTTTAACATTCGGACTGAGCCTCCATGGACTACGTGTTAACGACCAATCTCATTTGCAGTGTCCAGAAGATCGTTTGCCGGGTTTGACGTCGCGCCAGTAACTCTTGATCCCATCAATCAGCGCTTTCTTTCACTTTTCTGGTAAAGGCACTCTGAGTCTTTTTTTTTTTTACCGGGCGAGCTGGCCGTGCGGTTAGGAGCGCGCAGTTGTGAGCTTGAATCCGGGAGATAGTGGGTTCGAGCACCACTATTGCCAGTCCTGAAGATGGTTTTCCGTGGTTTCCCAATTTCACACCAGGCAAATCCTGGGGCTGTTCCTCAATTAAGGCCACGGCCGCTTCCTTCCAGCTCCTAGCCCTTTCCTACCCCCATCATCGCCATAAGACATATCTGTGTCAAGCAAATTGTAAAGAAATTGTTTTCATTTAAAATGTTTGTAGTCGCTTTAACTCGATCCCGACTTATATTAAATATTAAGATATCAAAACAATGTATAATTTTACATAATGAAAAGACTTGCGTCGAACATATTACCTGTAAAAATAGTTGGTAATATAAACAAAAAGCCAAAACAAGGCTGTAATCATTCCCCTTTGCTGTTCGTAGTTTACATGGATCATCTGTTTTCAGACCAACTTTCTTTTACGGGAGCGAAAGATGGGTGAACTCAGGATATCTTATTCATAAGTTAGAAGTTCTTTTGCTATTGGCTTTAGGTCGCACCGACACAGTAGGTCTTATGGCGACGATGGGACAGGGAAGGGCTAGGAGTGGGAAGGAAGCAGCCGTGGCCTTAATGAAGGTACAGCCCCAGCATTTGCATGGTGTGAAAATGGGAAACCATGGAAAACCATCTTCAGGGCTGCCGACAGTGGGGTTCGAACCCACTATCTCCCGAATACTGAATATTGGATGCACTTAAGCGACTGCAGCTATCGAGCTCGGTTAAGTTGGAAGTAACAGACATGAATGTGGCGAGAAAGATTGCTGGTACAAATAGGTGGGAAAAATGGCAAGAGGGTACTCGGAATGAGGAGATAAAGGCTAAGTTAGGAAATAACTCGATGGATGAAGCTGTACGCATGAACCAGCTTCGGTGGTGGGGTCATGTGAGGCGATTGGAGGAGGATAGATTGCCTAGGAGAATAATGGACTCTGTTATGGAGGGTAATAGAAGTAGAGGGAGACCAAGACGATGATAGTTAGACTCAGTTTCTAACGATTTAAAGATAAGAGGTACAGAACTAAATGAGGCCACAGCACTAGCTGCAAATAGAGGATTGTGGCGACGTTTAGTAAATTCACAAAGGCTTGCTGACTGAGCGCTGACAGGCATAACGGTCTATAATGATAATGTATGTATGTATAAACAAACATCTTTAAAGTATTTAATTATTTGGAGGCGTAGTGAAGGAGAGTCCAGTGCCTTTTGGAACTCATTAGGTGTACTGTGGTACTTTCGCCGTTGGTTGTGCAGTTGACATTGAGTAATTATATGCGTGATTCTCAATGGAAGCTACACACATTGCAGTTCTTAGACGATAATTGTGGGTTATCTTTGAGTGGCCTATCCTCAGTCGGGATAATAAAACCTGATCTTCCCTCCAAATGTTCCCAATGGGGTACTGTATTACGGAACTGGATGTCATTTCACGGAGTTTGCTTTTAGAAGCGGCTAGCCAGTCCATCTTCTACTGATGGCATAACATTTTTCTAACATGTGTGATTATGTCGCTATGCGGTATAGTTATTGTTGGTCGCTCAGTGGATGCCTGATCAGCAGACACATTACCTTGGATTCCACCGTGTGAAGCTATCCACATTATGGTATCTGGGTTCCAACTCTACCATAAAGACATGATGACATTTCACAATCCTTCTGAATCTATCCCGGTCATAGACATTATCCTCCGCAATGCCTATCTCTCACACTCTTGGAACCACCTTGACTTGGATGCCTTCGGATTCAGAAAATTCAAGATTTTCTCCATGGGCCACTTATTATTCATACGGAAGGTGAGCCTGTAGAACAGCAGTCTTGACTTTTTAATTGCTGGTATTAGTTCTATCTTGCCGTTACTTTTTGTTGAACCTTAATCGAACCTGTCAGTCAACACATCTGTTGCCCAAAATATTTCGTTGTAGCCTACGCTTGTACTTTTCCACACATGCATAGAGTGTCCGAAGCATACAAATACGTAGGTCGAGTCATAAGTCATGGCATTTTTTTTTTCGCGAATAGGAGACAACACGGAAAATCTAAGATATGCATTTCGAAACGTACGATATGTACTTGCGTATGATGCCACTAGATGGTGTATGTAAACAACAGTGTGGGTCTAAGCATGTCCCCAAGTTCAGTGTGTGAGTGAGAGCGTCACAAAATGGAAATCAACAAGCAGGAGCAACGATCGTATATTAAAATAGCAGTTCTCCGCGGCAGAAATGCACGCCAACCTTGGGTGATTATTTCGAAGGTCTGTAACCAGTGGAGACCTGTCCTTTGCACGTAGTCTTGTCTACTTGCTGTCTATACCACAATAAAACAATGTTTACTAATGGCCTGTGTTCAGTCACTTTCCTACGAGAATCTCTTGAAGTCAGCATTTATCTTCAGGCACTATGCATAAGTACATGCCCTATATATCCAAATGACCGAGCTCGATAGTTACAGTCGCGTAAGTGCGGCCAGTATCCAGTATTCGGGAGATAGTAGGTTCGAACCCCACTGTCGGCAGCCCTGAAGCTTGTTTTCCGTGGTTTCCCATTTTCACACCAGGCAAATGCCGGGGCTGTACCTTAATTTAGGCCACGGCCGCTTCCTTCCCACTCCTAGCCCTTCCCTGCCCCATCGTCGCCATAAAACCTATCTGTGTCGGTGCGACGTAAAGCAAGTAGTAGTAGCTATATATCCAAATGCATATCTTAGAATTTCCGTGGTGTTCCTGTTCGCGAGAAAAAAATTGTTGCCATGACTTATGACTCGACCCTCGTATTTTAGCCTAACAACCATGTTATAATGTCTTATTTTGGCTCCTATACTAAACATCTGTAGATATTTTAGTCAACTGGTACGCCCGCTCTAATCTCCAGCATTTTTCATTTTCACACGATTTTTAAATAATTTCGCATTCGTTGTAGCCCACTTATCCGGTAGTTATCTTCAAATAAAACATATCAAAATATACTCATCGCTTACTTCCACACTTATTATAATTAAATAAATGGTCTAACCATCGTTAACTTCGTCTTCCTCCACTTGTCTTACCCTTTAAGGCCCAGTCCATTGTTATCCCAGGTTGTCTATCCTCCTCCGTCCGCTTCACAATAACCCGCCCATGAAGGCACATGATACGTGCATCGAGTGTATTTCTAACCTGGCCATTATTTTACCATTTCGAGTACCCTCCTGTCATTCTTCCCACCTGTTTGTGCCACCAATTATTCTCGCTACTTTCGTGTTTATTACTTCTACTATTATTATTCATAGGATTTATTGAACCATACAGCCCTTCGCACAATACAGTGTTCAAATCCATAACACCCTAAGCAAATACAAGATGTATAAACTCCACTGATTAACCAAAATGACAAAAACTAATTCGATTAGTAATTGGAAACAAATGGCTCACGGTCAACTCACTTCCGGAGAGCCGCTAGCCCTGTGAATAAATCTAAACTACAGTTATTAGTAATGAACAAGCTATGACAAGTATAGTGCCTCCCCCACCCCCACCCCCACGCAATGATCACTGCCCGGTGGAGACTGTTGTCGCGAGGCTACTCACGACAATAGTAATGGGCCCACCCCGCAATGATCACCGCGTGTAGGGATCTGGTGATTACCAGACGTACTGTGATTGCCAGGAATCGCGAGGCTACTCACAACAATAGTAATGGGGCCACTCAGCAATGATCACCGCGTGTAGGGACCTGGTGATTACCAGACGTACTGTGATTGCCAGGAATCGCGAGGCTACTCACGGCAATAGTAAAGGGCCCACCCAGCAATGATCACCGCGTGTAGGGACCTGGTGATTACCAGACGTACTGTGATTGCCAGGAATCGCGAGGCTACTCACAACAATAGTAATGGGGCCACTCAGCAATGATCACCGCGTGTAGGGATCTGGTGATTACCAGACGTACTGTGATTGCCAGGAATCGCGAGGCTACTCACAACAATAGTAATGGGGCCACTCAGCAATGATCACCGCGTGTAGGGACCTGGTGATTACCAGACGTACTGTGATTGCCAGGAATCGCGAGGCTACTCACAACAATAGTAATGGGGCCACTCAGCAATGATCACCGCGTGTAGGGACCTGGTGATTACCAGACGTACTGTGATTGCCAGGAATCGCGAGGCTACTCACGACAATAGTAAAGGGCCCACCCAGCAATGATCACCGCGTGTAGGGACCTGGTGATTACCAGACGTACTGTAATTGCCAGGAATCGCGAGGCTACTCACGACAATAGTAATGGGGCCACTCAGCAATGATCAGCGCGTGTAGGGATCTGGTGATTACCAGATGTACTGTAATTGCCAGGAATCGCGAGGCTACTCACGAGACAATAAGGATTTTAACCTAATAAGAGTAATAATAATAGCTCCTACCAGTAGTGCTAACTGCTGAGTGGAGTCTGGTGCTGACCAGAAGACTAAGAAATGTTACGCATCCTGATGAAATGAAAAATGAAATGGCGTATGGCTTTTAGTGCCGGAAGTGTCCAACGACAAGTCCGGCTCGCCAGATGCAGGTCTTTCGATTGGACGCCCGTTGTGACTTATGTGTCATGATGAGGATGAAATGATGATGAAGATGACACATACAGCCAGTCCCCGTGCCAGCGAAATTAACCAATTATTGTTAAAATTCCCGACCCTACCGGGAATCGAACCCAGGACTCATGTGAACAAAGGCCAGCACATTAACCATTCAGCAATGGAGCTCGACACGCATCCTGCTTAGGTTACGTAACACTTAAAGGTAAAACTAAACAAAGGGGAACGTATTACTTCTAACGCATGGGTAAAATACTCTAATTCCATCAAGCTTTCACTCCCGTACAGCAACGTCGGTCTGAAAACAGACCAATTTAATGATATTTTTGTATAATAGGTAAACTGGCAGCTACTAGTTTGCTTTATGGGTACCAGTATTTATGAAAAAATCAAATTCCGCAACGTTTTAAGTCGGAGTTACCTATTATAAATATTACAAGTATGTGCATGGTACCATCACTTTCTTAATGTCCCAAAGTTAATGTACTGCAGTTCGAATTTCAAGTTCCTATTGCGTTCTAAAGTGCTAAACTAATAATATAGCAGAAATAATTAATTTTAATATTGTTTTTTCCAGACTTCCGAGCAACTTTGGAGCTTTCAACGCTCTTGAATTTGTCCTGTTAAAATCTGGGGTCAGTTATCAACGATAATTTACTGCGAAACATTTTGATGTACAAAACCTCTATACAAACGGACTTTGTAGGTCAATGGTAAAGTGTCAGCCTCCGGATCACGTGAAAGCGGGTTCAAACCCAGCAGAGATAGTCGAACTTTTGAAGGGAGGAAAAATGTCCATTCGACACTCCCTATAGTACGATGTCCGACTCGTTGGCTGAATAGTCAGCGTACTGGCCTCTTCGGTTCAGAGGGTCCTGGGTTCGATTCCCGGCCGGGTCGGGGATTTTAACCATAATTGGTTAATTCCAGTGGCCCGGGGGCTGGGTGTTTGTGCTGTTCCCAACATCCCTGCAACTCACACACCACACATAACACTATCCTCCACCACAATAACACGCAGTTACCTACAAATGGCAGATGCCGCCCACCCTCATCGCAGGGTCTGCCTTACAAGGGCTGCACTCGGCTAGAAATAGCCACACGAAATTATTATTATTATAGTACGATATCGCCATCTCTTAATATTCGATGTTTACCCGACAAAATTCGTTAAAACTCAACCATAGGCGCCCAACAGAGGTTCGATTTACAATGCCATCTACTAGGCGTCGAGTAACACGCAACATCGAAATTGACTAGCAAACAGCCAGATGGCGCCAAATTAAAAATACTTGCACATTTTAGCTGAGTCCATACGATTATTATTATTATTATTATTATTATTATTATTATTATTATTATTATTATTATTATTATTATTATTATTATTATTATTTTCAACACACTGGACAAACCACAGTACCTAGTTGTACGTCCTATTAAAATAATAATCACCACCACCACCACCACCCATCAAAAACCACAGGGTATCAATATACTTCCGCTATCACTTCAATATCAACGAAATTATGTCATATGCTCACGTAACTATGCTTCCCCGTCTGGAGGTGGTGGTGGTAGTGGTGGTAATGGTGGTGACTTGTTGAGGAAGTACAACTAGGCAACCATCCCCTATTAGCATTATTCAGAGGTGCGACTCGTTCGCTGAATGGTCAGCGTACTGGCCTTCAGTTCAGAGGGTCCCGGGTTCGATTCCCTCCTGGGTTGGGGATTTAAACTTTCGTTGGTTAATTCAAATGACCCGGGGGCTGGGTGTTTGTGCTATCCCCAACATCCCTGCAACTCACACACCAGACGTAACAATATCCTCCACCACACTAACACGCAGTTACCTATGCATGGCAGATGCTGCCCACCTTCATCGGAGGGTCTGCTTTACAAGGGCTGCACTCGGCTAGAAGTAGCCACACGAATAGCTGTGGAAATACGTAAAAATCCTAACAATTTCAACAGGGACACCGGCTATCAATTAAGTAATACCTGGTTGCCAGCTTTCAAGAATTTACGTAGGTACCTGTACCTTCAGTATTGTTATTTCGTCTCTGTGTGTTTCAAATTCGTACGTTTCTCGTCGCCAGATGTTTCATTCCAGGCTTGTGTCTATATCATACACCTGTCTACGTCATATGTTACGCAAACACGTTATGTGAACCGCTTAGTCTGATTGTGATGGTTCGGTGAGCTTCCGCTTCGAACGCTAGCGTTGTGCCACGTCCTGGGGGCCATCTGGTGGCGAATGAACGTACCATTTCCACTTCTATTATAACGTCCAAATTTCAAAGTGTCATTCTTTAAGAAGTCCTTCTCGTGGTCAGTCGAAATTACTTCTGAGGACGCAGAACACAGTTTTCTGCAAAACGTTAAGAATTTCACCTTATTTTCTTGACACAGCATAAGCCCACAAGCCTATACAGTATCATGTCTATAAGTACGGGCCGTGAAAGCATTAATGGCAACATTATTATTATTATTACCACTCAGAGAAATGGAAGGGGTCCGACTCTTCGAGAAATGAAGGTATCGGCCAAAGAAAGATGGAGACTATGGAGGCGCGAAATTAAAGACTACGTGGGCCCCACAACATAATACCGTCGGGGTCGGAAAAGAAGAATAACTGACCAAAAAGGACTTCGGATAGGATAGATGAAAGTGAGGAGCCTGGCACAAGTAAGTTGAAGTAATGCCAGTACTCAAATAAAGGCCCCGTGGTCGCCAACCTACGCTCCCAAGATAAGAGCCCCTGGAGCCCCTTTTAGTCGCCTCTTACGATAGGCAGGAGATATTGTGATGTTATTCTACCGATCCATCCTCATGGGATTACCTGGTCTGGGAGTAAGCTATTATGCGATTTTCGACAAACAATTTCGCAAGTAATATATATATTGTGCCCGTTCGCATCTCGTAGACCATTTACAAAATGGCGGCGTAGGAAGGTATGGCCCATGCGATCTATTGAAGGCAATGAACTTCTCATTAATACGGTATATAGAAGACCATGCACGTCACGGAACAGACCAAGTTGGAAGACACTACAGGACAGTAGAGGCTCAATTGGATTGTTTTATAAAAAAATACAGCAGCGGAGTAATTGTTATTAAAAAACTACTCACTCTAAAAAATTCAACGGCAGAGGAAGGACGCAAGAACAAGCAAACCTTACATCTGAAGATTATCCTAAACCTTTGAAGAAGATATTGAATATTTTATAATTGATATTCAAATCAGACAAAATAATTCACCGGCGTATATTATAAGAGAGACGATATATAAAAAAATTACGGTGAGATATAATTAACTTGGATCCGGTGAGAAACCATTCTGCGATTGGCGAAGAAGACTCACTATATCAGTGGACCGATAATTTCGTACGGGAAGAAAATCACCCCTGTTGTTATAAATTAATACACATATACGGAGAATTTATTTCCAATTAAAGAAAATTTCGTCGTTAAGAAGTAGCAATAAAACAATGGAATATATTATGACTGATGTCTCCGCAGAAGGAATATTCTATATTGTCTGCAGATTTGGAATGATGACTGCTTGCTAAATCTACATGATGGACTGAACTGGAGATAGGCACCGGCAAACCAGATGACCAGCTGTGGAGGAATGGACCGGCAAACCAGATGACTAGCTGTGGAGGAATGGACCGGCAAACCAGATGACCAGCTGTGGAGGAATGGACCGGCAGACCAAATGACCAGCCGAGGAGAGATGGACCGACAAACCAGATAACCAGCCGATGAGGATAGGCAGCGGCCAATCTGATGACCAGCCGATGACCGGGAAGACGATGTCCAACATGAGATCCAGATCCTAACAGAGAGTCGAACCACAACCAAGGAATGGAGCGACAACCAGACCAAACATAACATCTAACGAGCTAAGTCTTTACATTTTCTAGTAGAGTAGTTTCTTACAATCTACACCCTCACTCTAACTTCGGCATGTGATGATTAATTGGTGATAGTTATGAATGAATTAAGAACGTGTGTGAATCATAAAGTGAAGTGTGAGATATTTAAGGCTATAAGATAAGATGGCAGTGTAGAATTAGAGTTGTAATATATCATATACATGCTACCGCACTTGTATACATACAGTAGAAACTAGCATGTGTAAATGAAAGAAGTGTTACTTGTCAAGATCTAATAGCAATGAGTCTATACAACTAGTGAAACTTCGATTAATCTCGTATTAATTGTACAATGATTACGTCACGATTTTACCTGCGCAACAGAGATGAATATAGTTAAGTTACGTATTCTTTTCTTTATAGAAAGAGGGCATTGAACTCCAATTGCTTTTAAAGGATAAGAGGTTATAAAAATGCGTTTATAATATGGCAATTCTAAAATGTTTGGCACATAGTTTTAAGAGTAATCGGCGATATGCGTACGGTAATAAGTGTGCCAGTGGTGTGATAATATATATTGGAATGGTATTAAAATATGGTTATTTCTCGGAGTATATTAAGGAATATTTGAAATGCAGATGTTTGTTTATGTGCTGCGGTATGAGAAAGAATTGCTTTCTGCCGAGGAAACGTCGCGTTAAATTTACATGAGGTGAGTTCTGTGTCACATGGAAGAGTATGTCAAATGAGTGCACATCGCGCAGATGCCACATTTTAAGGTAAGATCGACATGTATTATGGTAGAATTGTGAATCGTGACAGTTTTTATCTGACATTGGTAAATGATATGTAGCGAATACGAGAGAATTCTTTAACATACGGTTTAACTAGGCTCATGACTAAGTACAAATGTGATATTCTTTGGTGCGGTGACATTTCAAAATAATACGTATTAACTTCATTCTGTACTGACCATACGAGTTGAGTAGCTCGTACACATGAGAGATATTGAGTAATAGGAGATAGTTAAAGCACATTGAGCCGTTGGTGGAGGAGTGTGTGGATCGGAAACTACCTAAACAGTTAGATAGATGTTTTATTTCTTTTTAATGCAGAGATCATTTGAGTTGAAGTGTTTAAATAACATAATGAATAGGAAAATGATTAGGTAGGAGCCATATGTCGTAGGCTCTAGGGAGGTATTGTCTTGGCCCGTGAGTTGTTATTTATGCGTATTCAAGATGAAGGACCAAATAATCAGAGTTCAGATTTATGAATAGAAATTTCAGAGAGTAGTTTTACGATTTCATACTCACGCAAGAGTTCAATTGGGAGACATATAAGCAAAGACATGATCAGGTTGATATTCGCAATCTGACTTTATCCCATTTAATTTCTATTACGCTTCAATTTAGCAAACCATCTGTTTATATTACAGTGAATTGACTTAAATGTGGTGAGAATAATTAATATAATTATCGTGACTGTATTCACATCAAATATTTATACGGAGACCGTGATTGCTCAGTGATCTGTCAAACATAATTAGGATAAATTAAAATCACTTCGGAACATGGTTACGAATATAGAAGTAAATAACCGATATGAACTTGAACATTGAATGAGAATGAGTGGAAATAATTTAAAAATCATAATTATTTTACTTTTATTTGAGCTAGCGCTGACTCTTACCCAGTATACATAAATGATATTAAGATTATACTACCCAGAATTCACATTAACTTTCATTGAACATTATTTATTCCAATAAATTTTGTTATATTATTCTTTTAGGATGTGTCTGTGTTATGAATTCTTTTTGGTAACACCTAGTTTATAAGTTAGCTAGTAAGCTTACTAGATATAAGTAACTGATGAATTTGACGAAAGAAAGAGATTCTTTTTGAGGTTTTCGGCCATTGGTCCATACTCGAGCGGTTAGGTTTCCCCATTATACGTGTCTCAGCGATTCGAGTCTCTTCCGAAACCACGTAAAAAACAAACACATATAAAATCTCAGATTTTATGAGCGATAGACAGAATACCCTGAGAAGAAACCGAGTTACCGGGAGGACATTGCGCTGACCGCACGACAGCGGGTGCAATATTAAGACCCATAATTTGAAATAAAATATAGTTGATCATGTGAAAAATCCCCCTGAGAATGTATATGCAAACTTTCTTGAAATTCAGCCCAACTATTTAGTTTTAATACCGTTTCGGAAAGTAGATGCGCAGACGTCATTTCATATTTTAAAGTATATTTTATTTAGTCCAACTCGTTGGCTGAATGGTCAGCGAACTGGCCTTCGGTTCAGAGGGTCCCGGGTTCGATTCCCGGCCAGTTCGAGGATTTTAATCGCTTCTGATTAATTCTTCTGGCTCGGGGACTGGGTGTTTGTGTCCGTTCCAACACTCCCCTCTTCATATTCACACAACGCACTACACTACCAACCACCACAGTTATACGAAATAGTGATTACATCCCTACATATAAGGTTGGCGTCAGGAAGGGCATCCAGCCGTAAAAAGGACTAAATCCACATGTGCGACGCAGTTCGCACCCGCATCCCCATAGGTGTGGTTAAACGTGGTAGGAAATGAAGAAGAATAAAGTATATTTTATTTCACCAGATGTAATAGATACACTAGATTCGCCTCTCCATGGTGTGGAAAAAGGGTTGGGAGAATATTGAGAATTTCCTATAAAGAACTTCTCTATGACTGAATCTGGTATTTTTTTTACATCATAACAAAAAGTTACGTCCCAAGGAAAAATTAAAAGATAAAAGGAAACATTTTCCAGAGGTTTATATTCCTCCTCCCTTCCCTCCGAGTTCTATTCATGGTGACGTAACTTTCCGCTAAACCTTGTAGACGGTTCATTTTAATGGACTGGTGTTTTACAACACCTGCTCCGAAGTTTAGAGCACCGTTTTATGGAACAAAGAGAGCTTCCTGGAGGAATACTGTACATGATGAAGCAAGAAAGGTCTCCTTTGTTGATTGTTTATTTTCTTCCATTGACTGTCAGTAAACATTCATTTGAAGTTGCTTTTGTCACAGGCTGAAGTATCTAACCGGAGGTCTTCGAAATTTCATATCAACTTGCGGACATAAAAGAACAATGAGCCACCGACGCTAATGCATGATGTATTGACAAACCGCAACCAAAGTTCTCGACAGGAAATCAATTCTCAATGTTCTAAACTAGCGGTTAACAACCTTCCTTTAGTCGTGAACGTAATTTACATAAAATCAAAATGATTCTAATTAATGCAAATAATATAGTTACGTTACTTAAAGTATCGTATCTTATGAATTATCTCACTGTGATAAGAATAAATATAAAAATAAGAATAAGAATGTGAATAGAAATGGGAATTAGATTATGGGGAAAACCATATTAATGAGAAGATTTGACTTGGTTGTAGATGAGACATTGTGTCAATGCAATGACGAACACAAAGTAGGAATTCAAACATCACGCTCGAAGTTAGTACGCAAGGAGGTGGTTGGAGGGTTAATACAGGGCAATAGAAACACACACAGTAGACACACTAAATCGATTGTAACCACCCTGAACAGACACATAAGCAGTTAACTTGGCAGGTAATCTGTCTAACAAATGCCGAATGTCTGTTTGGGGTAGGGTATCCCACCCTCGTTGAGCATATTGACGTAGCCGGGCGATGGTCATTGCCGGGGCTGGGGTAGAGGCGAGGCGCCCGGTGATGCCAACTTTAGTGACAAGTCACTAAATCTGGAGGATTTGATAAGTTGTTTCGAGATTGATTTTGAGGAAAGTTGCCTAGCGACTTTTCTAAAGATTTTCAGACAGACTTGTGTCAAAATTAGCAACTTTTTCTTATGCCATTTTTTTAATAATCTATACACTAAGAGTTTACTAAAAACAGCTTTGGCAAATCCGTCCGTCCGTTGTACTGGACCAATTTGCTTGATAATTGTATATTCTCTCTGGAATTGCCCACCTGTGAATCATGGAACATTGATAGGCCTCTAAGCTCAGCCAACTTTGAGTAATCATGAAATCAAATCATTAAATGATCACTGAAATAATTGCAGGCGAAGGCTTATCCTAAACTACAATATATTCGGCACTTAGCAGGTTGCTAAGCGACCAACACTTTCATTAATATTCTGATATATGTGATCTTCATTCTTAGTAATGTCATTGCATGCAGTCATGTTTGATTACTACCTGTCAATCCAGAGAGTATTCACTTGATGTGATGATGGAAGGATATTATTCTCTGCTAGACACTTTTTGATTCCCTGACCTTCAACAGATGGCAGAACGTTATTAATAACTTACATACTGCTAAGAGAAAACAACCGAGGAACATTGTAACCGTCCAGGCTTTTCCAGCCCTACTAATTTAATATAATATCATTTTACGCGATATCATTTGATATCAAGTTTATCCGCCATCGGCAATTATTCGTAATAACATATTTATTCTACGTCAAGCATTTGTAAATTAGGTTTTTGCAATCATATTGTATATATTATAACATCATTTATTATTTATTATTATATTATGAAAGGAATTTATTGTGTATTGGATTTGGTTAATATATTGAAATATAGTTGTCATTTCATCTCATATTTTTTTATACGGAAAAAGGTTATTCTTGAGCGTGGAAAATTACATGACTCACTGGGTTTAACTCATGAGCCAAGGCTAGTAAACAGCGACCCGCGCGCGAGGCTTGCAAGCTGGTCAACTATATCATCGCCACGCCTACTGGACTTGTCAAGAAAGAAGAGAAGGGGAGTTGATAATTCGATCTACGAATCAGGTACTTCGTTGTATATGAGTTTTGAGATTGAACTGTTACCAAGAGTGGGGGTGATCCCGGATATATAGAGATTCTCACCACGAGAACGGCATCCTAAGATCATCCTAACTAGTACTTCTGCTGTGATCCTAACTACAACTTCTACTGTGAACATCTACTTTGAACGACGTTATTATTTTGAGACGGTATGTGCTCGCTTCGAGACATTGAGTGGTCGCTCCGCGACATAGTTATTTTGCACAGTGTGTTGTCGCTTCGATACAGTACTTAGCTGCGGTTATGTTATCGGATCTACGTGAGACGAAACAAGCTTACGGCTTGTGTTATATTCGGTAAATCTTCTGGACGAAGAACTATGTTTAGTTCAAGTCTACGAAATTTGGTACAAGTCTGTACCGTACAAATAGTATAGCTCAGTTGGATTGAGATTTCTACTAATATGGAAAAATTCATATCTCTGAATTTTCTCCTCTTACGAGCAACGCTGATCAGTTTCTACAAGTATAGGGCCATTGTCTAATTTAAAGACTAGGCAATTAGAGAGTGCTAGTCCAGATAGCCCGTACCAGATCAGAGAAGGAAGGAAGGATGTCCATGGAGCAAATTCTACATCGAGAAGAAGAGAACGAGTAACCACGGAAACCCGATGACTTCAACGAAAGCTGCAATTGGTGAGCTTCAATTAGATAAAGCAAGCAATTAGTAAATTCAGTAAAGTAAATTCTAAATCCCTCCACGCTTTAAGGAACTTTTCCGATTCATCTCTTTTTTGTATAATAAATTCATTTGTATTCTATATTGCGTTAATTTTCTTTCTTAAGCGATACTTAATGGTTAATTATTTAAAATCCTACTCCTGTGATTTAAGTATAAGTCTCTATGCTAGTAAATATAAATTTTGGTTTACAGTTTTATTTAAAACTGTAACCCTGGCGCCCAAACATCACATAGAGAAATGGGAAACCATGGAATGTTAATTGTTTCTATTTGCGTGGCAATTTACGGGCAAACCACAAATAGTTTATTTGATATACATGTGTCCCAAGGTAATAACTTTCATCTCCCCAAGTGTCTTGATGAGGAGAGCGAACAGTTACAACATACAGACGGGAACTTATCAAGTCGACTAACCTTCTGTATGACCATCAATAAAGCTTAGGGACAAACTCTTAATAAAGTGCGTGTCTACTTGCCCGAACAAGTCTTCATCCACGGCAAATTGTACGTTGCACTATCGCGGACAAGATCGTTTGAAAATGTTAAGATTTAGATACAGCCCAATGGTCGAACCGTAGAGAATATTGTATGGAAGGAAGTGTTATAAACTACATTACGAATGAATGAGTTATTATGTACCGGTATTAAATGTTCATAATAAAACTACTGAAAACGACAGGCAAAACAATATGACTGCGACAGACATATCAAGACGAGTTATCTGACCTATTTATAAGAAATTCTGCAGAGAAGCACTAGTCTACTAGTCTATATATTTAAAAAGTTTGAAAAAATCAGCTTCTTCCAGTCCGTACATCCGTTCTACTGGACCGATTTGCTTCATGTTTGTTTAATTCCCTCTGGAATTACCTGCTGGTGAATCATTAGGGCCCTTAAGTTCATTGAGCTTCGAGTAATCCTAAAACCAAATCTCTAAATGACCACTCTAGTAACAGCAGACGGAGGATTACCCTAACCCGCAATATATTCTGTACTGATCGGGTTGCAGACATTTAAGGAGCATATTTTTACGTAAGGTTATCGACGAAGCTAAACGATTAAAAAATGACGGCGACTATAGGCAAACTTGCAATGTTAACCAAATTTGGTACACCTATAAAGTGATACTATCTGTAGATAAATACCGTAGGACTAATACACCCATAGGCGTGGAGAGGGGTTGGAGTGACATGTACAAATAATCGAAAACGACAAATAGTATCGTCTAATCCATATTTATCAGGGTGGCAGAGAGAAATAGTAACACCCCGGATGCCGTTTAAGTCCAAGTTCAGCCTCCATCTAATCATTACTGGCGAAGATTTGCCCTAGCCCACAATAGGCCTACATTCTGTATTTAGCGGGTTGCAAACAGTTAAGGAAAAATATCTTTACGTAATGATATCGGTGAAACTAAAGGACGGTAGGCGTTATAGGCAAACCTTCAGTTTTAATCAAACTTAGTACAGATGTGAGTGTATGGAGTGGGGAGGGTATGACATGTACAAATAATCGAATACGACCTACATTAGTGTTGAATCCAAAGTTTTGGGGGTCGCTGAGATGAATAGTGATACTCGGGATGGCTAGGGAGTGAAAAGGGGTGAAAATGAAAATGTTCAAAATGACCGAGATTATGGATGTACAGTGAAATGGAAATGGCGTATGGCTTTTAGTGCCGGGAGTGTCCGAGGACTTGTTCGGCTCGCCAGGTGCAGGTCTTTTGATTTGACACCCGTAGGCGATCTGCGCGTCGTGATTAAGACGAAATGATGATGAAGACGACACATACAGCCAGTCCCCGTGTCAGCGAAATTAACCAATGATGGTTAAAATTCCTGA
Organism: Anabrus simplex; assembly: GCF_040414725.1. NCBI lineage: Eukaryota > Metazoa > Arthropoda > Insecta > Orthoptera > Tettigoniidae > Anabrus > Anabrus simplex. The sequence goes on from NC_090265.1 coordinate 916,292,286, forward strand.
TCCCGCTAGGAATCGAACCCGGGACCCCTGTGACCAAAGGCCAGCACGCTAACTATTTAGCCATGGAGCGGGACATGGATGTACAGTATGAGACTAGGTTTCAGTATAGCTCTCGAGCAAACTTCCTACGCATGTGACTTACTACATACATACATACATACATACATACATACATACATACATACATACATACATACATTATCATTAAAGACTGTTATGCCTTTCAGCGTTCAGTCTGCAAGCCTCTGAGAATTTACTAAACGTCGCCACAATCCTCGATTTGGAACTAGTGTTGTGGCCTCATTTAGTTCTATACCTCTTATCTTTAAATCGTTAGAAACCGAGTCTTACCATCGTCGTCTTGGTCTACCACTACTTCTCTTACCCTCCATAACAGAGACCATTATTCTCCTAGGTAACTATCCTCCTCCATTCGCCTCACATGACCCCACCACCGAAGCCGGTTTATGCGTACAGCTTCATCCATCGAGTTCATTCCTAAACTAGCCTTTCTCTCCTCATTCCGAGTACCCTCCTGCCATTGTTCCCACCTGTTTGTACCAGCCATCATTCTCGCTACTTTCATGTCCGTTACTTCTAACTTATGAATAAGATATCCTGAGTCCACCCAGCTTTCGCTCCCGTAAAGCAAAGTTCGTCTGAAAACAGACCGATGTAAAGATAGTTTCGTCCGGGAGCTGACCTTTTTATAGAATACTGCTGATCGCAACTGCGAGCTCACTGCATTAGCTTTACTACACCTTGATTCAATCTCACTTACTATATTACCATCCTGGGAGAACACACAAAAATACTTGAAATTATCGGCCTGTTCTAGCTTTGTATCACCAATCTGACATTCGATTCTGTTGAATTTCTTACCTACTGACATCAATTTAGTCTTCGAGAGGCTAATTTTCATACCATACTCATTGCACCTATTTTCCAGTTCCAAGATATTAGACTGCAGGCTTTCGGCGCGATCTGCCATTAAGACCAAGTCGTCAACATAGGCCAAACTGCTTACTACATTTCCACCTATCTGAATCCCTCCCTGCCATTTTATACCTTTCAGCAGATTATCCATGTAAACTACGAACAGCAAAGGTGAAAGATTACAGCCTTGTCTAACTCCTGTAAGTACCCTGAACCAAGAACTCATTCTACCATCAATTCTCACTGAAGCCCAATTGTCAACATAAACGCCTTTGATTGATTTTAATAATCTACCTTTAATTCCATAGTCCCCCAGTATGGCGAACATCTTTTCCCTCGGTACCCAGTCATATGCTTTTTCTAGATCTACAAAACATAAACACAACTGCTTATTCCTCTCGTAGCATTTCTCAGTTACCTGGTGCATACTGAAAATCTGATCCTGACAGCCTGTCTGTGGTCTGAAACCACACTGGTTTTCATCCAACTTCCTCTCAACGACTGATCGCACCCTCCCTTCCAGGATGCCAGTGAATACTTTGCCTGGTATACTAATCAATGAGATACCTCGATAGTTGTTGCAATCCTTCCTGTTCCCTTGCTTATAGATAGGTGCAATTACTGCTTTTGTCCAATCTGAAGGTACCTTACCAACAATCTGGAGAAAAATACTGTGGGGGTAAGACTCCCCTATCGCCTCCATGGTTGGGGGGTTGGAAGGGAGTGACATTAAAAAAAACACCGAAAACGATCAATATTCGTGTCGAATGCATACTTTTCGGGGTCGCTGACATGAATTGTGACACACTGGATGCCATTTAATTCAGCCTCCATCGGCAAGTGGGAGCAGAGGCGGAGGGAGGGGGGTTAAAAAGAGAATATCCCAAATGATTTGAGATTAGTGTTGAATCCACAGTTTTCGGGTTCACTAGGCTGATTGGTGACACTGCTATTGATAGTTGGCATCGTGTACATCACATCCATAGCGCGACGCGTAAACACATAGTGATTATTCCTTATTTTTATTACTAAGGATTATCTACTTCCCAGGCTGTAACAATGATAAACTTCCATGCGAACAAAAAAATTTAAATTTAAATTAAACACTAAACAATAACACTGTAACTCAGAAATATTTCGTAAAATATCAAACAACACCGCAACAAATCTACTAAAATTCGCTTGATATATAATTAACAAGTAATATAAGTCCTAAAAGTAGACATTCAAAACAGTACTCAGTTAACGCAAGTAGCAACTTCATATCAAGACACGTTATTTGACCTATTTATAACTAATTCTCTGGTTCATATTAAATAGTAACTTTAAAATCAGTATTAGTTTACAGTTTCCTTTGTACAGTAAATCAAAACCAACGACAATGACCACCAAGACAGACTCCTTTGTGAGGTTAATACGTTGCATGAACACATGTATTCTCTTTGATGTGTTGACCTTTCTAGAACTGCCGTGTAATTTCAGTGTCTTGGGTTACAGTAGTAGTTTGCTTCGTGCTGTAATTCAAAACCACCAGTAACAAGCACCAAGAGTTGTAACTTCTTCATGAAATCGTTTTAGCCAGGGAACGGCATGCTCTCATCATTACAGGTGAATTTAATTGTTTATTTCTACCTGTTTTCCATTCTTTATTCAAAAAGTATCATCGTGATATTCGGTTGCAAGTAGTAGAAAAGAACACAAATTGATAAAGGAGTTTACTGACCTTTGAATGCCCAATATTCAGAATTTCTGTCCACAATAACAGGGGAAGAAGATACTGTTTCAGAAATATTCGGAATAGGATATAAATCCTAAGATTAGGGTAATGAATATAACTAAATTTTCTGTTTCTATCCACAGATATGAAAACTGTTATGGAGTTAACAAACTACAGCCCTTGAAGGGTCTTGGCCTACCAAGCTACCGCTGCTCATCCCGAAGGCCTGCAAATTACGAGGTGTCGTGTGGTCAACACGACGAATCCTCTCGGTCGTTACTCTTGGCTTTCTAGACCGGGGCCGCTATCTCACCGTCAGATAGCTCCTCAATTCTAATCACGTAGGCTGAGTGGACCTCGAACCAGCCCTCAGGTCCAGGTAAAAATCCCAGACCTGGCCGGGAATCGAACCCGAGGCCTCTGGGTAAGAGGCAGGCACGCTACCCCTACACCACGGGGCTGGCTAAAGTTATAAACCTGTACCTGGAATATACGTCAGCATAGTAAATAGTTTAAGGAAGAAAATAAGGAAAATGACTCAGTTATTTTGCAATACAATTTTTAAACCATTTTGGATTTAAGTGGTTTGCTACCACATACCCTCACATTAAAAACCGGCGCTATTTTGATTTTGATAAATAAAATTAATGTTTTTAAGACTATTTAATGGGACACTACTAGTTACACGAAATGTGTGTGACAACGGCCTGGACCTGGAATCATTACTGACGAAAAGATAAGTCAAAGAATCAATCTAACACACCAGAGAGAACACTTCTCTTTCATTCAAAGGACGACGATTTAGTATTCATCGTGCATTTTGTATGAACATTAACAAAGCAAAAGGGCAAACTTTAGAGGGGACTGGTATCTCTAATCGATCCAGTATTTACTCATAGCCAATTATATGTCGTAAAGACTTGAGTGCTTTCAAAGTGCAAACAGTACCTACTCTCATCTTGGTATATAAAAATCTATTTAAAAAGAAAACTGGATAAAATAAAAACGATATAATGCTACTTAACATTTGCAGGAAACTATCATAAATTATACCCATCATTACAAACAATGTATTTATTTCTGCACTTTTCGAAAAAAATTACTGGTCGAATTTCGAGGGTATTAGCACCTATAGTACAATGTAATTTCTCACTCGTGGACTTTAACATGGCCGTCACTTTGCCGATGACAGATACGACTCTTATCGCTACATCACACCGCTCTCCATTCGTCTGTCAGATTCACACTCACGTTTTCCACGATTAGCAGGAGCTAGGGATGAAAGGACTAGAGGAACGCGGGAACGTACCTAACTTCAACAATGGATTTTTTATTGCTGGTGAGGGTACATGGGACAGAAATAGTGTTTCATTTTATCTGAGTGCATCGTGCAGCTGCCACCTTGCATTCAAGTGATGGTGGGTGTGAAACTGCCTTCCCGCCCCGTACCCCCACCCCAACACAGGGTTAACACTGTATTAACCCTGAAGGTGATTTGTCTTGATTTACCATTTTCACTCCAGGAAAATGCTGAGACATTTCCTTTATTATAATTGAGGCCATGGATGCTTTCATCCCTACCTAACCTATCACTTTCCAATCGCATCGTCACTAAGAAAAACAATTTTAGTTGGTCCGAAATTGAGCCCTTATCAATAAAATATTCCATTTTAATTCAATATATATCCTTATATCATATCCCGTGATCCACGGGTAACAAGTCTACCTACGGGTTCTCAGCCAGGTCAGGGATTTTTACCTTGATCTGAAGGTTGGATCGAGGTCCGCTTAGCCTACGTGAGAAGACTTGAGGAGCTATCTGACAGTCAGATATTGACCCAGAATAGAATGGCCAAGAAAATTAGTCTCGCTGACTGCGCGTCTCCTCGTAATCTACAGACCTTCGGGTTGAGCAGCGTTCGCTCGGAAGGTCAAATCCCATTAGAGTTTAGCGCCATGAAGGTATTAGTACCTATTTTATAGGTACAGAGTAAACAAGAGTAAGTGAAATATGAATAATTTATGATATGGAAAGTTTTAACTCCATAATAATACATCGCTGGTGCGCCTAGAAATAACAACCATACGATAATATTTCAGCTTACAACTCTGACGAGAATGGTTCTGTCATCTAAGTTTCAGTACTGCATGAAGTATATCAACGGATTTTCGTTCTAAGTGATGAACATGTGCTGCGGGTCAGTATTTCTCCCTTCAACGTTGTCACATAATAGTATGTTACAATGCCCTTCATATCCATTATTTTCCTTAAGTCTGGTCATGCCTCCCAGTCACATATGGATATGCAATTCATGAGAAAAGATTTCGTTATGTTCAAATTCCTATTCATGTGTGTAAAGGAAAATGAACCTTACCAGACATTACTAGAGGAATGTGTGTTTGCGTGACGTATTTACACACAGTATATTGTATTTAAGATTCATTCTTCTTCACACTTTCGCGTCGGAGGTTGCAGAGTGGGCTCCGGCTGTTCCGACGGCTCTGCGTGTCTCTTCGTCTCTGCATTCGGGAGATGGATAGGGTCTGGTCCCAACCATCGGCTGTTCTGAGAATGGTTTTCCGTTGTTTTCCATTCTCCTCCACTAAGGCGAATGTCGGAACAGTTCCTATTATACGCCACGGCCGCCAACCCTCTCACCTTCTCCGCACATCTTCACCGTAACAAATCTGGTCTGAGAGAGGCCTACGTCCCCATTCAGGAGAGGAATGATAACACTTTATTTGTAGCAGTAGTTACACTTTCGCATAGGAAAATGAATACAGCGAACATTGTTCTGATGGACTGCATATCATTTGTAGCTGGGAGGCGTGACCAGTCTTAAGGGAAGTGCCTTGTGACATACGTGGTATTGTTTCTTCACCGCCGATCTATTATTCACATGTTATGAGGCTACACCATCACTGCGCCCGTAAATTTATCTCCCCACCCCCACCCCCACCCTTTAAGAATTCCATTTTATGCCCTCAGCTCGTCTGTTACACATACGAGTTACCCACTTCCGAATCCCCCTCCCCCCTTTCCCGACTTTTCTAATGTCATAAACAACCGCGATCTTGAAGGGTAGTTGGTAATTAGCCATGCTAGACTGTTATTATCAACAGAATGGTAGTAGCTACAAACACTGGTTGACAAGATGATAGATATCTACAAAATGACAGCTTGATACATATCTTTGGTTTGCTAATGTTTCCGTAGCAAAACGATATCGACCTTTTCTTCTTGCCTCGTGGCAAGCGAGCAATGACCTTTCGACTATAAACGAAGGAGGAGCCTTTTCTTTGGCTAACAACTGGTCGATATGAATGTAAATAGCGTATTGTTGCGTCATGTCGCTCTCTACAGTAGCTTGCTACGTTATACTGGATTACGCAATGGTTCCTAAAATACACCTCTTAGCACAACAACATTTTTAACCAGTTTTGCGTTTGAAAATCGAGAGTATTTTGGGTATTGTGAAGTTATTGAATATGTATTAAATCTTATTGGCTTTACGACCCACTAACTAATTTTAATGGTTTTCGGAAACGCTGAGATGCCGGAATTTAGTCCCACAGTAAATCTACCGACACGAGGCTGACGTATTTGAGCACCTTCAAATACCACCGGACTGAGCCGGGATTGAACCTGCCAAGTTGGGGTCACAAGGCCAGCGCCTCAACCGACTGAACTACTCACCCCAGCGTGAAGTTATTTTGGCGCACATGTACGATAATAGTTATTTGCGCAATAGGCACGGAAGGTGATGTTTTACGTCACAAGTGAGATGTTTCGAAACTATAAACGTAAAGTTATCATTATAGGGGCTGTTCTTTACAAAATTTGATTTCATTATTAATAACTTAAGCCGGTTAAATCGCGCATTCCTATCTACGAAATGTCACTGTAATATTTGTCACAAATGGAACATAATAATTGCTTTTACTTAAATGAAGTGAAAAATCTGCGGTAAATTAAGAAATACCGTCGTTAGTAGAGAAATATGAATACATACTTAAGGCCTGTATACAGGACGCCTTTGTGTCGTATTCCGCTGCTGGTGCCGTCTTTTGTTAATTTCTAGCACCGAGAAATGGAAGTGCTATGCCAGTGGATTCTCATTATCTTTGTCCATGTGACTAGAGCGGCCAGTTGAAACAGCAAAATGGAGGTCAATAGCATTCACGATAAGAAAAATAGCATGATCCCTGGACCAATAAATATTATTATTATTATTATTATTATTATTATTATTATTATTATTATTATTATTATTATTTGTTCGAACGAAAATAGCATGATCCCTGGACCAATAAATCAGTAGTCCACAGAATTCTTCTTATGTGCATTGGCCATAGCCTTTTGTCGCCTATTAAATCTTTCATATCGCGATACAATTCAGGAAATGATATCATTGACACCTGAAGCAATAAAACGAAAGCGAAGAACTTCAGTGAACACAGACATCACACACGAAATTGTTGAAAGTGTAAGACAAACAAAAGACATACGTGTGTTACTGCGAGCTTAGCACCAAAAGTACTTGTAAAGTAGTAAAGTAGGTATACATAATATTCACCAAAACTAAAATATTTCTTAATTTACCGCAGATTTTAGACTTCAACTGCGTAAAAGCAATTATTATGTTCCATTTGTGACAAATTTTACAGTGACATTTCGTAGACAGGAATGCGCGACGTAACCACTTAAGCCCACTAGGGAGCGCTTATGACTAGTTCCCAACACATCTTGATCCTTGCTATTAGTTTTTTGTTTCTTTACCGTGAAAGAGGTTTGTGAGATTTAACAACCTTTGGTAGAGTAGACCACGAGTTACCATTTTACAAAATGTGGGGCGGGCTGAGACATCAGTATTAGACATCCCAGCGGAAACTAAGTCTTTCTTAACTTCACTGAGCCTCATGCTAGCCGGCCCCGTAGTGTAGGGGTGGCGCGCCTGCCTCATCCCGGAGGCCCTGCGTTCGATTCCCGTCCAGGTCAGGGATTTTTACCTGGGCCTGAGGGCTGGTTCGAGGTCCACTCAGCCTACGGGATTAGAATTGAGGAGCTATCTGACGGTGAGATAGCGGCCCCGGTCTAGAAAACCAAGAATGACGGCCGAGAGGATTCGTCGTGCTGACCACGCGACATCTCGTAATCTGCAGACTTTCGGGCTGAACAGCGGTCGCTCGGTAGGCCAAGACCCTTCAAGTGCTGTAGTGCCATGGGGTTTGGTTTTGGTTTGGAGCCTCATGCTTCCTGTCTTGTAGCTTTTGATGAGTGAGAACGTAAGCCTGCCGTTGTCCGTTCTCAGAAGGTGCCCATAAAACGTCATCCGCCTACTTCGCAAGCTAGTGTTAGCCGTTTCCGACTGTTGGTACAATTCAGAATTCGCTTTTAGTCGGTAGATTCCATCCGGGAGTACTCTTGGCTCATGAATTTTCCAGAGGATACGTCTTTCGACTTCTTCCAGGTCGTCCATGGTGCCTTTCCTGCTCGCCAGTAAGGTGTCCGCAGTATATAAGAACTGAGGTGTGCCAACAGTTTTGTAATGGCATATTCTGGCGTTCTTCGAGATGCACTTCTTGTTTTATTTCATACTATGATGAATTTACTTATTTTAAATTAAATGAATGTAATTATGAACTATTTTAATTCGCCGTGACGCAAATCGTCCATGTTTGATCCATGCACTGACGTTTTTGTTTTGTTGTTTGTGTCTTGTTATGAAAGATACAAGACGTGTGTACATGTGGTTACGATGTAAAACACCATAACAATTAATGTTATCTGAAGAAGCAAACAGTCCACTAAGCTACCAGAGTCCTAAACATGGTCCTCTGGTCTTGGATTAATCCCGGCTCAGCGGCGTAGTGGTAACGTGCCTGCATCATACGCGGAGCCCGCGGGTTTGATTATCGGACAGGTCAACGATTTTTACCAGGATCTCAGAGCTTGTTCAACGTCTACTCAGCCTACGTGATTACATTTGAGGAGCTATCTGACGGTGAGATAGCGGTATAGAAAACCAGGAATAACGGCCGTAAGGATTCGTCGTGCTGACCACACGACACCTCGTAATCTGCAAATCTTCAGGCGGAGCATCGGTTGCTTGGTTGGTCATGGCCCTTCGGGGCTGTTGCGCCATGAGATTTAGTTCGGTCCTGGATTAATGAAGGTAATGCGACCTTTATGATATACTGTGACATATGCGATATTTATATTCTATGCTAGTTGTTTTACGTCGCACCGACACAGATAGGTCTTACGGCGACGATGGGACAGGAAAGGGCTAGGAGTGGGAAGGAAGCGGCTGTGGCCTTAATTACGGTACAGCCCCAGCATTTGCCTGGTGTGAAAATGGGAATCCACGGAAAACCATTTTCAGGGCTGCCGACAGTGGGGTTCGAACCTACTATCTCCCGAATACTGGATACTGGCGATATTTATATGTTCGAAATGAATTAACCTATATATTAGTCTCTATCGTGATGGTACCAAATTACACTGAAAAATGGAAATTGTAACACCCAGAAGGAGTGGTGCTACATTGCTGCAATTGAACACGCAGGACGAGTGTTCGGTTGTGATTCGATGATTACACCTTCAGGTCCCTCTAACCACAAGTTTGGACAACAATCAATACAGAATGTGCCCACCACGAGCTGCAATTCATTGATGAATTCGTCGAGGCATGGAGTCAATAAGGCCCTGGACCGCTTCCTGAGGAATTGTGGCCCATGCTTGCTGCACTGCACGGGTCAGTTGTTCCAGAGTTGTGGGTGGCTGAGGACGGTTGGCCAGTTGTCGACCAATCATGTCCCACACATGCTCAATAGGACTGAGGTCCGGGGATCTGGCGGGCCATTCTAAGGTTGTGATGTCGTGGAGAGCTTCTCTGGAGATGCGTGCAGTGTGAACCCGGGCATTGTCCTGCTGAAACATTCCATTAGCTATGTTCGCCTTCATAGGGACAACCACTGGATTGAGTACCCTATCAACGTACTGTCGAGCAGTCACAGTGCCCTCAAAAGCACTAATTGTGATTTCACATTAAAGCCAATAGCTCTCTAGACCATAATGCTTGGTGTTGGCCCTGTGTGCCTCTCGACAATAAGATCTGGGCGGCCCCTCTCCCCGGTACGTCGGCGCGCACGATTCCGGCGATCATTGTGGGCAAGACAGAAGTGCGATTCATCACTAAAAACGACCCTATGCCATTCGTCGACCCACGTCGATCTTTCTCGACATCAGGCCAGCCTTACACGTCACTGTTGTGGGGTCAATGGAACACCTTCTGCAGGGACACGGGCTCGTAAGCCAGCTGCACACAGGCGATTACCAACTGTTTGTTGTGTAACGTGGGGTGCCACAGCTGCTCGAATTTGCGCTGCTGTTGCATGGGGTTCCATCCGGGCCATCCGAATGATGCGGCGATCCTCTCTCACAGTTTTCTGTCGCGCTGGGCCTGTGCCAGGTCTACGAATCTGGGTACCTTCATTTGACCACTGCTGCCATACACGTTGTACCGTAGATGCCTGTCGGCCAACACGTGCAGCGACAGTCCTTAGCGATAATCCAGCCTCATACAGCCCAATTATCCGAGCCCTCTCAAACGGCGACAGTTGTTGATAGCGTGCTCTTCTCTGTCGTCGAGGCACATTTGACGGGGAACACTTCACTGCACAGACTGCAAGTCAACTACGCTACATCAGAGTCCGTATACTGGAGATGATTCCTCGGCGACTAATCACGTGGGGAGACCTGTAGAAACAATCCAATGGGTCTGAAACTTTGATCGTTTACATACCTACATGGCATCGTTCCATATCTTGAAAATCAATACAAACGACCAATGCCTTCATGGTGTTCCACTTTCCATTTTCTTAAGTGTATTTGGGCTGGAAATGCAGAGACGCCATTTCTTGTACCTGGGTACGGAACCACTCTGCTGCAATCAGGCGGAGAAACAGTTCAACAAGATTAAGTTTGGTATTCCTTGATTCATGATCTCTCTGACTATCTGTGTTTAAGTTACAATGAAGAGGAGTTCAACCAATCAGAGACGATTATCAATGAAGTAGTGCGTAAAGTAATTTAAACATGGTAAAGTGTCATTTTCCGCACTCTTCTGAGTACGAGAAGAAGGCAATTACGTCATAGTATGAATTAAAGTTACATTACCGCACATTTCATGGCCCACTGTATTATATCACTGCCTTCAAAACTCGGCCTGAACATCTAAACACATACGTAAAACCTCACTTTTAAAACTTTTTTTTTTTTTGCTATTGGCTTTACGTCGCACCGACACAGATAGGTCTTATGGCGACGATGGGATAGGAAAGGGCTAGGACTGGGAAGGAAGCGGCCGTGGCCTTAATTAAGGTACAGCCCCAGCATTTGCCTGGTGTGAAAATGGGAAACCACGGAAAACCATCTTCAGGGCTGCCGACAGTGGGGTTCGAACCACCTATCTCCCGAATACTGGATACTGGCCGCACTTAAGCGACTGCAGCTATCGAGCTCGGTACTTTTAAAACTATTAACGTAAAATAACTATTTCGTTTCCCTAGACAAAGCATAGCATACTGTAGAATATAGCCTTTTTACTGTGCTTCAAAAGACACAGAATTATGATACTGTACATACCTATCTTATACGTCTTCAGCCCAGAGGGTGACTGGAACCTAAGAGTACCAGAAAAGTTTATGCGGTTGTATGGAACTGCAAAAGTCTATGGTGGTGCCAAGATGAGGACTGGGGAAGTTTGCCGTTAGAACCGAAACAGCTACTGGAACACGAGTTACCCTATGATCAGTGCATTTCATCCTGGCGTACTAGCCGAGCTCCGAAGGCTATTTATTACCCAGCATCGCCCATACCTCAACAGCTTCCCTACTGCCACAGCCACAAACGAGACTGAAACTTCGGTGCAAGTTCCATTTTTACTCCAGCCTGTGCGAACCAGGTACAAAACTATAAAGAAATAGAAACCAGCCAACATAATACGTAATAAACAACGAATACGAAGGAATGCCGACAACTTTAGTATGATATACACAGTTTACAGGGTTATGGAAAAGCAACAGCAATCCAGAAAGAAATGAGACAAGCCTACAGTTTGTCCCCTCTCGTTTTCAGTTTTTACATACAATAGGCGAAAGACGAAATCAAAAAGGAATTTGCAAAATGAATCACAATCCAAGAAGAAGAAATCAAAACTCTGAGATATTCCGATGCTTTTGTTATTCTATATGAGTCTACAGAAGATCTGGAGACGCTGCTGAATGTATGGACACAGTCTGGATGAAGGAGTGCAAGAGGAAAATATATACTGTAGATCCAAAACAAAGGTAATGGAATGAAGTTTGGTCATGCAGGAAATATTAGATTAGGGATGGTTTTAAAGGAAGTAGATGCATTTTATTACTTGGGTAATAGAAAAACTAATGATGGCAGAAGTAAGGAGAACATAAAATGTAGACTAGAACGAGCAAGGAAGGTCTTTCTTAGCAAAAGAAATTTGCTCACTTCGAACATTGCTATAGGTAAAGGTACGGGTGTATTCTGCCCTAAGGCAGGTCCGAACCTCCGCAGAGGTGTGCCTGAGCCGGAGTTTACGTGCGGTAGTGTGGCCAGTTCCTTTCCACTCCTCCATTCTCTTACCCCCCCATCAACAGCGCCCAATGTTGCTTAATTTTGGAGATCTCACGGGATCCGGTGTTTCAACACGGTTACGGCGGTGCTATAGGAATTAGAATGAATTTTTGAGTACTTTCATCTCGAACGTGGCATTGTATAGAAGTGAAACATGGACGATAACTAGCTCAGGAAGAATGTAAGCTTTTGAAATGTGGTGTTACAGAGGAATGCTGAAGGTGAGATGAGTCGATCGAATCACAAATGAAGAGATACAACTGAATTGGTGAGAGAAGAACCATTTGGCGAAATTTGACTAGAAGAAGAGACAGAATGATAGGCTATATTTTAAGACAGGCAGGTTTTGTTCGGTTATTTTTGAAGGAAGTGTAGGCGGTAAAACGGCAGGGGTGACCAAGGTATGAATATGGCAGATTAGAGTAGTTGTAGTAGTTACGTAGAAATGAAAAGTTTAGCAAAGGATAGGGTGCTATGGAAAGTTTCACCAAACCAGTCTATGGCCATATGACCCAAACAACATAATACACAGTCTTACCTACTCCTTTATTTATTTCATAGAAGTGATGTTTGTATGTACTAGATAAAACTATGCATGCAAGTTAGCTCTCGACTAACGCTCGCGATTATCTTTACACCCATACACAAAATGTGCACATTGTATAAATACCCATATAACATTAACACTTTTTAAATTCTATGCTAGTCTTTTTTTTTTTTTTTTTTAGGGGATTTACGTCGCACCGACACAAATAGGTCTTATGGCGACGATGGGATAGGAAATGCCTAGGAGTTGGAAAGAAGCGGCCGTGGCCTTAATTAAGGTACAGCCCCAGCATTTGCCTGGTGTGAAAATGGGAAACCACGGAAAACCATCTTCAGGGCTGCCGATAGTGGGATTCGAACCTACTATCTCCCGGATGCAAGCTCACAGCCGCGCGCCTCTACGCGCACGGCCAACTCGCCCGGTATGCTAGTCTTTGAACGAAACACTAGCACACACAGGCTTTAGATGACGGTGGGATTAGAGAAGGTTAGGACTAGGAAGGTGGTGTACTCGGTCTTGATTAAAGTTTAATCCTAGCGTTTTTCTGGTGTGAAAATGGGAAAGCGTCGAAAACTGTCTTCAGGGCTACTGTCGATAAGGTTGAAGCCACCATATACAGAATGTAAGCTTACATCCAAACAACCCGTATCGTGCAGCCAACTGCCGGTAATTCTCTTCCGAGCCAACTGATCATGACCGGGATATCTCGAGATGTGCCCCAGTAATAATCTCTTCTGGTAGTAAAACTTCTTCAAATCTACCCATTCTACTTTCAACACGGTTCTCTAAGCCAGTTTGTGTGTCTGAGAAATTATAATCACTGATCTTTAACAGCCCATCTTGGCGCTTTCAATTCCAACTCAGTCCAGTGGTATTTTATAGTACACAAATACGCCAGCCTCATGTGAGTAGAATTATTGGCGGGTATAAGAACTTCTGGGGCACAAACTTTCGGTATTTTGGCTTCTCCGAGAACCATAAAGAAGTAATTGGCTGGACAAGTAACATGTAATATATTTCTCTGATGTAACATTCAAATGCTTTTATCTTCTTCTCCTTTTTCCTGCGCCTGTTATTATCAATGGCTCACTTCCACACAAAGATACATTCCATTCAAACATCTTACTGAACATCATTCCAGATTTTGTTGAAAGTGAGTAAATTTCTGTTATTCTCAAACTCTGCTCTCGCATGGGCATGCCAATACTTACATGTTCATGACAGGCAAAAGAAATTGTATTTTCGTGCGACTGTTGATATGGCGATAATAGGCTTGTGGTCTCCCACTTAAGTAAAATTTTAACCACAGGGATGTGGTATTTTGAAAAACCCACATACGACTATGGGCATTATAACCGTTAGTCAATTTCTTGTGTCTACCATTACTGGTTATTTTAAAACCTAATTATCAGTATTCAACCACTTCTTTCACAAACAACCTCGCATTCCCTATGTCACACGGCTTTGATTTCCATATGATTTACAACAAACCGAGAGACATATATGTAGAATATGTGCCTGAATCAAGTATACCATTTCGGAAAAGGCTTCTAAAATCCTAAATCAGCTGTCTTCTACAGTTTACAGTACAAAAAAATATTGGAGTAAAATTAAATTTAAAAAATATTAGATTGAAGCGTGCAAATCATTTCTTAAAAGGCTTGCGAAATCTTAAATCAACTGGGTCTCGTGGTTTAGGACTGAAAGGGGTGTCAAATGAGAACTGAAAGAAGTTTGAAGCAACTAAACAATATCTGGAAAGATTCAACGAATCTTAAATCAGCTTTGCCCAGTGATTCGGTTCCATGTATAAAATTGTAGGAGGCAAGTTTGAATCAAGTAAACAAATTCTGAAAAGGCTCACTGGACTCTATACAGAAGGCACTACTGAAAAAGGAAATACATGCCTCACCCATGTTCCTCTTTTTGTCCACAAACATACATTTCAGTATACCTCATTTACATCTAATTGTGTTTAAAACTAGCAAATGTACCCGTAATTCGCTACGGTATTCTACCATGTATACGGATTTGTACGTAAGTTAATGTACTCGCAGTGGGTAAGATTATATTAAATTGCATGTATTTTAGCGCTAACCGAGAAACAGCACGGGGAGAGCCCCATGCGTTGTTTCCGATGTAAGGTGCGCGTTGGAGATGTTTGATGATACTGGCAAGCAACGTGTTCTCCTTCCATTCAAATTGAGGTGGGGAGTTTTCATTATAATGACAGGCCCAGTTTCCTAATGCCAGTCATAATCGAGTTAGAGAGGTATGATTATAATCGAGAAATCCAGCTTTATCTAATAAGGGGTCGGGATACGACAAAATATCATAGTTCCAAAGTTGTAGATCTCTCCAAATTTGTGAAACGACTTACCGTTTAGTCAGTAATTAATGCGAAACGAAGGTCTGAACCTTCATTAAAACTGCCTCCATATTTCGATATTTTTCGTGACAATACGTTACACGTTTGAGCAGCTTGGAATTATTCCTCAAAGGAAAGAGTGTCAAGATGTCGGAATTAGCACTACTATACATACGGAGAAATTAAGGCAGAACTAATACCGTTAAGAAAGTTGACATCAATTTAAGATAGGATAGTAACTGAGGACAGCCGTACAGGACAAATATGTAAATAACAAGTGAATGTATGGGAAAATGGAATGTCTCTCACAAAATTGTGATGATATGAGTTACGGATTTAAGAAAGCGGTAACAGAGGAGAAATTTAGGCGCAAGGATTCTTACGTAAACACATGAGGACTTCTGATGTTATTACTTCAGCCTTAAAAGGCAAAGTAGAGTCAATAAATTAAAGCAGAAAACAGATCTAGAAGATAAGTACAGTAACAATTATAGCAAATGCCAGAAAAAAAACCTTACGGTGTGAACTGATGGGCTACACCCCGTGGTACTTTGAAGTATTCGCAGCCACATTTGGTGCTATTCAAAGACGATTGTAACCCCCAACGGTATTTAGCAAATATCCCGCAGAACGACAGCTTGACATCACTCTCGCCTTCTACCCAAGGAACAACCACGAGTTTACAGGAATTATGACGAAAACGGCATTATGCTGCTTCCCTGCTGGCAAGCAGCCAGAGACGTTACCATGGTAAACGGTAGGTTCGTTGTCGGTCACTCAATGCGGAGCATGAAACCCGCAGAAACATTTGAAAAGTAAGGTAAATTATATACATGAAAATTTTTGCTTAAAATGAAAGGACGTTTCATATATAGTCCTCGGATTGTACAGAAAATAGTATAGGAGAAAACTGATGGAAACTGTTCTAGGTTTTTTATAAACCCCGAGTTTATTCAGTATTTTCTAAATCATGCGCATATATGAGCCTTCTCCTGGATTATTATACTCTAAATATGAAGGTTGGTGGATATCTATCCAGCCATTTCGCCATGATGGTGGGACAGACAAATAAATAGGCACAGACACAAAAGCTAAAAACCACTGATACGGTCTTGAGTTGACCTAAAACGGATAAATACCTGAAAAATTGGCAATACAAATGAAATTATAGACAGCCGACGCGCTACAACTTTATTTATATAGATATAGAAAACAAAATTTTATAAGAACTCTCTTGGTATCGTATGAAAGACAACAAAATGAAATTCCTCTACTGCCCTTCTTGAAAAGTGTTACAAGTTATAGTAACTTAATCCTTTAATCAATTACGAAATACTAACACAGGAACTTAAAACGTGATACTTTCGTCTGATAATTCCATTGTGTCGCATTAATTACACATTCTTCACAATTACAATTTCCATTCCAGGAATGTATTTATTTAAATGAAAACATTCCTAATATTAGCAGATTTAAATAGTAAGTTATACATGACATACAACGGAAAAATACATAGTTAACACGACTAGTAAAGGTATGGAGTGGAAATGTTATCCAAATATGAGAGCGCTTTCAGTAATCCACTCTTGGGCGTTTCGACAATAAAACATTGTATAATAAACATTGTATGATAAAATAAATATTCCATAGAGATTATCTTTAAAAGAAAACATGTCGCTTCACAATTTATAGTTCAAGTTGATTACTTTGTAATATAGAATAGTAAGTTAATTTGAGTACACGTGTGAATTAAGTGGTGAAGGGGAAACATCTATACCTCCAATCTAGAGGCCTGGGTTCGATTAACCGTTTCTTACTGAGATCATTCAGCCCCTAATGATCTGTCTGTAAGCTTTTTCTTTTCTGCCAGCGGTTTAACGCTGTACTAACTCAGACGGGCCTTCGGTGACAATCAGATAGTAAATGCCTAGGACAGGAAAATTGTGGTTGTGGCCTGTAATAACACCATCTCCTGAGTGCCACTTTATAGTTACGTGGCCCAAGCAGCCTGTGACAAGAAGCAGTGAATCAAATGCACATATGCTAGGTGCTTTTTTTTTTTTTTTTTTTTTTTTTTGCTATTTGCTTTACGTCGCACCGACACAGGTAGGTCTCATGGCGACGATGGGACAGGAAAGGGCTAGGAGTGGAAAGGAAACGGCCGTGGCCTTAATTAAGGTACCGCCCCGGCAGTTGCTTGGTGTGAAAATGGGAAACCACGGAAAACCATCTTCAGGGCTGCCGACAGTGGGGTTCGAACCTACTATCTCACGGATACTGGATACTGGCTGCACTTAAGCGACTGCAGCTATCGAGCTCGGTGAGTTATGATCTAAGGTCCACAAAGATAAACCTATTTTTTTGTAATGTTAAATTTATTTATTCCCCTAATGACGAAACCGTAGTCCATAAACGTTGATAAATTTCATACTTTATGGAATTTGAAATTCTAAATAATTTATTAATTCACCCAAATTTATTTATTCCCCTAATCACAAAACCGTAGTCAATAAACATTGATAAATTTCACATTTTATGGAATTTGAAATTCTAAATAATTTATTAATTCACCCAATCATTTTGACACAAGTCTCTCAAAAGTGCACTCTTCTTAAAAATGTATACAGATTAACAGCAATTGCGAATGATCCTTACGTATATGAACCCGCCGTCCAAAGCAAAGCAGTTTTGTTATAGCATGAAAGGATTTACTAAATGGTGCACTGTGCTAGTCATTCCGCTCGTGGAATCGTATCCCGACGACTTCGTGTATGATGTTCAACACGAAAGTCACTGACCAAGTTCTCTACTGAGCCTGGATGCTCCAGCGACGCCACAGAGAAATGGGAAGGTGGCTTTGGAAAGAAAAATTAATGGGATTATTTGCAGGTATTTTTAATATCCGTAGATTTCAGCTATACTTCCCTCATTTCGATACCTACATGGTGACGTAGAAAACAGATAACCGGATGAATATATAATTGTTCGCCCAGTACAAATCGTTACCTCCTCAATACCACCAGCTGCTCTGGACAAGCCGCTTGGCGCTCAGGTATTTCCCAATCTATTTCAAAATAATTGCCCATCTACTGTTCCACATAACCCTTACAGGTCTGCAAGTTCGCTGCATATAAGTTCTAAGTAGGTGGATTTATTAGGTATAAATTATTAGTTGTATACTCCTCTATGAAAGTTAGGTTCTCCATCATCGACTGATACATTTCTGTTCATTTCATAGTCATAAAACAGTTAAGTTAGATTCAAGTCGTACGTCTAGCTCAGAAAGCATGATTTAATACTGATATGCTATGCGGCTTAATCTAACCTATATTCTGATACGTAATTTTATCTAACGTATTGAAACAAAATATGTAATTATTATATGCCGGAAAGGAAGATTTCAGCAAGATGTAGCAGATATTTTTAAACACCGGAAGTCCAAAGAATTGTGTCGCTATTGACCTATCCAAGGATATTGATAGAGCAGATCATGGAAGACAAAAATGAGGGCTATTGGAGTATACAAGAGAGTTACTGAATGGTTGGTTGCATTTCGCAGAGCATTAGAATAGATTAAGCATTATCTGTTCCTGTAATGATTAATAGGGGGCTCCGCAAGGCAGTATTATGGGATTTATTTCTGTATATATTTACTGTAAATAACTGAAATCACAGAGAATGTCTTTTTCGGATTATATCATACTGTACATAATAAGAAGAAAGTAAAATTGTGATTAACTGTAAAAAAAAAAAAGACTTCGGCAAAGTTGCAAGCTGGATGGCAGATGCTGATAAGCAGGGTGAAAAGACAGGTCGAACGCTTCATGAAGAGGAAAAGTCCTAGCAGTTTTAATTACACTGGTGATGGAGTGATGCACTTCACGCGGACTGATAGAAATAAGGTATTAAAATAAGGGGAAAGAACTGCATTGAAATATTCACATTAACGAATTTTTTTTCTTTCCTTACTACCAGATTTACATCGCTCCGACACAGATAGGTCTTATGGCGACGATGGGAAAGGAGAGGGCTAGGAGTGGGAAGAAAGCAGACGTGGTCTTGATTAAGGTACATCCCAGCATTTTTCTGGTGTGAAAACGGGAAACCACGGGCAGTGGGGTTCGAACGCGTTATCTCCCGAATACTGGATACTGGCCGCACTTAACCGACTGCAGCAACCGAGCTCTGTAAACTAGATTGTAAATAAGGGTTAAGGATCTCTTCATATTGTCATAAGGGTGTTTAGGGTTTATAGTATGGTAGCGTAAAAGTCACAGGTAAGACCCCAGTTAGAGTATGGCTACAATTGATGCTACCCTCGTCATGATTACTTTATCCGAGAAATGGAAAAGATCTTAAGGAAAGCAGTAAGATTTATGCTTTGGGCTGAGAAGACTTGCGAGTAAGGAGCCAAACTTCTCGACTAAGCGGTATGTTTCGAGCTGTGAGTGGAGTGTTTGTGTGGGATGAAGAGGATGGATGAATAAACTAGAATGGAGCTTTTGAAAGTATCATCATAATATGAAGATAAATTTGGAGTTAAAGCGGAAACATTTTTCGTTTATAGGAAGAGGAATTCGGGATTTGAATAATTTACCATAGGTTTAAGTTCGATAAATTTCCAACTTCTTTGAAATTATGTAAGAAAAACTAACTGATAGGGAATATGCGACCTGGGTGACGGACCAAAGTATCTAAATGCAGATTAGGGGCAAATGGAGTGAAAAATATGTGTAACTAACTGTAGTAAGAGTCGTTGACGGATCAATCATATAAAATGTGCAAAGTTATCTAACTCCCCGGCTACTATCTACCAATATTCAGGCATGCTGTTTTACTCAGGACGCAGCAGTAATCCCATCTATTGAAGATGAGTGGCAGCAGAAGATAAAAATCACATCACGACAATGGTCAATATAATGTTATTGTTGATCTTCACATTTATTTTTCTTCTGACTCTGAGATATTAGAGCATCTAATATAAAGGCAATTTCCTTCTTTTACTACTCCTTGTTTTATTCTTCAAGCGATCGTTGCTTTTAAAGGATATTTTTAATTTTTGATTACTATTATTATTATTATTATTATTATTATTATTATTATTATTATTATTATTATTATTATCATCATCATCATCATCAATATAGGAATGGTATGTTCGATTATTACTAGTAAAGCTTAAGAAAGGGCATATACTCCTAACACTGTTGGAATAAAAAAATATGTCCGGTTCCTCGGTACTGTGTTCCTCATCCGGAAGTACGTTTACCACTAGGAGTACTTAGAGAGGAGTGAATGGGTATAATTACTTCTGCCTATGTTATCGCTAATAGTAAAAGTACAGTGTATAAAATTAGACCGTGCCGAGGAAACATTCGAAAATTACTTTGTATTGCCAGCGTATGATAATGTACTAGAATAGTACTCTCTATCTATACTAAATCAATAATAATTTTTCACGAAAACGGACTCAGATTTCCTATTAAGTCAAGTTTTTATAACTACCATTATATTTTCTTGGTAATATTTAACATGCGAGGCTCTGAACTTACTTGTATGAACCTGTAGCTGTAAGTTACATTAATTATTACTTTTCTGTATCGTTGAACTTTGTCAATTGCACATAACTAAATTAACTAACAAAAATATATTAATTATTGCGTAATAGTAACTTTAATAATAGTTGCGACACCTTTAAATTAGGTTAATATAATTATGATATTTATTATCTATTACTTGGAAGTCTTAAAGGGTACACTTACAGAAAAGTCTGAGAAACACTGTGGCCTTCGGTTCGGAAGGTAGGCTGCTGGGTTCGATTCTCAATCGTGCCGAGGATTTCAGCCGTCAAGGAAATCATCCAGCCAAAAATCTGAGCCAAGACAACAGCTTACACCTATGACCCCACCACGGTGTGGGAAACGTGGGGGAAGAAATGGAAAACTGCCAGAAAAAATCATTACTTATATACGAGCACATACATCATAGATACTTTGGCTTCGTGCGTTTCGATTACATATAGTATCCCGAGTACCTTGCTATAAAGCAACAATACAAATTGTTTTCCACCCTACAGGCATGGTAACTGGATATATGAAAGAACAAATAATTCCTGTGCAGACTATCGACCATGATGTTACCAGATTCAACTTCAACTTTCTAGACTGTTACGGTAGCTGAAGCCTCTCAAGTCATTTTCGACAACAGATGGAGCTTTAGACATCAGCTCTTCACTCAGTAGCATTCCCTCTGCTCTACCCTGAAGGCAAAATATTTCCACTGGGTTTAAGTAAATTGTACAATGTAAACAAAATATTTTCCAATAATAATAATAATAATAATAATAATAATAATAATAATAATAATAATAATAATAATAATAATAATTTTATTGGCTTTACGTCCCACTAATTATTTTTATACCGTTTTGGGAGACCTAAAGGTGTTGGAATTTAGACCCCCAGGAGTTCTCTTATGTGCCAGTAAATCTACTGACACGAGGCTGACTTATCTGAGCACCTTCAAATACCATCGTACTGAGAATCTTTTGCATGTCTATTAGTATCTACAGACATTAATCTTGATTTCGATACAATAATTAAGAAGAAGAATTTTCTGACAAGGAGTCGAAAGACACATATCTGACCAACATTGTAATCTTAGTCTCTGAGAACACGCAGAATAAGATATGGGAAAAGTTCCACAAGTACTGGCGAATGAACTAAGAGAGATCTGGTATCGGGATAGAGTTATTGCAGTCCCAACTGTGGTGGGAGCACTAGGACAAATTCCCCTCTGCTGTGTGATAAACTTTTTCACTTAAATATCAGGAAAGACATCTACATTGAGCCGCAGAAGATAGTGCTTTTGAAAAACTTTGAGCATTAAAGGAAAGTGCTGATTCTCGTTGTGAAGGAGCTATTAATGAAGAAAATCAGAAAAACAATAATGTTTCACTAGGCTTGGATAGAAATCCCTCGGATAATGATAATGATGATGTGATGTTGATAATGGTAACATTTCTTCAACTGCCAATATTCAGAGAAGTATTTGTGTCGTCAGAATTTGTTCTTCTTCAATTTGCTTTACGTCGCACCAAAACAGAAGCGTGTTATGGAGCGATGATCGGATAGGAAAGGGCTAAGAGTGGGAAGGAAGTGATCATGGCCTTAGTGAAAGTACCGCCCCAGCAGTTGCCTGGTTTCAAAATGGAAAACCATGGAAAACCATCTTCATAGCTGCCAACAGTGGGTGTCAGAAATTTGTCTTAAAATGTGTTCCTTTATTGTCCCTTCGTAAATGCCTACCGACAGCAACGGAAATCGATCCTGTGATGTTAATCACACAGTAAAAAATGAAATGGCGTATGGCTTTTAGTGCCGGGAGTGTCCGAGGACTTCGGCTCGCTAGATGCAGGTCTTTTGATTTAACACCCGTAGTCGACTTGCGAGTCGTGATGAAGATGATGATGAAGACGACACATACACTCAGCCCCCGTGCCAGTGAAATTAACCAATTATGGTTAAAATTCCAGACCCTGTCGGGAATCGAACCCGGGACCCTGTGACTAAAGGCCAGCATGCTAACCATT
The DNA here is from genome assembly GCF_040414725.1 of Anabrus simplex. Classification (NCBI taxonomy): domain Eukaryota; kingdom Metazoa; phylum Arthropoda; class Insecta; order Orthoptera; family Tettigoniidae; genus Anabrus; species Anabrus simplex. Next base: position 916,315,103 of record NC_090265.1, read on the forward strand.
TAGCCATGAAGCCGGAGCACACAGTACCAGCACCTAAATAACTCCGCTACTCAGCCAGGTGTACACGAGTATAATGTTATCGTAGTTCAAGAGCGTCGAAACTTTCTTGACAACGGACCACTTTCGTGACCATAGATTGGTATATGGGTCGCATGATTAAATTCAATGTCATATTTTGTTTTATATATAGATATAATTTTATTGGACAAGTACGAATCGTTATGTAATTATAAAGTAAATTATGACCATAAATTAAAATAAATTTAATCTGTTTGATGTGGCATTCATTATTATATAAGGGCGGAATATCTTAATGTAATCGTATTGCCGTACTAATTATTATTATGTATTATTATTATTTGACAATTGGATTTACGTCGCACCAACACAGACCATAAGACCTATGGTGACAATGGGATAAGAAAGGGCTAGGAGTTGGAAGGAAGTGGTCGTGGCCTTAATAATTATTGTACAGACCCTGCATTTGTTTAGTATGAAAATGGAAAACCATGAAAAACGATCTTCAGGGCTGCCGACGGTGGGGTTCGAACCCACTACCCCCCGAATGCAAGCTCACAGCTGCGCGCTCCTAACCGCAACTTCCATTCGCTTGGTCCGTACTACCTATCTGGTAAAGTACATTCAATTTTTATCGGTCAATCTGAGACATATCACTGATTCTCTGGAGGAAGGCTTATTAATATCAGGTGTGATGAATGTAACAATTCGAAGAGAACTCCCCAGATCACTTTGGAGCTTCGCGATATCATTACCCACTTCATATGCTTCACTCTGGAGAACACGTTTTTTACATTTATATATGTGCTGCTAAAAGGTGACGAGTGTCGAATTGCATGTCTATAAATACCTGGATACTGCAATAGAATTCTAATAAACGAACACTGTTGTACCATTGCACGTTCCTTAGAATAAGATTTGCAGAGTGAAATTAAGTAAAGCGAATAAGTATACAGTATGGCTCATAAGTCAACAGGGCCGAAGTCAGAATGGACATAATCACTATGGCCGTGGAAAATACAAAGGAACAGAAATTGTATTGTTAAAAAAATTACTATTATTAATAAAAAAGGAAAATGGTTGACACGTTCATCGAGCACATCGTTTGCAGATAAAATCTGAAAGTAAAAAATAATAAATCAAGAAAAGAAGAAAATATAAGAGAAAGAAAGATATCGGCAAGAGAAGAGTCGAAATCTCGCGATAAGGGAAGACATATACTGGATAAGCGAAACACCTTTACCGTACGTGAGGTGGAAACATCATTGACCGGCTTACCAGCAAGAGCGCTGAACACACCAAGAAGATACGGACGGAATAATCAGAAATAACCACACGAATAGCGTGACTGGATTATATAAATCAAATAATCTTCGAGCATAAATAGAATCATAATTAATATCCTATCCATTCATAAAATAATTCGGAGAACAATTCGATTGATATTGAAAAGTGAAAGAGATTTATATTGGTCAATAGCTACCCTAAGACTAACATCATGAGTCATTCAATTTCACATATGTATTCCTTTCATATGAACGCACGAGAGAAGATGATGTCACACTAAATGGGCAACGGACATCCTAGAGATATTTACGTCATGCTACAGCCAGCCGATACGATGTGAAGGCAGCGCCAGCCGATATTGCATGCCAGCCAACCGTCCGCAGCACCCGACAGATGAATTGCAGCTAGATCATCCTGGAGTCTAAAATGACGAGCTAAGTTTATTGTTTCAAAATTCTTAATTGAATTAGTAGAAAATAATATTTTAAGTGTGTAACAGTAGATATATGCTTATATGTTATCACAACCTGTGAAATTTAACCTAAGATATCAACACCTCGCATATAACCTCAATGTGAATTGACAGATAAGCAGGGAGTAGCCTTTCAATGTGTATAAGCAGAGAAACATACAATTGGAACCCTCGCAAGGGAAGTTGGAGTTAAGTAATGTTATGCCACGGCATAGGAAGTGAGTGTTATGAATTGCTAGAGAATCCTGGTGTTAAATAGATATCAATGCACTTGCTTACGCAAAGATATTATGTAGTCGATATGTGGTCTGTTATTGGAAAATTAAGAAATAATGTTATGTCAGATGAGAGGTGTAAATAACGTCATGATGAGATATTATAGATCCAGCATAGTTAATGTCGCAATATTTGAGTATTGTACATAGGGGGAAAACGCTATATAAGAAGAGATTGATGTAATAAGAAGAAATGAGAGTTTGAAATAGATAACTACGCGATTTAATGAAGGAAATAAAAAGGTTATTGAAGAGGCTAGATATTATGAAGAGAGAGAAGAGATGGAATAATGCAGGTTATAAGTAACTTAAGACTGGATTGCATATAGATAATAATAATAAAAGAATAGGAATGAATCTCATCAAAGGAATTGGTGTTAAAATAAAGACAACATATCCAACCTGAGGTAGCGCTATGTATGTGAAGCTAAGACCACCGCATAGTATCCATACAATTGAGTAGAACTTAGTATACTAGGAAATTGAACATTTCATATATATACTCACTTAATAAATATAAGATATAATTATGAAGTGTATAATAGTTCGTTACAATCATATTTGAGCATTTCAATACATCTAGATTGCCATAGGCATATGAAAAGGATATTAATCCTCTACATTGGCTGTCAAACATAGTATTCTTACAGTCTATTTGTGATAGGACATGTTTTTCTAATGAAAATTGTCTGTTTTGAGGTGATATATATTTAGATCATTCTATGTAGGGTAAGTTTAGGCTATTAACTGTAAGTTTTGCATAGCTAGATACAAGAAAGTGAATCATTCAGAGGTTATCCCGATCACGAGCATTCCAACGAAGCAATTTAGAAGTTATATCAAGTTGAAAGATATATATAATTTGATCATTTAAGCAAACGTTAAGATGTGAATACACATATTAAGGAAATACGTTGATGGATTTGTATAGGAATTACAAGTTGCAACATATGTTCTTGAGAATTGAAATATTTCAAGATTCTCTGAGGATGGATTGTTATGATTTAGTGTCTTTGTGATGTAAATATTCCAGTCTGCAAAGTTAATGTTTTCAGGAGGTTAGCTCATCTCAAAGAATGGTGATCAGATTTAGATTATATTGGCATGTCAATGTGTAAATTGAGTATTATCAGGTTATTTTTAATGTGTTGACAAGATACGTTTTTCCTCCTCCCACATTCTTGATTCAAGCATTTTAATAAACCATATGATTAAATAATATATAAACATGGAGAATTATTTCGTAGATTGAGATCTTAGGATAAGTGTCATTAGATGTAAGTTATGCGTTTTATTGCTCACGCTGTCAATCATGTGGTTAGTAGGATGGAGATGTGCATCAGATGGAATGAAATTCAGTAACTCCGTATTCATCGTACCGTAGTCCATTTTAACTCACGTAGAACTACACCACCGTTACATTCGAACCCTGGGATCATGCTTGCTAGAGAATTTATATACCGATTAAATGGACGTGGTAAGGGGTATAAAAATTTTTGGCTACCGAACGTGGGGCAGGTTTAAGAAAACGTGGCTCATAAAATTATTGGATGACCGACTTGAAGTTTAAAAGAAGAGAAAGACATAGGTAACAAGAGTTATTGATGTTTCAAAGTGGAACTTGGAAGAAAGAGGATAAGAATTATGGGTTTCCAATCATGTAGCTGACAGGAAGAGAAGGACAGAATAAGAAATTTAGCTCACTCGCTTGAAGCTAGAAAAGAAAGATGAGGGTAGAGAAGATTCTGGAACCACAATGTGGACGGAAGGAAGAGAAAGACAGAAGGAAAAGGAATTGACATTCTAACGTAACATATATGAGAAAAGAAAATTGATATTCCAAGAAGATACCTGGAGAGAAGGAAAAGAGAAGTTGCGAGGATAGTAGAATTTGAGTTAGAGATTTCGTTGAATATGAAAGGGTAGAAGGTAAATATTATTAGTAAGTTAGAGATTGTTGTGTTATATCATGAATAATGATTCTAAATAATGATCACATTGAAATGAGCTAACATAAGCCGACTCTAAATTTATAATAAAAATCTTCCAGGCTATTATGCCATGGTCCACTCCTCTTGTTTCTTCCAGACGTTTCGACTACTGCTGCGGTAGCCATCTTCTGTGGCATCGTGTAGATACTCTCTCCTGTATCCAGCTGGCGACTGGAAGAAACAAGAGGACTGGACCACGGCATAATAGCCGGGAAGGTTTTTATTATATATTGACACCGGCTGTGAAAAGCCTTCATACGTTAATGACTCTAAATTGCTTCGTTGATCAGGATCGGTCTCGTATGAATTGGCGGGAATATCTCTAGGTAGTCCAGCCAATTGCACAAATTAATTTCAAAAGGAAAGTGTTAATTTTTTAGAATATTATTGTAAGTCTATGATAAATAATTAGAGAATAATTCAGGAAATTTTTGTAGTATTCTAGGACATTAGAGAAACTGTATTCCAGCTTAAAAATGGCAAACAAAGTTAGGGCACAGTAGGAGCAATACCAAAAGTAACAGGAAGAGGAATTGCAGAGAAGAGCTGAAGCGATAAGAAACAATTAAGAAGAGATAGGGAAGACGAAGGAGGAGCAGAAAGGAATATTAGAAACCTTGCAAGAAATGATCAGAAGTCAGGACGAAAAGCAACAACAAATGAGCGAGGATATGATAAAGTAACAGGAAGAGAAATAAAAGGAGATGATAAAGAAGCAGGAAGAGAAACAACTAGAGTTGATGGAAGAAATCAGAGGTATGAGAGGACAACAGAGACAAGAAGAATTGCAGCAGAAGCAGATAGAAGAAATGAGAGAAATGGAGGAGAAACAAAAGGAGATCAGCAAAATGGATATCGGAAAAATCAGACCAGCAATTTCAGACATCAAAACTGATATAGTAAACATGCGCGCAGAAATTACCGAGATCATGAAAATTAAGAATAAAGAAGTCTACGAGGAAGTCAATAAAATTAGGGAGGAACTGTCAGTGAACTGGAACTTCATTCAAAGCCTGAAGGAAGAGGAAATAAAGTTGACAGACAAGAATTACTTATCAGTAGAGATGGGAACAATGCCAGGAGGAGATAAATAAACTAAACAAAGGGGTCGAGATTACTAACAGGTCAATAGGAATAAACTTCGTTGTAGCCAGAGACCAGATAGCAAATAAGATAGGCATTATAAAAGAAGAAACAGAGCATAACAGAGATGATGCCAACGAAAGGATCGATGAGACAGAAGATGGATTAAAGCAGATTAGGAAAGAAATACAGGAGATAAAAATGGAACATCAAACAATGAAATCTGTCATTTCTAACTATAGAGCAATAGAAATTCAAATCAATGAAAGAGAAACAATCTAGAGGCACAACAGGGTCGAACCGGAACAGTAACTACGTAACTATAGGGGGCATTAACGCCGGTAATCCTGCGATAATAAATATTATGAAAACGTACGATGATAGACCCAAGCACTTCAATAATCCTGCAACTATATGACCAAAACATTTCTTAAGAGAGATGGAAGAATTCTGAGAGAAGAGAGTCCCTGAGGATGAGAAGTTACGGGAAATAGAAAAACACTTAGACTAAAACCCACACATATGGTATCAGGCATTCAAATACAGCTTCCACGATTACGAGGAATTCAAAATTGCATTCTTAAGACGTTTTTGGAATCCAGAGACACAACAGCAGGTAAGGTTAGAATTGTATTCAAGAAAGTATGCTTCAACTGGACAAACTAGGTTCAGCGATTACTTCGCATATCACGTCCACAGATTTCAAGACCTAGGTGTCGCACCAAGCGAACTGGAAGCAGTCAAAACCATACAAAAACAATTTCCACCAGATGTGCAGCGACTATTGGCAGCTGCAAATGTCGAATCAGCGGTAGACATGGATAATATCCTAAGACAACTCGTTATGACTTCAATTCATCCAACAAGCAGAATTATTCGAAACCCGAATATAGAAGAAACAGTACACATCATGTCTCAAGAGATCACTGGTAACAATGCATCGAGGAAGCAAAGAAGCAATCCTAGGAAATATGATAGAGAAAGAGAAGAAGAGCAAGATGAAAATTTAGAAGGGATAATGACTCATGCATAAGGTACAATTAGAATAATAGATTTATACCGTATTGCAGATCAAACCAAAAATTTAGGGGAGATAGGAGTCAATTTAATTACTGCAGAAGATCAGTATATGGCCATAGGCAAAGGCAGAAGTTTGATGAAAGGGAATATGCAAATAAAAGGTATATCTAGGACCTACAAGAGGCGACACACAATAATCAGGATGGGGAAAATGCAATACGAGATCAAGACGTCAACGGGGATACTGAAGGAGCGAAAAGCCTAGAACACAAAAGGTTCAAGCGGAGAGAGAGAGAGAGAGAGAGCAAAGCGTAAGCTAAACCCAGTACCCAAGAAATAAATGAAATGGTCAGGGAGAGATAGGAAAATCAATCCCAAAGAAGACTGAACAATAAAAGATTCCATCCAGCACTGAAAGAAAATGACCTAGTACTGATCAGAAAGACACCAATTTCAAACGTATCACCTAAGATAAACGCCAATTTCACGCACTTATATGACGGGCCGTATATAGTCAAGAAAACATACGGAAATAACGCATATGAGGTAGAAAACATAAAAGGCACATACATAAACGTTCACAATGCAGCGAATTTAAAGTTATATTACAAAGAAGATTAGAAGCAAGTAACGAACGACGAGTAAGAAATAGCCAAAGAGAAGAATTATTCCGATGGTGATTACCTACCAGACAGTAGTCATGAGTAAGGAGGAGTGCAATAAAGCAGCTAAGATCACAATATAAGCCTTCCGATATAAGTTTGACCGTGACGCAGGCAATGTCAAAAGAAATTACAGTACATCCGAATCTCAAAATACAGTAGAGTTGGGATATCAAGTCGGAATAGCGCGAAGTTACATTTGAAGAAAAGTGAAATGAACTAAGTAAATATATTGCGTCCAGTATATTTAGTCAATGTGGGGGAGAAAATGTACCATTGCACGTTCCTTAGAATAAGGTTTCGGCAAGTCAGAATAAGTAAAATAATTTCGCAGTGAAATTAAGTAGAACGAATAAGTATACAGTATGGCTCAGAAGACAACAAGGCCGAAGTCAGAATGGACATAATCACTGTTGTGTGTGTCCTCCGCGCCTACAATCTCCGCAGCCCGCCCGACACATGGATGTTTCCAGAGACCACGAGGCAGACTGCAGTGCGCTGACGTGATTGTCTGTGACGTCAGCCAGCGCTATATAAGGAGCAACGTTTCTTGCCTCTCCAGGACTCCTACAGTGTCCAACGACCAGACTACACCTCATGTCAGACACGGAGGCACCCTCTTAAAAATGTGTTCTGAATAGGTGGACTGATACCTGGCCGTGAGGTTTCACCTCTGGACATTGCCTCATTCATCCTGCATCCCGTAGCCACATCGAGCACCCATCCAAGCATTCTGCTACTCACTCAAGTCCTCTACAGTGCTCCGACTCCAATCATAGCATTCTGCTATATATGAACATTAGATGCAAGTTCCTTGCAAGTTAAACGCCTCCTGTTAGCATTCTGCTAATACGAACTCTCTCTACAAGTTCCACTTGTTATTATACATGAACGATAGTTTTCGAGTATCAAGAACATTCTCTCATTTGAATAGACTGTCTCATCAAGACAAGATTGGATGTATATAGGAATCTCAATTCTTACGTATGTAAATATTATTCAGGCCCTCAGCCTACTACCTTATATTAACATTAAACGTGTGCAACTCAACAAGCTTCAGGAAAAGTTTCGTTCTATTTCATGTACATATTGTATACAAATGTTGAAGCAATAAACTATTATGTTGTGCCTTGTATACCAAGTTCCTTGTATACAACAATCACTATGGCTGTGGAAAAGACAAAGAAACAGAAATTGGATTGTTAAAAATTACTATTATTAATAAAAAAGGAAAATGGTTGACACGTTCATCGAGCACATCGTTTGTAGATAAAATCTGAAAGGAAGAAATAATATATCAAGAAAATAAGAAAATATAAGAGAAAGAAGGATATCGGCAAGATAAGAGTCGAAATCTCGAGATAATGGAAGACATATTGGATCAGCGAAACACCTTTACCCTACGTGAGGTGGAAACATCATTGCCCGCCCTACCAGCAAGAGCGCCGAACACACCAAAAAGATTCTTGTATCAACATTCTGAATTCAATTAGTAGAAAATGATATTTTAAGTGTGTATTAGTAGATATATACTTGTATGTTATCACAACCTGGGAAATTTAACCTAAGGTATCAAAACCTCGCATATAACCTCAATGTGAATTGACAGATAAGGAAGGGAGTAGCTTCTCAATGTGTATAAGCAAACAACCCTAAAATTGCATTCCTCACAAGGGAAGTTGGAGTAGAGTAATATTATGCCATGGCATAGAACAATCTTTCTGTTAGGAGGTGAGTGTTACGAATTGATAGAGAATCCTAGTGTTAAATAGATATCAATGCACTTGCTTACGCAAAGATATTATGTAGTCGATATGTGGTCTGTTATTGGAAGATTAAGAAATAATGTTATGTCATATGAGAGGTGTAAATAACGTCATGATGAGATATTATAGATCCAGCATAGTTAATGTCGCAATATTTGAGTATTGTGCATAGGGGGAAAACGCTATATAAGAAGAGATTGATGTAATAAGAAATGAGAGCTTGAAATAGGTAAACCACGTGATATAATGAAGGAAATAAAAAGGTTATTGAAGAGGCTAGATATTATGGGGAGAGAGAAGAGATGTAATAATGCAGGTTATAAGTAACTCAAGACTGGATTGCATATAGATAATAACAAAAGAACAGGAATGAATCTCATCAAAGGAATGGATGTTAAATTTTTTTTGCTAGTGGCTTTACGTCGCACCGACACAGATAGGTCTTATGGCGACGATGGGATAGGAAAGGCCTAGGAGTTGGAAGCAGCCGTGGTCTTAATGAAGGTACAGCCCCAGCATTTGTATGGTGTGAAATTGGGAAACCACGGAAAACCATCTTCAAGGCTGGCGACACCATCTCCCGGAAGCAAGCTCACAGCCGTACACCCCTAGACGCACGGCCAACTCGCCCTGTGGATGTTAAAATAATGACAACATATCCAATCTATGGTAGCGCTGTATATGTGAAGCTGAGACCACCGGATAGTATCTATACAATTGAGTAGAACTTAGTATACTAAGAAATATCTAGAACAAACATCTCATATATATATATATATATACACTCACTTAATAAATACAACCGCGCGAGTTGGCCGTGCGCGTAGAGGCGCGCGGCTGTGAGCTTGCATCCTGGAGATAGTAGGTTCGAATCCCACTATCGGCAGCCCTGAAGATGGTTTTCCGTGGTTTCCCATTTTCACACCAGGCAAATGCTGGAGCTGTACCTTAATTAAGGCCACGGCCGCTTCCTTCCAACTCCTAGGCCTTTCCTATCACATCGTCGCCATAAGACCTATCTGTGTCGGTGCGACGTAAAGCCCCTAGCAAAAAATAAATACAAAGTATAATTATGAAGTGTATAATGGTTCATTGCAATTATATTTGAGCATTTGAATAAATCTAGATTGCCATAGGCATATGAAAAGGATATTAATCCTCTATATTGGCTGACATAGTATTCTTACAGTCGATTTGTGATCAATTAAGAATAGATAGGACATGTTTTCTAATGAAAATTGCCTGTTTTGAGGTGATATATATTTAGATCATACCAAGTAGAGTAAGGTTAGGATGTTAACTGTAAGTTTTGCATAGCGAGATACAAGAAACTTTGTGAATCATTCGGAGGTTATCCCGATCATAAGCTTTCCAAAGAAGCACTTAGAAGTTATGTCAAGTTAAAAGATAATGAAAGAAAGTGAATTCTTTTTTATGGGGATACTTATATCTCAAAACTGAAGGTAACAGACGTGAACATTGGCATTTGTAATCTCCTTGAAACAAAAAGAAAAACGTTTTTGGAGGGGAGGGGTGTAAATCAACGGCGGTGGGGTGAAAAAGGAGTTGAGACCAATTGATTTCACTGTTCATAATGTACTACTTGATACTGATCATTTTTAATCTTTCCTGGGTTCGTTTTCAAGAGCCATATTTTCCTTTGGAGAACCTTCTTAGATTACAGTAGATTCTTCTGGCATATAAATAAATTAAACACATTTGAAATAAACGATAGGTATACTATTGACCGTGCAATTGTTCACCTCTATAATAAGGTCAATGATGCACGGAAGTATACCATTCTTATCGCCAGAAATCTCGCGCACTTGCCTACGCGCGACAACGGTGCTGGTCACATTGTCAGCAGATACATTTTACCGCCAAGTAGCGGTCTTGCATCTTGCTGCGGGATTCAGAAAATAATAATAATAATAATAATAATAATAATAATAATAATAATAATAATAATAATAATAATAATGTTCTGGACCGTCGTCAAAATGTGCGGACCGCGCTGGAGAGAGGTCCTGGACGGGTAATGACTACGAATGCAGTCCGGCCGCGGGTTCAGTACCGCCAAGGCACCCAAGACGACACCAGCCCGATCTCCTCAAGGATTTTATCCATATTAAAAATGCTTATAGGAAAAGATGGCCAAGATTTAGGGACCCAAATGACCGGACGGAATATATGGAGCTAGCCCGGGAAGTACGAAATCGATTGCTAGCAAGAAAGAATGAAAAATGGGAGGAACTTTGTCGTAATCTCTAAGAAAACTAGTCAGATCGTGAGTTTTGGCGGATTATATATAAAATGTTAAGCATTCAATTATAAATTTCAGTATAATACCGTAGCGAAGCACGGGTATCTTGTTAGTACAAAAATATTAGTGTTAAAATTTCGTTCTATTTTAATACGATTTGCTTTATTAAAATATAAATTCGTGTATGGGCCGTATACAAAGTAGATGAGGGTCGCATTTGACTGTTGCAGGTGTTGAACTGTTCTTCTTCGTCTTTTTTCCCATTCACGCGTGGTCCACATTTCTGACAAATTGTTTTCCATTTCCCTCGATCCCAAACGGCATTTTCTCTTAACTGTATTTTCCTTGACATCCTCTCACACACAATCCATCCATCTTCTCCTGGATCTACCACTCTCCCTCCTACCTTCCACCTCCATGTCAAGCATTCTCCTTCCCACATAATTTTCATCCCTGCACTTAATGTGGACATACTAGAGCAATCTTTTTTCTTGGACCTTTCTAGATGTTTCAGTCACTCTAACGCTGCCTCGTACAGATGTGTTCTTGATGTGGTCCTCCTAGTAAACCAACCCATCCATCTCAGCATCTTCATTGCAGATACCTTCACCCACTTACACTGTGACTGCATTGTTCTCCAAGTTTCTGCACCATACAGCATAGCAGGTCTCACCGCACATTTATAGGCTATCCTCTTTGTTCGAATGTTTAGTCTACTGTCACAGAGGACACCAGACAACCTTTTCCAGTTAGACCAGGCAGTCTAAATTCGGCGGGTAATTTTTACAACTAGATTACCATCAGCAGACACAGGCTAGTGGATCCTAAGTATTTGAAACTGTTCCTTGCCTGGAGCTGGTTTCCATCCACCTGAACAGTTTCATTCCCAGTTCCTCCCAGGCACATATATTCAGCCTTATTCCGGCTGATTTTAATACCTCTTTCCTCTACAGCTCTCCTCCAGCATTCTAGTTTATGTTCAAGCTGTTCTCTATTTGCGCTGCATAGTACATACACGAAGGAGAAGATTCTCTTAGTTTTTCAGAGAGAACAGTTCAAAAATATAGGATAGAGCGAGTTCGCCGTGTGGTTAGAGGCGCGCAGCTGTGAGCTTGCATCCAGGAGATAGTGGGTTCGAACCCCACTGTCGGCATCCCTGAAGATGGATTTCCGTGTTCCCGTTTTCACTTCAGACAAATACTGGGGCTGTCGGCCACTTCCTTCCCACTCCCAGCCCTTTCCTATCCAATATCAATCCTACACCGCTTCTAACTTGAGTCTTTTGATTAGAATTTCTTTACGACGCACAGACACAGGTAGGTCTTATGGCGACGATGGGATAAGAAGAGCTAGGAGTGGGTAGGAAGAGGTCGTGCCCTTAATTAAGGTTCAGCCTGATGTGAAAGTGGAAAACAATGGAAAACCATCTTCAGGGCTGTCGACAGTAGGGTTTGAACCCACTATCTCCCGCTTGCAATTCCATGGCTATTCGCCCCAAATCACACGTCCAACACTTCCAGTAACTTGCGTATTTGCTCCTTCGTACATCGGGCGAGTTGGCCGTGCGGTTAGGAGCGCGCAGCTGTGAGCTTGCATCCAGGAGATTGTGGGTTCGAACCCCATTTTCGGCTGTCCTGAAGATGGTTTTCCGTGGTTTCCCATTTTCACACCAGGCAAGTGCTGGGACTGTACCTTAATTCAGGCAACGGCCGCTTCCTTCCCATTCCTAAGCCTTTCCTATCCCATTGTCGCCATAAGACCTATTTTTGTCGGTGCGGGAAATAGCAAAAAAAGAAACTCCTTCGTACACGTTCTGAACATGGCGCACATACTTCTCTGGTACTCCCTTGCATGTCATGCATCTCCATACCTCCTGACGGGGCACCCAATCATAAGCGTTTTCTAATTCATTTTAAAATGGCATTGTCCTAATCGAGGTAACCTATTTTATTTTATTCATAACCTAGAGGTAACAGCCATGAATGTAGTGAGTATAATGAATAACACAAGTATGATTGTTTTATTTTTTTGCGTATCTGTGTCGGTACATAAAAGAAATTATAAAATATTTAAAAGACACTTTCTGTAGACCTGAAGCTGATTTTTTGTGGTTGCCCATTTTCCCACCAGGCAATTGCCGGGGCTGTACCTTAATTATGGGCACGGCGACTTCCTCCCCACTACTAGCCCTTTCATGTCCCATCGTCGCTGTAAGACCTATCTGTGTTGGTGCGACGTAAAGCAAATTGAAGGGAAAATATGTTTTGTTACAAAGGTCAGCAGATCGAACACTGCGGGACATAACAATCTTTATGGTTCCACTACCGACTTTTGCAGTTATATTTACTACTTTTTCTGAAGAAGCTTCGAGCAGAATTGATGGGGAATTGAGGTTATCCTCTTATATTGAAAGCAATAATTTCTAAGTTAATAATTCATGTATTTTAGTGTAAATGTTAAGCATTTCATCACAACGACTAATCGTTTCCATCATAGGATTCGATTAAGCAAATGTATAGTCATCAACGTAGCAGACTAATGAAATTCAACATTTAGGTACAAAAGTGGATCAATTCATAACTCAAATGAATGTTGGGAGAGTTTCCAACCCTAGCTTCGTTATAAAAGAAAACGCACGTGTGTGTATATGCATAATATCAAATTATTTTATGATTAACTCCAGTAAGCTGTAACGCACAATGCCTCTTCTAGTAGTAGTAGTAGCATTAGCACGTTATGAATTTCTCTGATGGAGATCTTATTGACCGGCTGTTCGGGTGAATGCGTTAAGGTCTGTGCATATAGAAGGATAAATTGGAACCGCCATTTATCATGGCCTGACAAGAGGTATTTGAAGCTTTACCGATGATGTGCTGGGTACTAGGTAAAATATTTCCAATATTATATTTTAAGAATAGGATGATGTCATCCTGGCAATGACCTCATCCAAACTCATTTTGTTTGCTGGCATTTAAACCCTTTAAGAACTCAATTTTTTGTGTAACTCAATTTTTAGTGTAAAAACATTTTTGATTGAATTTAGCCTAATGAGACGGCATAAAGCGAATGTTAGTCCTACAGAACATATTTATTTAATTTTACAGTCAATTATAGAAGGGCCATGCCAACACGATATCTATGATCGTTAAGGCACAAAATACACTAATGTTCATAAAAAACAGAACACCTTGAAACACTAGAGATAGAAAGTTCATATTCACAGGTCATGCTCATTCGTATGTTCTGCAGAAACGTTTAGTATTTCAGTCACCTAGGTTCATCATGTGTCCTGTTGCCTAGTAAGCACTGGGTCCTCCATGGGCACGAATAACTTGTTCCATGCGTGATGGCATGGACACATATAAGGTGCGAGTGGCGTCCTGGGGTATAGCCATCCTTGATGCATTCACCTGCTTCCACAGTTCATCTTTGGTGTTTGGCATTGGGTCACAGCGCCGCACCCATCGTTTCACCATATCCCACATATTTTCGATTGGCGACAAGTCCGGTGATCGGGCGGGCCAGGACAAGAGTCTGACTTCCTGTGACAACAAGAAGGCACGTATTCATGCTGAAACATGTGGTCGCGCATTGTCCTGCGAATTGTTTGGGGTGCCGTGCACAAAGGGTATGGCTACTGGTCGCAGGATACCATTCACCTAGGTAGAACTAGTCACAGTGCCTTGGACACGCACCAACTGTGATTTGTGGTTGTACCCAATAGCCTTGAGTTGGCGCTGTATGTCTTGTGCGAATACAGTCAATGTGATGCCTTTTACGCTGTCTGCGGAGAACCAAATTGCAGCCATCAGTTTCAAACAAACAGAACCTGAATTCGTCCGTAAACACTATCTGCTGCCATTCTTGTCCCCAGTGACGTCGTTCCACACACCATTGCAGTCCAGCATGTTTATGCACATTAGTCAAAGGTAGGTGGAGAAGTGGACGACGCGCCGGTAACCCAGACCGTAATAAACGGCGAAGGACTGTCACTCCTGGTAGTGTACGATGTGTTGCACTGTTCCACTGTTGTACCGAACCCAATGAGGACGCAAATCTGTCCTGCAATGCCATTCGGATGAGGTGTCGATCTTCCCGGGGGTTGGTCTGGGTGGTGTGACCAGACCCATCTCGTCGTGTTCTACGGCCTTCTGTGAACCATTCTGTACACAGCCGTTGTACTGCCGACACACTTCATACCACACGAGCAACGTTTCCCGGATGGATGCATCACGTTCTCTCATGCCAATAATGCCCCCTCTTTCAAACTCACTCGTTTGACGGTACTATTCACGGATACGTCTGCGAGGCATCATGCACGTCTGTTAAAGTCACACTGATCCATTACCTTCGGTTTATAGCGACAACGAGAGCCTCAGGCACATTTTACCCGTCTGTGGTGGCACGCCGAGATATCGATGTGGACCTTGAACCTGAGGACCAACATGGTTCAAATGCTAATAATTTCTTCGGAACATGTTAAATGCACATGTCGTGTGAATCTGATTAGTCTTTCAAGGTGTTCTAATTTTTATGAACATGGGGATATGACACCGTGGTTAGCCGGTTCGAGTCCCGTTGATGGAATACTATTTCACCATCTGAATGTTGGCCGGCTGGGTAGGAGAGGTGGCGATGTACAATTTTCAATCACTGCATTGCGTGCCAAAAGGCTGGATTCAATTATAAACCTCGCTGCAATATTCATATGGAGTGACACGCTTGGTAGTGATTCGTTCGTTGGACGGCGACGTTAAGCCTGGAACTGACCCCTTGGTATTACTGAAGGCTGTGTGCCGATATCGGGTTTAGCGTCATGAGGCCACAGTTAGCTGTAAAGACACTGTTGCAGATGCGATTAGTTAAGAAAAATCGAGTAAGTGGCTGCACGGTTTGGGTCACGTAGCTGTCAGCTTGCATTCGGGAGATAGTGAGTTCGAACCCCACTATCGGCAACCCAGAAGCTGGTATTCCGTCGTTTCCCAAAACCGCTTCCTTTCCCCTCCCAGCTTTTTCTTATGTCACCATAAGACTATCTGTGTCGGTAGATCTAATTGATCGTAGTTCAAGGTCATGCAGTGACCCCGCCCCCTTGTAAGCTATGGAATGTACGTGTTTACGCAGGAGATACATTATAGGTATACTGCCTATCATTAACTACTTATAACTACGTTTTGTGGAGAAGAAAAAGGAATATTCATTAAATGTTTAGTTTATAAAATTAAATGACACTAATTTATTCCAAAAATGGAGCAGAATGGGACTGTTTGCATAGTTCATGTTTGTAAACTGACGTGTCTTGTAGGCCTACTTTCGCGAGTTGGTCGTGCGGTAAGGATCGCCTGGCTATGAGCTTACAACTGGAAACGGTGGGTTCAAATCCGACCATCAACAACCCTGTAGATGGTTTTACGTGGTTTCCCATTTTAACACCAGGCAAATTGTAGGGAGGTTTTCTTCTAATTCCTTTCATATTCTTGCGTCGCCTAACAACTTCAATGAGTTAGTTCAACGTTAAACCACTAGCATATATATATATATATATATGTGTGCGCGCGCGCGCGCGCGCGCGCGCGCGTGTGTGTGTGTGTGTGTGTGTGTGTGTGTGTTTTTACCAAGTCCCGACAGATGGCTCTGCGTTACAGAAAACAAAACGAGAGAAATGCATGTACCCATAAAGACATTCTAAAAATTGTTCAGTGAAATGAAACTTTAGAGAAAAATTGTTATGGACACTGGGTCTGTATGGGTTAACATTGCACTAGCTCAGTTTTTCAGTGACGATGGGAGTATAAAAGTACTAGAGCTGGGAAGAGTTGGCTATGACCTTAATAAGGGGATGGAAAATGTGCAAGAATGAAGGACCTCTTCAGTCTCGCAAACCCAAGAATGTTGTATACAAAAGAGAAAACATAGTTCAGTCAGATGAAAAAGATAAGATCCTGGCACACGTAAATTAAGTCTTACTCCATTTTACTGGCTGCCAGTTTTTCACATGTTTTGCTGCCTTAGAACTGCCAGTTCCGTCCCCATAAATAAGGTTAAATAATCAAGGTGTTGAATCCCCTCCCGGGTTCTTCAATGGTCAAGGTAGGGTCTTGTCTCCCACTAACTCTGAGTCCAAAAACTGTATACACGTACATATACTGAGTTGGATTAAAGAATAAAACAAAATACTCTCCAGTAATATATACATAAAAAAACGGACACATTTATTCTCGTTCTCAAAAATAATCAAGCTGAATCAAATTTCAAACTGAGACGAGGCAGGGAAAAACAATTCTTTGAAATGAAAATGATGGGATTACAGCAAGGGAAAGTCTGAGAATTCAAATTTTTAAAATGTAATTAACAAACAGATTTACGGACACAGTCTTTACGCATTGCTTTCACAACCAGCATGTTTAACCATACCTGAAGGAGCATTAGCTTCAGATTGAAACTAACTAGAGGACTCGTACTGCTCCACATCATTCATTATAAATAGGGCAGGTAACTCGTTTTGATATGCTTGTCGTCGTAGTCACATTGTTTTGCTTGCCCTTTTCAATGGCTTTATGAGCCTTAATAAGAAATGCGTTCTGGCATGCTGCAGTTCGTAGTCGGCATTCATCCATTCTGACGTCATCATGCCGTCTGTTTGGTAAAAATCTATCCATATATTCGCTTTTTTTACCCTTCAGTTCTTGATGTAAAGCTTGGTATTTTGTCGTAGAAGGCAATGGTATTTTTAATTGCAGTTCTTCAATATAGAACGGTTGTCTTATGAGCTCGTAGGTTAGTCTCGAAGGAGCGTTTTTTGTCAGGTAGAGAACTTTTATAAGATATTTGGCCTTCACTCTTTCTAGTGTAGCTAGGTTATCCTTTGATAGGTTTTCCCAGATAATATCTAAGGCGTATGTCATGATGGGATGTGTTTGTATGTAGACTTTTTTCTCCTAACAGCATGCAAGTTATTAGGAACGCTCTGCCATCTGTTCAAAATATTTGGAAGCTGGGAAAGGTTAGAGAATCAAAGTGTATCTAGTATTCCTCTGTGATCAGAGGAAGTGTATACTCTGTGGCTTGACAGGTATTAATCAAACATAGCTGCATGCAATGATATTACTAATGATGAAAAATCACATAGGCCTATATCAGAATATTAATGAAGATGTTAGTCGCTTAGCAACCTGAAATACAGAATGTGTTGCGGGTTAGGGTAAGCCGTCGCCTTCAATTAATGAAGTGTTCATGTAATGATTTGATTTTATGATTACTCGAAGTTAGCTGAAACCTGTCGCGCGGTGTAAGGTTAGCATGTCTGCCTCTTACCCGGAGTCCCCGGGTTCGACTCTCGGCCAAGTCAGGGTTTTCTACCTATATCTGAGGGCTGGTTCAAGGTCCACTCAACCTACGTGATTACAATTGAGAAACTATCTGACGGTGAGATGGCGGCCCCGGTCTACAGAGCCAAGAATGACGGCCGTCAGAATTCGTCGTGCTGATAACACGACACTTCGTAATATGCAGGCCTTCGAGCTGAAAAGCGATCGCTTGTTAAGCCGAGGCCCTTCGGGGCTGGTTGCACCATAGGGGGGGGGGGCGGGTTTGAGACCTATCAATACCTCATTATTCACTGGCAGGTGATTCCGGAGAGAATAAAACAAAAATGAACCAAATCGGTCCAGCAGAACGGACGGACGGATTTGCCAAAGCTGTTTTAATGCACTATTTTAATATATAGATTGTGTAATGTAATACGGTATACTATTTCGTTATATAAAACTATTAAATAGCTATTTTAAAATAAACTGTCTGTGATCATTGGCTTTTCATTATTTGAATTGGTGTCCAGTTTGTAACAAACTGTATACTTCATGTTTGTCAAATACAGTTCCAAAATTAGTTTTCATAATGAGTTACAGGCAGACCTAAAGAAAAATATTTTTTGTATAAAGACGAAATTTGACCACTGTCCTTGCCATCTCAGGACGGTATTCAAAGATGTCCCATAGAATTCCTCGACGGAATTCCGACTGAGAACTGCGGGAAAGAACTCATTACTCCGCCCCACCGAGCTTCGCCACTCAAATACTCTCATCCTAGAGTGATTACGTTACATCCCCAGCATTTTCCTGGTATTAAAATGGGAAACTATGGGAATAACACGTTCAGGGTTACCAATTTTGTAATTCAAAACCACCATCTCGCGAATGGAAAGTCACAGGTACTTGTCTCATACCATGCAGTCAAGTACCTCGACCTTCTGAGTGTCAGGACTATGTAGCATAATTAACAAAGTTTGAAATGTGTCCAATCCCATCGCTGGAACCTTTCCTACCCGGAAACACTTTAATCAATATGTTTCTTCTTTAAAAATACATTTTCCGAGATAGTTACAAAGACTGGAAAAGAACACAGTAGTACTAAAAGTATTTCTGGCAAACTTGTTATGGAAATTAAACAGCGCAATGGTGGCGGTCATGAGCAACTTTTACCATTATTTGATAGGAAGAATAATAGAAGTAAACTCCTTAAAATGGCAACTAATTCTTTGGGGAGAGGAATACCAAATTACGAGAACAAATTATACTGTTGAATGTGTTTTACATAATAAGACCTTCTTCCTCTTCCTCTTCTTCTATCGCTTTTGCCATACCTTGTGCTCTCGCGGGTGCGAACTGTGGCGCACATGTCGATTTTGTACTATTTTGCTGCCGCACGACAATCCTATGTAAAGATATGTAATCACAATTGTCCCTTTCTGTGGTAGATAGAGATAGAGAGAGAGAGAGAAAGAGAGAGAGATAGTGTGTGTGTGTGTGTGTGTGTGTGTGTGTGTGTGTGTGTGTGTGTGTGTGTGTGTGTGTGATGTCTGAATATGAAGAAAAAAGTGTTGGAAAAAGCACAAACAACCAGTTCTCGAGCCAGAAAATTTAATCACACGTGATTAAAATCCCGACCCCTTCGGCAATCAAACGCGGGACCCTCTGAACCGAAGGTCTCTTCGCTCACTATTCAACCGAGGAGTCGACTTTTAACATAATAGAAACAATTTATTTTTAAAAAAATATTTAGCATGAACCATTTAATCTATTTCCAGCAAGTTATTTCTCAACATTACACTCATGTTTGGAACATTTTAGAACAATAGTCTTCCTTGGAAAGGCACAGATATATATAAGACTTTACACATTGAGTTTTGGTTCTACATTTGTATCGATAAATTCTATGCTTGCACCTGCTAGCCAAACACTCCAACAGAAAAGTGGACTTTGCCTGCATCTACTAAAATCATAACGTACCTGTACCTGTACAGGGTCGCTACGCGTTACTTCTCATGTATTATTATTATTATTATTATTATTATTATTATTATTATTATTATTATTATTATTATTATTATTATTATTATTATTATTATTATTATTATTATTATTTACTTTCAAAAATGGCCAGTGTGGAAATTTGAACCTACCTGCCCTATAACTTCACGATTATCGATACTCAGGCTACCTTGTTCATGTATGGGTTACTTGTTTGTTTAGTACTTCATAGCAGTTTGAACAGTATCCTCCTAATTGTTAGTGAAATCTTCTTGGAATATAATTTCTGTAGATTTAGTAATTATTGAATGTGGCGTGCTGCCAGTTCCTGTGTTTGCAGCTGGAGTTATGATTGATATTTTGAATTTACCCAGCGCACAAAGGAGCGTTACGTAATTGATTCAAGGAATTTATACACAAACTGTGCATAACATCAAATGTACAGGAAAATCATAATATAATAGAGAGCTTGAAGGCACATTAATCATATCCACTATCGGTTAAGTTTACACAGTCTTGTCAACATTCTGTTTCAAATTGGTTATCAAGATGAAGCTCGCACAATACTCTGCGTCCATAGTAGCCATGCACAGTCGCATACCAATATCAAAAGTGCTCGTGCTGATGATGACTTTCTCCTCCACCTGCTACTACTACTACTACTACTACTACTACTACTACTACTACACAGAAGCAAGGGAAAAAGTGGACGGTGAGGCTAACATTATAAGGATATGTAAGTGAGAAGCGTAGAGTCAGATGATGTCACAGTGTAACGTGTAAACAGAGAGTTGCACAGGCGATTAGTTCACGTGCAAATGTCAGCAGACTGAACATTGCAGGACAAAATAATCCATAAGATCCCAGTAACTACTTTTGTAGTTTAATTTCCCAAACTTATCTGAATAAACTTTCAGCAAAATGGCTATGGAAGTGAGGATATCGACTTATATTTCTAGGCTGCCAGGCTAAACGAGTATAAGTCAGAAAATGTTTACAGTAAGATAAGTCCTGGAAGAGATTACTATCTTTGGTCTTAGTATTACAGTATAAGTCAGAAGTGAACTGTATGTGCAATATTTAATTTTGTCCTAACAGTACAAGTAAACATCGTCGTTGCAGGGACAAAACCTCCTATGTGGTAATATTTTTGGAGATATACTGACCCGCGGCTCCACGGCGGGCGAATTGCTAAGTTGCCTACCGATACCCTAAACTTCTGCCACTACGTCAACACATCGGTGAAGAGATGGGCTAAGCATTGCTGCCAACTAATTTACCGCCCTGGCAGTGTGGAAACGACGAGAAACGCAAACCGAGACTCTTCCATATCTAGAGGTTTATACGGTTTTCTAGTGTCCGATGGATTTCGAAGGGTCAGTCTCCTTATATACGGACAGCGTGCTAGACGACATTGACTACTTGCTAAATAAGTACTTATCCTCACCTAATACTGCATGAAAATTCGGCGATGTGCCAGAATTTAGTCCTGCAAGAATTCTTTTACGCGAGGCTGATGTATTTGAGCACCTTTAAATACCACCGGACTGTGCCAGAACAAAAGTGGCCAACCGGAGACCAGTGGTATCCGAGTCCACAATATTCCATCTTCGCGTCGGATGCTTGCCACATCTGTAGCTTAGATCATCACCAGTGGAATAAATTATGACCTAGACCACTGTAGCTCAATGGTAACAGCATCCAACGCAAAATTGGAAGGTGGTGGGTTCGGATCCCACTGGTGTACGTGTTGTCATTATTATTTAACATCATGCCAAATTGGAGTCCAGCGCCTTAACCGCCTGAGCCACTCAACCCGGCATATGTATTAATGACGTAAATCTAGGCAGTGTTATCAGTGTGATTCAGGATGATATGATATTGTGCTTTGAGGAGAAGATTGAAGAAGAGCTGAAATAGAACTGTGACAATTAATTGGCTTACGCCGCACCGACACAGTTAGGTCTTATGGCAACGATGAGACATGAAATGGCCAGGAGTGGGAAGAAAGCGGCCAGTGGGATCCGAGTCCACAATCTTCCGTTTTCGCGTTGGATTCTCTTGGCATATTCACGAGTGCCAGATCTGTAGCTTAGATCTTTACCAGCAGAACAAATTATGACCTAGACCACTGGAGCTCAATGGCAAGAGCTTCCAATACAAAATTGGAAGGTGGTGGGTGGAAGGGCCTTAATTAAGGTAAAGCTCCAGCATTTGCCTTGTGTGAAAATGTGGAAATAACGGAAAACCATCTTCAGGGCTGCCGACAGTTGGGTTCGAACACACTATCCCCCGAATGCAAGATCATAGCTGTGTGCCCCTAATGGCACGGCCAACTCGTTCGGTTAATTATTAAATAAAATATCCCAGGATATCGCACTGCAACACCACAGCAGTCTGGTTCTCAACTGCATTACACAGCAATGACCATGTATGTATAACATGGGGTTGTAACAATTGATTAAGTTCAATTATTTGAGAGTACTTTGTGGTTTAGAGGTCAGCAAGTCCGTCAAGCGTTCACAATCACGAGATTATACACTGCATCATGCAATTTTACACTTCTAATGTTCAGGATTTTTCAAAATTAAAGTAGAATATAATTTCTTTCAATGTATGTAATGGAACTGGAATACTGAGGTCATGGCAAGTGGATTTTAAATTTATTCCTTAATGGTGTAAACTATGTTGTAATGTTCGTAATTTTGGTCAATGACGTATGTAAATACAGTGGTAGATATTTTAAAATTTTTTTGATATATTGAAATTAAATCAGTCCATCTCTGTGGTTTAGTGGTCAGTGTGATTAAATGCCATCCCGAAATCCCGGCTTCGATTCCTGGATCTGCCACGAATTTTTTTTTTACAAGTTGCTTTACGTCGCACCGACACAGAGAGGTCTTATGGCGACGATGGGAGAGGAAAGGGCTAGGAGTGGGAAGGAAAGAGCCGTGACCTTAATTATGGTACAGCCCCAGGATTTGCCTGATGTGAAAATGGGAAACCACGGAAAACCATCTTCAGGGCTGCCGACAATCGGGTTTGAACCCACTATCTCCAGAATATTGGATACTGGCCGCACTTAAGCGACTGCAGCTATCGAGCTCGGTAGGAAATTTGAAAAGTGGTACGAGGAGCTGGTACGCGGTCTACGCAGCCGCGGGAGGACAATTAAGTAGAGGGGTGTTCGCTTACCTCCTCAACCATCCCCAAAGTGGTTTTCCGTAGTTTCCCACTTCTCCAGGCAAACGCCAGAATGTTACTTAAGTTACTGCCACGGCCGAGTCCTTTCCTCTTCCTTGTCTATCCCTTCTAATCTCCCATCCCCCCACAAGGCCCCTGTTCAGCGAAGCAGATGACAGGTGAAGCCGCCTGGGAGAGGAACTGGTCATCTTGCCAGTTTCATCTCCCGACCCAAAGTCTCATGTTCCAGGACACTGCCCTTGAGGCGGCAGAGGTGGGATCATTCGCTGAGTCCGAGGGAAAAACCAAACCTGGATGGTAAACGGACTAAGAAAGAAATTAAATCAACTCATTTATATAACAATTCGAAATAATTTTTATTAAAAACATTGATATGTGAGCATTACTTCACTCTGATTTGAAATTCGATATTTATATTTAATCATTGCCTACCTACTTATTTCAACCTTTTGCCTAATACCATTTTTTTTGCTAGGGGCTTTACGTCGCACCGACACAGATAGGTCTTATGGCGACGATGGGATAGGAAAGGCCTAGGAGTTGGAAGGAAGCGGCCGTGGCCTTAATTAAGGTACAGCCCCAGCATTTGCCTGGTGTGAAAATGGGAAACCACGGAAAACCATTTTCAGGGCTGCCGATAGTGGGACTCTAACCTACTATCTCCCGGATGCAAGCTCACAGCCGCGCGCCTCTACACGCACGGCCAACTCGCCCGGTACCAAATTTTTGGGAAAACATCAGGCATATTTATTCATATATATATATATATATATATATATATATATATATATCGAGCGAGTTGGCCGTGCGGTTAGGGCACGCAGGTGTGAATTTGCATTCGGGGGATGATGGGGTCGAACTCCATTGTCCTTTAATTATAGACGACTGTTACATGATACGGCCTCATGAGTAGCTGCATCAAAATGCATCGGGTTGGAAATCTTTTAACATGAGCTTCCTGTGCTAATCTTCGCGTCATTTTTGAAGGAATGTGATGTGTGCGCGTGTAAATAACTTAAACAATACAACTACTACCACAATATTGCCTGTTCAAACCTCAACGACAGTGAAGGCGGACGTGATGATAATCGGCACGGTGGAACTGGCGGAAGAGGCAGCCCTTCCAAACTATGGCTCATTAATAATTATACCTCTCTGCTCTGGAGGTTAGCCCCTGGAAATGTTGGGTTAGACAGGTCTCCCTAGCCGCATCGAAGGGAACCTATCTAGGGGTGACAACCCCGAATAATAAGCCCCTCAAGCTAACAACTTGGGTACTACCTTGGACAATGATTCGTCACTGCCCCATGAAGAGTGATCTGCAATTAAGCATGGAAGAAAATCTCGCTAAATGCGCTACCCCAGGTGATAACCAATCCACCGTTGCCCGTAGCATCGTTAGCGGACCTGCGGGTTCTTTGGAATCCGCAACAGCATGATTTAAGGTTGACTCGGAGCATTCTGAAATCCTTGGACGTAAGCTCACATCAAGGCGGCAGAGTTTCTTCGCAATATTTAATGCTAATTCACTGCTCAAAGTGGGTAAACTGAAACATCTGACCGACTCACCAACACGGCTAACATAGTACCGACAGCAGTACAGGAAACGAGAGTCACTGATGAGCATGCCTTCGAGTCACAAGGATACAGAATCCTAAAAGGCAAAGTGGGCCAGCGGGTAATGAAGAATGCACCTCACTTAGGTACAGGATGTATAATCAGCCACAAGATATTGGATTCAGTCATTGATATTACCTCCCCAAGCAGACGTGTATCCATCCTCACTCTCTCAAATGCGTTGCCAAGGGCTATACTTTAGTCAATGCACACGCCCCAATCAACAAGTACAACAAGAGCAACTCGGACAGAACTGACAAATTCTGGGAAGACCTAGAATATATTCTCCCTAAAAGTTCAGATAGACAATGGCCCTGCTTGGAGATTTCAATGTACAAAATGGGAATAGAAAAATACAGAAACAAAGTGGGCAACTTTCTGGCGTATAAACGAACTAATCACAATAAAGAACGATTGATAGAACTGTGCAGGACTTTCGGATTGGTCATAAACTCTACAGCCTTTAACGAACGGCCAAGGAAACAGAAGACTTGGATCTCTCATAACACCAACCTGGGTGAATCCAGATAGGTCACATGGTCATGTCACAGGAAAATCCAAGAAGGAAATACAAAACTTTAAGGTATTAAGAAGTACCAATCTAGACTCGCATCATTACCTCTCAAAGATCAAATTCAGACTTCAGCCTAGAAACACACTGGATTACACAGAACCTCCAAGAGGGTAATTTTAGATATAGAACGACTTAAAAGTAATCTAAGTCGAATAATGAACAATGCAGATATTAACAATTGGGACCAACCGAAAGAAGCTCTTATCAAGACGGCCGGTGAGCTTGCCCCTCTTACTAGAAGAAGGAAAAATCCGTGGTGGACTGAAGACTTTGACAACACAATAGTTTAAAGGGAGACAGCTTGGATGAAGAGGAACTCTAAAAAGTCCAAGGGCAATTGGGTGAGCTTTCTGGAACAAAGGAAACTAACAACCAAGATAATCTGAGGAACCAAATGGGCCTTCACACACAACCAACTAATCCAGATCTAGGAGACGTTCGTTAAAAATATATCCACGGATTTCTACAAAATGGTCAAGCAGACACTTGAAAAATACACTCAAACTAGTCTTCACTTCATAAACTTACAAGGCAACCTGGCTTTTAACGACAAGGACAACAACCGCCTCTTATCCCAGTATTTTAAGAACTTAGGTAATAAATTGTGATCCACCCAGCGAAGATTTTGATTACAAACTAACCACACCAAACTAGGACTCGCTGCCTCCTTCACAGAAAAAGTTTGTGAAATCATTCAACTTCTTATGAACAATAAAACAGCTGGAGAAGACTCGAGTTTTGCTGAATTCTGGAAATGTGCTGCAAGCAATGCTATGGTCAAGCTGAAGGAGATCATACAGAACATTAAGGAAACAGGAAATTACCACCTGACTGCACTTCATCCCCTTCATCAGAAAGGATACTTTACTGACCTCAACAACTACCATGGAATTTCTCACGTCCCGGTAACATAAAAGATAGTTTCCAAGCCGTTAATAACACGGGCAGAAAGTCAACTGGACAGTCAACTCTGAGAATATCAAGGAGACTTCAGGAAGAGTCGATCCTTTGCTGAACAGATCCTCAACCTTACAACTGTACTTGCATACTTCAAAATGAAAAACCGCAAGGTGTTCGTCACTTTTGTTGATTTTCGGGAGGTCTACGACTCCGTTGACGGATAAACACTTGATAAAATTCTCCAAGAACTAGTATTAGACAAGAAAACCCGCAGACTCATTCTAGAAACCTTGAATAACACCAATTCCAAGGTTACATTTAGAGGCATGGTTTCGGAAAGCTTCGAGATTAAAACAGGGGTGAGAGAACGGGATGGACTTTTCTCACTTTCTCTTCAACCGTGTCCTTGAGAAGATCGTGAGAGAATGGCACAGAGAACTGACCAAATTGGGTACCCAGAGTGGGATATACCTGGGTCATAAAAAGGACTGGTTGTAGATTGCCTGGCCTTTGCTGACGATATGGCACTGATTGCTGATTTGCTGGATACAGCAACAACACAGATCAATTGCCCCAGAAGACAGGCAGCCAAAGTGGGTCTTCAAGCATCTTTGTAGAAAACAGAGTTCTTTACCAACATGAAAGAAGCTACCAGAGAGATACTACTAGAATGGGGAAAAGACTGATAAATTTAAGTATCTCGGCGAATGGATTGAACTCAGCTTAACAGAAAGAGCATCATTATCTATGAGTCAACAGGTTGGAATTGGCCTATCGACTGACAAAGAACACTTATAACAAAAAATGCCTATCACGAGATTTAGAACTAAAGCTTTAAACGTCAGTCATAAAACCAGTAGCTCTGTGTGCCACGGAGTGTCTTTCGTTGAACCGAAGAGGTCCGATCGAGAAACTGGAAGTCAGAGAGAGAAGAATTCTCAGGAAGGTCTTAGGTCCGGTAAAGGAAAATGAAGAATTCCGTAGATGGCACACTTCCGAGCTCTACGAACACATACAGAGGCTCTCTGATTGTGCTAGGAAAAAGAGGGTAGCCTTCTGCGGCCATGCAGTAAGATTGCCTTCCAATAGACTGTCCAATCGCCTGTTCATCTCCTGACAGAACAAAAATATCCGTACCACTTGTCAGACAGAAACAGAGAAGTACGTTAAAGAACTGGGAATATAAGATCTTTAAGACAGACGATCTGTAAGACGTACCCTGAAGGAAGTCCATGGATTTTAGGAAAACACCCGGAAGAAAAGTACCATCTGGACTGATGAAAGAAAGAAAGAAAGAAAGCAGTTACACCGGCAGGAAATGCGCCAATACTGGCCAAATATAAAAGCCCAACAGTTGACCAAGCGTGGTCTAAAGAAGACCCATTCGAACCAAGAAGAAGAAACAATACAACTTCAGGACTTAAAACTTCAAGATCGCTTGTAGCTATCAATTGCACTGTTTACACACAAATACTGTTTACTAGGATCCCATGTTTTATGCATAACCTATTCTTATCAATAGCGTGCTCGCCTTTGGACACAAAGGTGCCGGTTTCAATTCCCGGCAGGGTAGGGAAATTTTACCATCATTGGTTTAATCCGCTATCATGGGGCCTGGGTGTATGTATCGTCTTCAGCATCAACATTTCACCCTCATCAAGACACGCAGGTCGCCTACGGACATCAAATCAAAATACCTGCACCTGGCGTACCGAACATGTCCATGGTCTCCCCCCGCACTAAACGCCATTTCATTTCTTATTAATAAATACCATGGCTCAGGCGGCAGCGCATCGGCCTCTCACCGCTGGGTTCCTTAATTCAAATCCCGGTCACTCCATGCGAGATTTGTGCTGGACAAAGTGGAGGCGGGATAGGCCTTTTGTCCGGGTACTCCTGTTTTCCCTGTCATCTTTCATTTCAGCAACACTCTCCAATATAATTTCATTTCATCTGTTAGTCATTAATCATCACCCAAAAGGAGTGCGACAAGTTTCGGCAGCCGGCACAATTCCTATCCTCGCCGCAAGTTGGGGGCTTCATTCATTCTATCCCTGACCCGATCACAGACTGGAAAACAGGTTGTAGGTTTTCTTCTTTTTTTAAGAATACCGTACATGACAGAAAGAACAGATACACAACAGCCACACTTCAGACTCTCATTCATAGAACTATATAATTCAACAACCCAATCCTCTTCGCAGCATCAGAGCTAGTAATATTTATCATCTTCATGGACTTAGGAATTCTGTTAATATCACGTCTCTCGGAAATCACTTTATAGCCTGCTTCCTGGAAGAATTCAACGGCTTTTAGTAAGTAAAAGCGTTAAATCAGTAGACTAAGTGCATTTTAGTATCGAATATAAGTTCATGGTCCGCCTCTGTGGTGTAGTGGTTAGCGTGATTAGCTGCCACCCCCGGAGGCCCGGGTTCGATTCCCGGCTCTGCCACGAAATTTGAAAAGTGGTACGAGGGCTGGAACGGGGTCCACTCAGCCTCGGGAGGTCAACTGAGTAGAGGTGGGTTCGATTCCCACCTCAGCCATCCTCGAAGTGGTTTTCCGTGGTTTCCCACTTCTCCTCCAGGCGAATGCCGGGATGGTACCTAACTTAAGGCCACGGCCGCTTCCTTCCCTCTTCCTTGCCTATCCCTTCCAATCTTCCCATCCCTCCACAAGGCCCCTGTTCAGCATAGCAGGTGAGGCCGCCTGGGCGAGGTACTGGTCATACTCCCCAGTTGTATCCCCCGACCAAGAGTCTGAAGCTCCAGGACACTGCCCTTGAGGCGGTAGAGGTGGGATCCCTCGCTAAGTCCGTGGGAAAAACCGAACCTGGAGGGTAAACAGATGATGATGATGATGATATAAGTTCATGAATATTTTATACACTATGTTGTACTGTCTTTCGCTACAACATCCAGTTGCCTGTAACCCAGTAAATTAAAATATATCTGCGCACTTATTTGTTTTCAAAATGATTCGTTAACTTTGGTAGCAAATAAAGAAATCAAATTATGTCCTACTCACCCATCATCAAGATAGTGTACAGTACTCTCACACTACAAATAAATTACTCCATTTGAATCTCCGATTTCCTTTCGATCAATGTAGTACTTGAAATTAGCCAGTTGTAAATTATTCTATACATAGCTTATATATTTCTTTACTCCGCTCAAAATACAATCTTCCATGTTTGCATTTAAAACAATAATAATAATAATAATAATAATAATAATAATAATAATAATAATAATAATAATAATAATAATAATAATAATAATAATAATAATCGTATCACAAATGAAGAGGTAGAATGATGGACACATCTTAAGACACCCAGGACTTGTGCAGTTGGTTTTTGAGGGAATTGTAGGGGGTTAAAACTGTAGGGGTGGACCTAGGTATGAATATGACAAGCAGATTAGGGCAGATGTAGGATGCAGCAATTACGTAGAAATGAAAAGGTTAGCACAGGATAGGATGGCACGGAAAGCTGCATCAGACCAGTCTGTGACTGATGACCCAAACAACAATGGTTTTACGTCCCACTAACTATTTTACTGCTTTCGGGAAAGCTGAATTGCCAGAATGTTGACCCCTAGAAATTCGCTTACGTTCCTGTAAATCTACCTACATAGGGCTGATGTATTTGTATATTGTATTCCATGAAGACGCTACATGCAGGGTGCAACAAGAATACGGGGCAGAATTAAAGGTACTGATTCATCATATGCGGAAAAGTAAAACAGTTTTTATCAACGTTGGTCTGGAAATGCTTCATTTCTGAGTTACAGACCGTCAAATGTAATCTTACCGTCCGTCAATACTTCTATAAAATTGAAACACTGATATGTTATATACATACATTAACATAATAGACTTTTATGCCTTTCAGCGTTCAGTATGCAAGCCTCTGTGAATGTACTAAACGTCGCCACAATCCTCCAATTGCAACTAGTGCTGTGGCCTCATTTAGTTCTATACCTCTTATCTTTAAATCGTTAGAAACTGAGTCTAACCATCGTCGTCTTGGTCTACCTCTATTTCTCTTACCCTCCATAACAATATCCATTATTCTCCTAGGTAACCTATCCTGCTCCATTCGCCGCATATTACCCCACCACCGAAGCCGATTTATGCGTACAGCTTCATCCATCGAGTTCATTCCTAAATTAAACTTTAGCTCCCCATTCCTAATACCCTCCTGCCATTGTTCCTACCTGTTTGTACCAGCAATTATTCTCGCTACTTACATGTCTGTTACTTCTAACTTATGAATAAGATATCCCGAGTCCACCCAGTTTTCGCTCCCGTAAAGCAAAGTTGGTCTGAAAACAGACCGATGTAAAGATAGTTTCGTCTGGGAGCTGACTTCCTTCTTAAAGAATACTGTTGATCGCAACTGCGAGCTTACTGCATTAGCTTTACGACACCTTGATTCAATCTCACTTACTATATTACCATCCTGGAGGAAAACACAACCTAAATACTTGAAAATATCAACCTGTTCTAGTTTTGTATCACCAATATGACATTCAATTCTGTTGAATTTCTTACCCACTGACATCAATTTAAGTCTTCGAAAGGCTAATTTTCATACCATACTCATTGCACCCATTTTCAAGTTACAAGATATTAGACTGCAGGCTTTCGGAACAATCTGCCATTAAGACAAAGTCGTCAGCATAGGCCAGACTGCTTACTACATTTCCACCTAACTCAATCCCTCCCTGCCATTTTATAGCTTTCAGCATATGACCCATGTAAACTACGAACAGCAAAGGTGAAAAATTACAGCCTTGCCTAACCCCTGTAAGTACCCTGCACCAAGAACTCATTCTACCATCAATTCTCACTGAAGCCCAATTGTCAACATAAATGCCTTTGATTGATTTTAATAATCTACCTTTAATTTCATAGTCACCCAGTATGGCCAACATCTTTTAACTCAGTACCCTGTCATATGACTTCTCTAGATCAACGAAACATAAACACAACTGCCTATTTCTCTCGTAGCATTTCTCAATTACCTGGCGCATACTGAAAATCTGATCCTGACAGCCCCTATGTGGTCTGAAACCACACTGGTTTTCATCCAACTTCCTCTCAACGACTGATCACACCCTCCCTTCCAAGATGCCAGTGAATACTTTGCCTGGTACACTAATCAATGAAATACCTCGATAGTTGTTGCAATGCTTCCTGTTCCCTTGCTTATAGATAGGTGCAATTATTGCTTTTGTCCAATATGAAGGTACCTTACCAACACTCCATGCTAATTTTACTACTCTATGAAGCCATTTCATCCCTGCCTTACCACTATACTTCACCATTTCAGGTCTAATTTCATCTATTCCTGCTGCTTTATGACAGTGGAGTTTATTTACCATCCTTTCCACTTCCTCAAGCATAATTTCACCAACATCCTTTTCCTCCTCCCCATGAGCTTGGCTGTTCACAACACCACCAGGATGATTTACATTGAGAAGATGTTAAAAATATTCCCTCCACCTCTTCAGCGATTCCCTGGGATCTATTATGAGTTCACCTGAATTACTCAAAACACTGTTCATTTCCTTTTCCCTCCCTTCCTAAGATTCTTTATTACTGTCCAGAAAGATTTCCCTGCTGCTTGACCTAGCCTTTCAAGGTTATTACCATAGTCTTCCCATGTCTTCTTTTTGGATTCAACAACTATTTGTTTCGCTCTGTTTCTTTCATCTACGTACAAATCCCTGTCTGCCTCGGCCCTTGTTTGAAGCCATTTCTGATAAGCCTTCTTTCTACGTTTACAAACTGCTCTCACTTTATCATTCCACCAAGATGTTCGCATTTTGCCATCTTTACACACAGTTGTTCCTAGGCATTCACTGGCTGTTTCTACTACGACATCCCTGTATGCCACCCATTCTGTTTCTGTATCCTGAACCTGCTTACTGTCTACTGTTCGAAACTTCTCACTAATCATATCCATGTACTTCAATCTAATTTCCTCGACCTGGAGATTTTTTACCCTTATTCATTTGCAGACAGATTTAACTTCTCTACCCTAGGCCTAGAGATACTTAGTTCACTACAGATCAGATAGTGGTCTTTATCATCGAAAAATCCCCGGAAAACTCGTACATTCCTAACAGATTTCCTGAATTCGAAGGCGGTTATAATATAGTCTATTATGGATCTCGTACCCATAGCTTCCCATGTGTAGCGGTGAATAGCCTTCTTGAAGAATGTATTCGTAACTGCTAAACCCATACTAGCACAAAAGTTCAGCAAACGCTTCCCATTCCCATTAGCTTCCATATCTTCCCCACATTTACCAATCACCCTTTCGTATCCTTGAGTTCTATTTCCAACTCTCGCATTGAAATCGCCCATTAGCACTATTCTACCCTTGCTGTTGACCCTGACCACGATGCAACTCAATGCGACATAAAACTTGTCAACTTCATTCTCATCCGCACCCTCACATGGTGAATACACTGAGAAAGTTCTTGTCCTAATTCCTCTAACTGACAAATCTACCCACATCATTCGCTCATTTACGTGCCTAACAGAAACTATGTTGCGTGCAATGGTATTCCTGATAAAGAGCCCTACCCCAGACTCTGCCCTTCCCTTTCTAACACCCGTCAAGTACATTTTATAATATCCTATCTCTTCCTCGTTATCTGCCCTTACCCGAATATCACTTACTCCTAGTACATCGAGACTCATCCTCTTAGCTGACTCAGCCAGTTCTACTTTCTTTCTTCCATAATCCCCATTAATATTTATAGCTCCCCATCGAATTCCATTTCGTTCGCCAAGTTGTTTCCAAGGAGTCCCTCACCTGTCAAACCGGAGTGGGACTCCATTACTCCCATAGGTCCGAGTCTTGCTTAAAATATTCTGAACACGGTAAATTAATGAAGCAGGATGCTACCCTACTTGTACATAGTCCAAGTGAGGATCTCTCCTCTAACGGGTTATGGACCACGGGTGAATTGTATAGTCCTAGCCGCCTGAGCACAAGGAAGGCCAGGACTCAGAATATGTCCGAGATGCCCACCCCCATTCCAAAGCAACTGGTATCCCGACTCTCAGGACCACGTACTAGGTCACACAGCCGTTGCCCATGGTTCACGAACTAGGACGTGACTACATTAACCCACACCATGAACCATATGCTAAAATGTGTATATTTCTTCTCTGAATTGAACAGTGTCGCAGCAATTTACGGAGCCTTTCAGACTATATGCACTATAGCTGAAGCGGGTTGAGTCCTGTGTTCTACCAGGAATCCAACATTTTAAACAGTTTATTTAAGGAATGTCAACAAAATTCCAGAAAATTACCGTGTTGGACTGAGACCAAATTTGAAAATCAAATTATTCGGATCCATTCTTAAAGAACTTATCTTACTACTCTACGTATGAGTAATCCATTGTTAAAATTTTGCACAGTACGTTTTTACACTTGTATAAGGGCTCATTAACATCGGTAGCAAATTTTAACAAATATTTTTTTACAAAAACAAGGGCAAGCTAGGTGGAATGAACCGGATTTCCACGGACGGACGATGAGTAAACAAGGCAGGCGACACGACTGAATCAGCCCGGCTCCCTTTCTCCTTACGATTCTTCTTAATTGCCGTAATTTTCCTTATTTTTGATGTAGGAAGAATTAAAATATAGACTTCAGGGTGACCAAAAAATCAAAATAGGTGTTGATAGAGAATAGGATCACCCCCACCCGCAGGATCGACTTTTCTTGCATTCCTATTCTCCTACACTGAATTAAAATTAACTTTAATAGGTTCTTACAATCGCACCTTTTTATCCCTCCTATTAACCTAGGCAGACGATATTTTTCGAGTGCCAATCTGTACGAAGTGTTCATGTTCATTATTTATACACTATACGGCTAACTGGTTAACGGGCTGGTCTTTGGTCTAAAGGCTAACGGGTTCATTTCTCGGCCCGATCAGGGATTTTAAACTTCATTGGTTAATTCCTGTGACTGTAAATGTGTGTGTGTGCCGTATTCAACATTAGAACTCACCCTAGGTAGGGATCTATTCTTGCAGAAACTCACCCATGATCATCAGTGTGGGAGCCCTGCACAAGGCCACTCCAAAGATTGTACCCCTTTATACGTTATTTTATTTGTTTGTTTCTCATTACCGAGTCAATACCACTCCCATTACAGAATATGAAATAAGTATAAACAACAATAATACATTTTTATATGCTGTATAACCATAGGCAGGCATTTATATACGTGGAGGTGCATATCTCCACCAATGCTCCGTCACTGGATTTTTCTACAAAGGAGACTTGCAGCGGTGTCTCAACGGCGAACAAACCGCCAGCGTCTTGGAAAGGTGTGGTAATCGAATGACGATCCCACTGCTACACAGGAACGAAACGCTGGTTTCACGATTGAATAAACTACTTGAATATTTTATCATTCGCAAATCGATGAAATTTAATCATGGTTTCCTTCTGGGAAATTAATTTTTGAATGTACTGTAGAAGCCATAGGCATGTATTTATACAACTGGAGGTACATACATCCCCTGGTATTTTCACTGGTACATTAGGAACAAGACTAATAAATTGGGCAGAGGATTACTTTATACCCGCGGTGTATCAGTCCGGGTTTAGGAAATGAATCCGAACTTCAGAAAAAATATTTGTCATCAAAGAAATAGATAAATACCATTTTTCTAAAGATGGTAAACTGTATATTACAGCTATAGATTTACAGAAAGCTTTAGATTCTCTAAGCAGAAGGACGGCTATTGCGAAGCTGGCTAAAATAGGGGTGTCGATTAAAATGATTAATGTTGTAAAAGAAATGTATTCGGAGGTTAAATGCACGATTAAAGTAAAAGAAGACTTAGCAGTGAGAGAGACATTTGAATATTAGGATAAAGTCGGGTGCAAATTATCATTACATTGTTCAAACTTTTAACTAACGTTATTTTGTAAAATGAAGGAAGTAGGGTATGACAAGCCCATTTCTTAACAATAAAAAAATTCCAGGCCTGGTTTTCACAGACGACATTATTCTGTTATCTTTAACATAAGTTTCTATGCAAAGAAGCCTCACAAAACTGCTGAATATTGTACACAATTGAATTTAAAAATAAACATTAAGAAAAAGTTTTGGTATTTATAAAAGGATTTGAACTGAAGATAAAATAAAGGTTGTGGATAGAAGGAATAGAATTAGACGTAGTCAGTAAAATAGAATATTTAGGAATAACACTAGAATCTAACTGTAATAATAGCATAAATGAAAGAACAGGTAGAGTTATCTACCACGAGATGTTTGGAGAGGAAGATGAAAAAACACTGAATTGAAATTGCAGACACTGTTCATACCCCGTAAATAGGATTGTCCTCCTTTTAATCTTCAATACTCCTGCTAAAGCTTTATTTACTACAACTTTAATTTTAGATACACTTATTGCCACTGTCGAGCACCAATTCATGTTAAAAGGATGACAATAGAAACTATGGATCAAAATAGAATTTGGTTAATTGGATAAAATTGGATTCTACGGAATTTATTATTTGCAGTAAAAGGGAGAATAAGAAGAATTGCAAAGGATATTACCTAAATTCGCTTGTAAAACTCAGAGCATTGTATGGGACAGAAATATGGGGCATTGAAGGAGGCAGTAAGGCACTAGAGGTAATAGATAACAAGTTTCGCAATATATATTTCTTGTTTTACGTCGCACCGACACAGATAGGTCTAATGGGGACGATGGGGTAGGAAAGGGCTAGGAGTGGGAAAGAAACGGCCATGGCCTTATTTAAAGTACAGAGCCAGCATTTGTGTTGTGTGAGAATGGGAAACCATCTTCAAGGCTGCCGACAGCGAGGTTCGAACTCACTATCTCCCGGATGCAAGCTTACAGCTTCGCGTGGCCCTAACCGCACGGCCAACTCACCCGGTTCAAAATAATAATGGTGCCACAAACATCTAAAGCTAATATTGGAGTTGGAATTCTATGTGAAGATATAAGTACTGTATATATTGAACCTTTTAGGTCCTTCGAAGGACACCAACCTTCCTTATCTTTCAGTAAATCGGCACGAGATCATTCTCTTGGGTCGTTGGCGGGTTCTTCATCACTTGCTTAGGTAGGAAACGGGTGTCAGTAATTTAAACTAAGGTCTATAATGAGAGGATTCGAGTCAAAAGAAATGGATGTTTATTGATCATATGCGATAAAGTCGAAGAAACTTGTGACATTACACCACCTCAAATCAACGAACTCAGTCTTGTCCGTAAAAAATTAATAATAACAATAACGATGATGAGAGAGTCTGGCTTTGGAGACTTTAATTCAATTGCCTGTGGGGCACCCTTATTAGGAACCACAGTCTTAATTTAAGAATGAAATAAAGAATGGTGATCTCTAAGATCGGATTCCATGTGAGACTGTATGTACCACCATAATGATTCGTGATGATCCAGCCCCGTAACGCGAGCTCTGGACTCCTGGCATAATTAAGGCAGTCCAGTCGGTATGTGCCACACAATGGTTGTACGGCATGGACCCTTAATTGAATCGATGTGATTTGCGACTATGTCATGGACCGACATCTAACTTTGTGATAAACGTTAAAGTCATTGTGAGTGATGACCGCAAGAAATTGACGCTATACTGGCAGGCGGCCCTAATCTAAATCATTGAGGTTGATCTCCCCATGACCATCAAAACTTCTAAGCTGAAAGCTGAACAAAATCAAGTTACAGTAGTTGATGACCAAGGTGTCCATATTAACACATCTCCAGCAAATCTGATGCTCAACAAATCAAAATCAAGATAATAACAACAACAACAACAAATGCTCACAATAATTGTGGCCGTAAAGTCCGTAATTTCCCAGCAAATAAAACTAAGATTTCCAGAATACATTTCCAAGTTAGTCACTTGGTTTTAAGCTAATTCTCAAAATTCGATTCCACTGAATTTGACAAATTATTAAATGAAGTAATCTCTTAATCCTAATTAACAACAAATTTTATCTATCCCGAACGAAGTGGTTTCTTTAAACTCCCTAATTTTTATATACGTTTTTATCACTCGGACCTGTTTGCCAGAAATATTCCTTTGACGAAAAATATTGATCTGCTATTGTTTATGCTCAAAGTTTTCTGCAGCTAGAAAGCGAAATACATTGTCATAGCTACCAGTAGCATTTATTTATTTCATGACAACACTCAACAAATTTACATTATAACACTAATGACGATTATTAAGAAACTAGCTTGGATAACCGTAACCTTATATCCTTTAATCTGCATAAATTTATACACAACGCAAACGGAAATAACCTATGCCAGATCGCTTATAACGCCTATGCTTACCCCTTGGACTAACTCCGCCACCTCCTTCGACATGATTTCAGGTCGATGAGACTCAAATGTCGTGATGCCCCTCACCCAACTATAGGGTGGATGGACTACTGCACTCCATGTGCTCCACAAGCATGACCTCATATCACATAAACCGACATTTGTGCCTTGGAAACCAACAACAACAACAACAACATAATGATCCATCACGAACTCTATGGATTGACAGCTATCATGACGTTCAAATAAAATAATCGCAAAACCTTGGACAACCCTCAACAACACAAACAACATCACTACAAATTCTGAAATTTTGACATCCCTGAAAATGGTTATTTCCAACATAACATACCATCGTGTCATTTCCGTCGCTTCGATAATGAATTTTAAGTCTCGACTAAACAACTCTCTTCTAGAATAACGAAATCTAATTACAAACCTTTACTACAAATGACAAAATCTCAGTTACAGTTTCTTCCTAACAATCAACTGGCTCGACCAACCAACAGCTGGCTTAATAACGGGAACACGAGCCCTCTTCGCTATCTCTTAAAACAACATCCGTTATCTCGACCAGTATCAAATGAAGACCTCGCCTCGCTGACTATTCGCATGAAATACGATTCTTAACCCACATAGATTATGCGAAGAGATATGATTTAAAGCGTCACGTGAAATATTCTTATCCATTACGGTTCTACGGTTTCACGTGGAATCCTAATTATGGAATGACCACATTCCCATATCACTAAATTACACAAAGTAAATCCTAGGGATGCCTACAATGAAAATCCCGGCATGAAGTCTCTTCAACACTACAGGATTTCAACAATCTGATCCACATTCCTTCCCATCTTTGCGAGACTTATACCACTTGCTGTCACCAATTCCCTACACAACAATAGTATGGAATATCTCTCTTAGCTGACCCACTACTGTATGTTGTTACATAAAACACTCTGTGACAAACTAACCATCTCTCCTCGCATATCTGAGTTTGACAACACAGTATTTCCGAAACTCACAATTTGAATTACAAAAATGTTTACCGTTATTTTCCTCTCATCAATTCTACACAGATTTTAACTGACTTTTGTGGAATAGCACTCCCCTTTCACAAATCACACACCGGTCTCGCCTCGTAACTTTACTCGACAAAATTTACAGCGCCGAACACGGGACGGTGTGCCTTCCGCAACAGCTGACATTCCATCATTATTGCGCACTCGCTCTAAATGGTAAGCCACGGATTACACTTACAGGAATTTCACCTTTAAACTGAACAGAATTTTATGATAAATTCATGTCTTAACTGTGACAAACTACAAATATAGAAAATAAACGTACGGAAATAATACTTTGCTGTAGACATAATATTCGTTTTCCAACCATCAAAGCTACTACTATACAACACTTCACAAGAAAGTTTGGCGACTTTCCGATTATCCAAGAAACATTAAAAACTGACTTTTTGTCGTATTCCTTTGATATTTTTACAAAATAAAAGGGTGACTAAAATGCGTCACAGGTACACAAATAAAATGGTGACATGAAATAAATAAGATGCACTTTATGAGCAGGTAGTCCACATACCTGAAGTCGTACGTGGTTTCACATGTCGACAGGCCCACCAGCCTGTCTCATTCTTTATAGAGCCATCTCGACAGACAGTGGTTTAAAAAATATTCTTCCCGTCTTTATCTTTGGTATCATTCACCTGAAAATAATAACAAACAAAAAAAGCCCTTCACACGTTCTCTTTCTCGCGAACCGAACACGTTCGTCAAATCATAGACCCGCACACGCAATTAAGACAAACAATAATATTAGCTAACTGAATTACAGGAATTCGGTATTATAATGACCGTTTGTTGCCCTGATGTGAATATCATGATGGTTCTACATGGGACTACCGTTAATTTGACTGATAATCTCTCTCCACTTGGAGATGACGTTAGATAGCTACCTTTGGCCGAAACTGCCTTCCTCTCTTAGGACTTTGCCTCCACAACAGATTTTTAACGTTAGTCTTAATGACGTACGGTGGCCGCAAGTTCACAGACAACAATGCGAGATTGCAAATGGCGCGGAGTTCTTTTATAAAATTTACTCCCACTCCCATTCCATCTGCATTTACCGCAGACTTCTCTTACAAAATTGAGTCGTTACATTAGCTCATAAGATAGGCATTATATTTTGGTCGATGTAACAGAGTTTAAACGTACAGGCGCGTCTTTAGACAATTTTCCTTCTGGAGCTATTTAGTGGTCTAAAGCCTTTACCTCTAACAACCAAACTGTTTCACTTACGATTTCCTGACATTTACTACGGCAGTATCGTCGCCAGTTCTTCTTAAAATGTACTTTTACTAGAAAAATAGTTCCGCCAAATTACTTCGTATACTTGTACATTCTACACGTGTGGGTGAAGTAATTTCTCTAGCGTGAGATTGAGAATCACCACCTGTCCTCCACGTGCTGTCTCTGGTCAGAGATAAAAATGCAGCTAGAACTCCTCATGACTTGGAATGTATATGGTGTCTCATGTAATGAATTTAGGACTCTGGCTCTTTATGACTCAAAGGTCATGGGTTCAATATGTACTGTATATGCAAGATATACAATAGCTAAGATAAACTACATATTGGAGAAGATTAAAGAGGAGACACGGGGGGGGGGAATATTAAATTTAGCATACCAAAATCAGATGAATCACCTACACGATGATTAGTCGGTAGACAAGGTGAAAAGGGTGCTATATAGAATAGGAATGTGAGATTACTAGAATAAAGGTATTCAGAACGAAGAAAAATTGAGTAATAAAGTGAAATATATTGAGAAACCTATTATTATGCCATAATGTAGGACCGAAAGGAAATTACCGGAATTCTGTGAAATTAGAGAACATTTGTCAAGAAAGAAAGAAAGACTAGCGATTAGAGAAGTAAAGGTTATGGTGGAGGTAGTGGCTAATGGATATCTATAAGAATACCCATAAGAATAAGTGTCTACGAGAGTAACAGGAACAGAATTGTTGTTTTTATGTGGAGAGGCTCATCTGTTGTGAGTATGTAGGGAAACAGCCTCACATACAGTTAGGATCAAATACCCGGGTAGTGATTTAAAAGCTAGAAGAGGAAGAGAAAGAACTTTATATAATTATAAAGTTATTAAACAAATAATAGATCGCACCGGGTAGGACAGCAAGCGAAAAATTATGTGAAAAAAGAGAATAAAATAAAATAAAGTAAGCACTAATTTAACTTATGAACAGTATGTTATATGCTTTCCTCCACTATGATATTTTTAACATCTGGGACAAAAATAAATTTTATAAACGGTAATTTAGAGACTGGGTGTAAATAGTTATTAGGCTTAATTATGATGTATAATGTAGTAGGCCTAATACATGAACCAATAAAGAAAACCATTCGTGTATCAAGGAACCATTTGAATTACAATAAATTACTACTCCCTCCCTAGTCCGACTCTTTGGCTGAATGATCTGCGTTGAAGCCTTCGGTTCAGAGGGCGCCGGGTTTGTGTTTTCCTAAAATTTTCCTCTTTAAATCCACACAACACACCTCACTACCAACCACCACAGAAACTTGCAATGGTACTTACGTCCTTCCACATAGGGTTGCGTCAGGATGGGCACCCGGCCTTAAAACAGGGCTAAATTTACATGTGCGACACAGTTCACACCCGCTACCCCACAAGTGTGGGAAACGTAATGAAAGTAGAAGAAGAAGATTACTGTCTAACCAGTTTCAGGTGCTCCGGGAGTAGGGGATGTGCTTAATCTCTTATATTCTACTGTACTTCCCTACTGCTCCGTCACTGTAATGTCCTACAAATGAGGCTTGGAATCGTGTCTCAGGAGTCCAATTGCCGCCAGCGTCTTTGAAAGGTGTGGTAATCCACATGACGAGCCCTGTGACAGAATGGGGTGAGACGCTGGTAACTTCACAATTTCATTATTTTTCTACCAGTTGTTTTACGTTGCACCAATACATGTAGGTTCACAACAGCGATGGGATAGGAAAGGACCAGAGGTGAGAAGGAAGCGACAGTGCGGTCTGAACCCAATATCTCCTTAATTCAAACCACCAGCAACGTGATCCAAATCGTCCAGCCACTCGCACGGTATAATAATAATAATAATAATAATAATAATAATAATAATAATAATAATAATAATAATAATAATAATAATAATAATAATACCGAGCTCGATAGCTGCAGTCGCTTAAGTGTGGCCAGTATCCGGTATTCTGGAGATAGTGGGTTCGAAGCCCACTGTCGGCAGCCCTGAAGATGGTTTTCCGTGGTTTCCCATTTTCACACCAGGCAAATGCTGGGGCTGTACCTTAATTAAGGCACGGCCGCTTCCTTTCCAGTCCTAGCCCTTTCCTGTCCCATCGTCGACGTAAGACCTATCTGTGTCGGTGTGACGTAAAGCCAATAGCAAAATAATAATAATAATAATAATAATAATAATAATAATAATAATAATAATAATAATAATAATAATAATAATGCGACAATGCAATATACAATACATACACCAGGTGGCTCAAGAACGCCGTACTTTCTACTTACAAATGTCCCGCATGCACAAATGATGAACGGGATGCCTCCCAACTGCTTTCAAGTGGGACACTACTGCCAGCGGCTAGGTTACGTCAGAATATTAAGAGATAAGAATGGGACTGTCATTCGCAGCATGTTACTCAGCGCTAGCGGTTTAATGCAACCCATGCATTAGTAAACCCCTTTTTCCACCGCATAGTTCTAGGCTGGTGTATGGTAGAGCCGCACTATATTTGCTGTCTGCATTTTGGCAATGGCTAGTGTGTTCAGCAGCGACGAATACACAGATATTATTTTAATCTGGACAACCTGGTCGGAATGCAGCCGAAACTCCAAACAGACGCATGCCTTCTACTCACGTATTTCGCCGAAGAGTAGTAGTTCTTGTTTCATACAAGTCGAGTGGAATGTCTACACGTGTATAAATTAATATCTCTTTTCTGCATATTTGGCGTGTTTACAAACAGAAGCGGCGTTTAGGGGGTAGGGCGACAAGGGACAGTCGCCCCGCCCCCACCCCACTTTGTGGAGTGAACATTACATTTTTATTCCAATTTAGCCAGATGGAACTAGGAATTATATAAAAAAACTATTTGTACAAACCTTGTTGTATTTTCTGCTAATTCCTTCCTTTGTTTTCTTTAATTCTTAACATAATTATTGGTGGAAATACGCACAAAATACCGTTGTCGCGGCTAACTGATTTTTATAGCACTACGGACACTACGGAAAGTATTGGAGACTCTGCATGTGCTGTGATAAAGGGTAGTAGGGATACTTTTTTTTTTTTTTTTTGCCAAGGTCTGGACACTGAGTTATAATTCACCCGCTTGCTGGGTGCATTCGTCAGTCTGGCAGTCTCTTTAGTGTCTGTTAGTTTCTTAGTGTGTATTCAAATACTAAATGATTTTTAATTGCATAATCATGCCGTACTTCTATTTAATTATACCGAGCGAAGTGGCCGTAGGATTAGGGGCGCGCTGTTGTGAACTTGCACCCGGGAGATAGTGGTTTCGATCCCACTGTCGGCAGCCCTGAAGATGGTTTTCCATGGTTTACCATTTTCACACCAGGCACGTGCTGGGGCTGTACCTTAGTTAAGGCCACAGCCG
Organism: Anabrus simplex; assembly: GCF_040414725.1. Taxonomy (NCBI): domain Eukaryota; kingdom Metazoa; phylum Arthropoda; class Insecta; order Orthoptera; family Tettigoniidae; genus Anabrus; species Anabrus simplex. The sequence continues at coordinate 916,358,608 of NC_090265.1, forward strand.
CTTCCTTTCCACGCGTAGCCCTCTCCTCTCTCATCGTCTCCATAAGTCATATCTGTGTCGGTGCGATGTAAAGCCAATTGTAAAAACAGCATTCAATTGTAATTGTTATTGCAACGGGAGACAATACCAACGTTCGTTTCGCTGGGCTAAATTCATTCTTTTGTGTTATGTTATTTATTTAATGTATTTAACCTGCCCCGTGGTTCGTTTGTGAGACCTGGTAAAAATGTTATTATACAGCATTGAATCAAAGTCTCAAAGAAAACTATTATTACAAATGAACCACGGGGCAGGTAAATTACATTTACATAATAAATAACACAACAAAAAACGAAAGAATTTATTCCGTTGAAAGTAAAGTTCGTATTATCTCCCGCTGAAATAACAATTGAAATTAAATATTGTTTTCCAATTGGCTTTACGTCGCACCGACACAGATTGGACATACGGTGACAATGCAACTGGAAAGAGCTAGAAGTGGGAAGGAAGTGGCCGTGGCCTTAATTAAGTTACAGCCCCAACGTTTACTTGGTATGAAAATGAGAAACTACGGAAAACCATCTTCAGGGCTGCCAACAGTGGGATTCGGAACCACTATCTCCCGGGTGCAAGCTCACAGCTGCGCGCCTCTAACCCCACGGCCACCTCTCCAGGTACAATAGTGTACGGCATGATTATGCAATTAAATACTATTTAGTATCTGAATACACACTAATAATAATTTTTGTGGCTATTTCTAAACGAGTGCAGCCCGTGTAAGGTAGACCCTCCGATGAGGGTGGGCAACGTCTGCCATGTGTAGGTAACTGCGTGTTATTGTGGTGGAGGGTAGTGTTATGTGTGGTGTGTGAGTTGCAGGGATGTTGGAGACAGTACAAACACCCAGTCCCCGGGCCATTGGAATTAACCAATGAAGGTTAAAATCCCCGACCCCTCCGGGAATCGAACCCGGGACCCTCTGAACCGAAGGCCAGTACGGTGACCATTCAGCCAACGAGTCGGACCATGTGTAGGTAACTGCGTGTTATTGTGGTGGAGGGTAGTGCTATGTTGGTGTGTGAGTTGCAGGGATTTGTGGGACAGCACAAACACCGAGCCCCCAGGCCACTGGAATTAACCAATGAAGGATAAAATCCCCGACCCAGTCGGTAATCTAACCCGGAACCCTCTGAACCGAAGGCCAGTACGCTGACTATTCAGCCAGTGAGTCGTACAATACACACTAAGAAACTAATAGACACTAAAGAAACTGCCAGACTGACGAATGTGCGCCGCAAGCAGCTGAGTTCTAACTCAGTGTCCACGACCTTAGCAAAAAAAAATATATATATATATATATGTACCCCTACCCTTCCTCACAGCACAAGCAAAGTCTCCACTACTTGCCATAGTATTATACAAATCGGTTATAATAATAATTTCGTGAGGCCATTTCCAGCCGAGTGCAGCCGTTGCAAGGCTGCCATCCGATAAGGGTGGGCTGCATCCAACGAGTCGGACATACAAACCGGTTAGCCGCGACGAATGGCATTTTGTAAGTATTTCTGCCAATAATTAAGTTAATAATTAAAGAAAATAAAGGAAAGAATTAGCAGATAAGACAACAAGTTTTGCACAAATAGGTCTTTTAAATAATTCCCAGTCCCAGCTGGCTAATGTGGAATAAAAATGTAATGTTTATACCACTAAGTGGGAGGGGACAGTCTCTCTTACCACACCCCCATCGCCGCTACTGTTTGTAAACACGCCAAAGATGCAGAAAAGATAACTTATTAATTTATACACGAGTAGACATTCCACTCGATAAAAGAGTTGCTTGTATGAAACAAAATCTAGTACTGTTCAGCGAAATACATGTGTACAAGGCATACGTCTGCTTGGGGTCTCGGCTGCATTCCGACCAGGTTATGCAGATTAAAATAATGTCTGTGTATTCGTCGCTGCTGAACACACTAGTCACCGCCAAAATGCAGACAGCAAATATAGTGCGGCTCTACCATACACCAGCCTAGAACTGTGCGGTGGAAAACGAGGTTTACTAATGCAAGGGGTGCATTAGACCGATAGCGCTGGGTAACATGCTGCGAGCAACAGTCCGATCCTTATCTCTTCATATTCTGACGTAACCTAGCCGCTGGCAGTAGTGCCCCACTTGAAAGCAGTTGGGAGGCATCCCGTTCATCATTTGTGCATGCGTGACATTTATAAGTAGGAAGTACGGCGTTCGGGAGCCACCTGGTGTATATACTAATTTACAGAGCACATATGGAAGAAGAGAACATGAGAAAAGAAATGAATGTACATTTGAAATAACTTGATAAATAAAAGATGACATACTATACAACTTACAATTACCAAATATGCATAGCAGGAGATGAGGAAGACTACATAATGCAAAATGCGTACAATTTTCATTAGTTGACAAGTGGAATACATTTACTGTCCCACTAATTTCATCCAGCAGTGTAATCTTAGGGCCTGCAGAAACAAGGAGTTCCTTTACAGCCTGTCTGCTGTTACGGAAAGGAATATGAACTGGTAGCAACTTGAGTAAATTACGGCCGTCTAGCAAATGACCAAACCATGTACGTATGTAACGTGCATTCTCGTACCAGCAGCGTTCTCTGGCTAATTATGGATCATTAAAAAACACCATAATCAGTCTATAATAGCTTGGGACGCAAACATTTCCCACCAATCCATTTTGAGAATTTATGAAGGAAACCATATCCGATCTGATTAAGATTTGGTACAACGACTTCAGTAGGTATGTTTAACTCAGCCATGTCAGAATCAGATGTCCAATCGTGTATTTAGCACCTGTTTTTGGGTATCAAAGCTTGCTCATTTAAGTACCGCATATACATGAGTGAGCGGCGGGAAGCCGTCTGAAGTACGGTTCCGGAACTATAGATATATTCTGCATCAATAAAGAAAGACGTGGTAGGCTACACTAGGGGCATCAGCTTGAGTTATTAAAGAGAATATTTATCTTATACTCTAATTAGAAATAATAAACAAATTGAAATTTTCTCATTTTTTATATGTAGTTTTAAATACTATTTGGTACAATGTTTGGCAGTTGTCTAAATTTTATTGATAAATGGAGAATGACGTTCGCGACGCTCTCGCAGCGTTCATTCGTTCCCCAGATTACTTATTGAGTTTTAGTTTCCCTCTGCATACGTTATCTACAGGCAATTATTCGTTTATTAGTCATATACTGTATTAGGAGTCCTCTCGTCATATTTCAGTCATATTTTAATTTTTCTAGTTTTTTCCAGATAGATCTCGTCAACACTCGCTCTCTACTGGTGACGCATTAGAAAAGAAACATAACTGGTGACAAGATGTCTGAGAGACGTCTATTATTGGAGCATTTTAATTGAATTACATTTCAATAACGTGAGATATATTCATTTGATATTGAAAAGGCGTATTTTAAGGAATGTTTTAACACATTTTATCACCAACTCCACTGCAACAACATTTTTTTAAAATCTGAATCCGAGCGTATGTCATTTTACGAAGAAGAAATCTATGTTTGAACTAAAAAGTGCATCAGCATTCCTCACATGCCTCTGAATGCCTCAAACTATTTACTTACACAGAACGAAACATATTTATTTGAAAAAAACGTATTTACCACACACTCACTGAAACTACAAAAACCTGCAATGCATTAATTTACACATTCAAAATATTCAGAAATATTCAAAACTAGCAAATGTACCCGCGCTTCGCTACGGTATTCTCCAGTGTATTCGAATATCGAAGTAAATACTGTACATGCAGTAAATAAGATTGTTTTAAAATTGCATGTATCTTAGCGTTACCCGAGAAACTGCATGGGGAGGTCCCCATACGTTGTTTCCAATGTAAAGTGTTTGTTACGGATTTGTGATGATAACGACAGGCACAATTGCCTACTGCTATTCACAATCGAGTTGGGAGGTTTACACTACAATTGCAGGCCCCATTGTCTACTGCGCGATCACAATCGATTTGGGTACTTTTTGTTAGAATGGCAGGCCCCCCTTTCCTACTTCCAGACAGATTACAGTTAAGGAGTATTTATTATAATGGCAGGGAACTTCCCTACTACCAGTCTAAATTGAGTTGTCAGCTATCATTATAATGACAGGCCCGTTTTTCTACTGCCAGCCGGCTTACTACCAGTCACACCAAGTTGATGAGTTTCCATCAAAGAGCAGGCTACTATGCCTGATGCCAGTCAGTTTTTATATGAGTACATTAGTTTAAAATGGCGGGCACCCTTGCCTACATCTGAACACAATCGGGTAGGGGAGTTTTAAACAAAACTACATGCTCCATTGCCTTCTGCAAGTCAAATCGAGATGTGAATTATTCCTTACAACGGTAGGCCTTCCTTACTAATGCCAGTTACACAGGAGTTGGAGAAGGACCCCATTCCTACCGCCAGTCAAATGCGGTGTGGGGAGTACTGATTACAATAGCAGAGACACCCTCTCTCGATCGCTACAGATCGACATACGAAAGTATATGCACGTTTACAATATTGCAAACCTTCATTTACAGATTAACTGCTGCTAAACGGTACGTCATATCGACAAAAAGATTGTACCATAAGACGCCGGATTTAGCGGCCTAAATGGCTGGTCCTGTGATGTACCATATATACATGGGACATATTGAGTTAGAAACGTTGAATAGGATACAATTTTTGTAAGATTATCTAACATTGCATTACATTTGTAATAATTATGTGTCAGCTACACACACATCATTTGGCTCACAAATGGCTACTGGGTGGGCCAATTTTCGTGTAGAGTTTGATGATTCTATCTTTCCTATAAGTGATTTAAAGTATGAAGTATGCACGTGAAAATTCTAAATTTACTTAACATCGAGTAAGAGAGAAAAGTCAAACGTAAAAGGGATACAGATACGACAAAAAGTCATAAGACCAAGGTTGTACATCACTCGAAATTGAACGGAGATTGTGCCATCCATTATGTGATAGGACTTCCCGAAGATCTGCACCATCATTAAAATTGCCTCCATATTTCGATATTTTTCGGAGATAAAAAGTGAAAAACGTAAAGATTTTGGGATTTTTCCGACCGTTACAAGCCAAAACGTATAATTTTGCCAAATATCAATTTTCTTGTTAGTCTGGCAGATTATGCCGCAATCTGGATTTTGGGCGAGGAGGGTAAAAATTAGGAATTTCAAGAAAATAAACCCAAAAAATATGCAGATGGTCATTATTATCCCTTAAACGGGTAGCTGTACGAAAATTTCGCCAAAATACTCAATGTACAGGCACACAGTATTTGGATTTTATTTATATAAAGAGATAAATAGATAAGGAATCTGGGCTATGTCCGCTGCATTTATCCTGCAAGACCGACCATTCATGATATCTCCCTTATTAATCCTTCTGTCGAAAAAGTGCACATGAAAATAAAAACGTTTTAGAAATGGATTTCCATCAAGTTGGATAGATTTCCAATCAGCTTGGTCTTGTACTGTATGGAAGAGTAAAGTTACCATTCCTGTTCCCTATAAACCATTAGTCCATTCCGAGAACATGCAATGTTCTTGACCTTTAAAACCTACCTTTGGACTGGTGGCTGTTAAATATAAAGTTTGAATCAAATATCTTCATTAGTTTTCAAGTTGTAAGAAATACGCTTTACACGCACCCGCTCTTGAGTTAAGTCCGGTGGGACTTGTACCGAAAAACGGTCCGTTAATGATATCTCCGTTATTAATCCTCGTATCCTCGTTTTCGAAGTTAATTTCCATTAAGGCAGGTAGATTTGCATTAGGTTTGGTTGTGTATATATAGTTGGAGTGCAAAATCACGGTTTCGTATAAACCCACAGTCAGGTCAGGGATTTAGAAACAATATTTACCCTGAAATGAAATGAAATGACGTATGTCTTTAGTGCCTGGAGTGTCCGAGGACATGTTCGCTATTGGCTTTACGTCGCACCGACACAGATAGGTCTTATGGCGACGATGGGAGAGGAAAGGTCTAGGACTGGGAAGGAAGCGACCGTGGTCTTAATTATGGTGCAGCCCCAGCATTTGCCTGGTGTGAAAATGGGAAACCACGGAAAACCATCTTCAGGGCTGCCGACAGTTAGGTTCGAACCCACTATCTCCCGAATACTGGATAATGGCCGCACTTAAGCGACTGCAGCTATCGAGCTCGGTGGACATGTTCGGCTCGCCAGGTGCAAGTCTTTCGATTTGACTCCCTTAGGCGACCTGCGCATCGTGATAAGGATCAAGTGATGAAGACGACAGATACACCCAGCCCCCGTGCCAGACAAATTAACCAATGATGGTTAAAATTCACGACCCTGCCGGGAATCAAACCAGGAACCCATGCGACCAAAGCCAGCACGCTAACCATTTAGTCATGGAGCTGGACAAAATTTGCCCTAAAACCTACCCAAGGACAGGTGGATTCTAAATATCAAGTTTGGTGGACAGGCACACAGGCAAACAAAGAAACAGACAGACACACAGACACCAAAGCTGAAAATATGCAGATGGTCATTATTACACCTGAAACGGATAACTGTACGGAAATTTCGCCAAAATAGTCAGTGTACAGACACACTCTAGAAGTGCAGACCTTTATTTCGAGAGTTACAGCTTTGATACTGTACGACATATCTCCAAACGGACTTCACCACCAGACGCCTCTTTCATTGTTCTACATGGCTGGTCCCATGACACCTTCTCGTATCTCCTATATTTATGGGTTAGATTTAGAATCATTGAATGGGGTGAAATTTTGTACAGTTCTCACATACTACTTTTTTATACTCATGTGACAGCTAGAATCATAAAATATGGCTATCACATGGCCACTGGGTATGTCAATATGCGTGCCGAATGTCATTATTCTATTTTTCCTGTAAGTGTGCCAAATGATAACATATACGTGTAAAAGTACAAAATTTACTTGAAATCGAGAAATACAGCTCTATTTAACGCATAAGGAATAGAAATACGACAAAACGTCGTAGGACCAAAGTTGTAGATCTCCGAAATGAAAGGCGATTGTGCTTTCTGATTTGTGATACGACATACCGTTTAGCCACCAATTATCCCGAAACGAAGGTCTGTACCGTCGTTAAAATTAGATCCATATCTAGATATTTTCAGGGGCCAAATGTTATACATTTGCATAGCTTAAAATATTTTCTCAAAGAGTGTCCAGCTTTTGGAATTAGCATTCGCATACAAACGGAGTAATTAAGAAGAAAATAATACAGTTAAGAAAGCTGAAATTAATAGAAAATGGATTATAACTAAGGACAGCCGGATGACGACAAATATGCAAATACCAAGTGAATATATTGGAAAATCAAATGAACCTCAATAAATTATGCTGGTATGAGTTATGGATATAAGAAAGCGGTAACAGAGGAGAAATTTAGGTGCAGGGATTCTCAGGTAAACAGATAAGAAGATGACTAATGGTGTTACTACTTAAGCTATTCGAGGACGGTTATAACCTGCAACGATATTCCGCCAATATCCCACAGAATGGCCGATTGACGCATCTCTTGCCTTCTAGCCAAGGAACAACCACGAATTTAAAGGCATGATGAGGAAAATGGCAATACGTTTCTTCCCTGCTACCATGCAGTCAGAGACGTTGCCATGGTAACCTGTAAGTTCGTTGTCGGTCTGTCGGTCACTCAATGCAGAGAATGATACCCGCAGCAAATAGTAAATTTCTCCGTCAATTGAAGAGTAAGATAAATTATGAACATAATGAAAGTTGTTTATAATGAAGAGACGTTAAACATATGGTCCACGGAGTTTACAGAAAATCAATAGTATGAGAGAAAATGGAGGAAAACCGTTCTGGTTTTCCCATTAAACCCCCCGTCTGTTCAAATATTTTAAAATGATATGCATTTCGAAACCTTCCTCTGGATTATTATAATCTAAATTTGAAGTTTGGTTGAGATCTACCCAGCCGTTTCACCGTGATGGTGGAACAAATAAACAGACAAACAGACTCGAAAAATGAAAACCACCGATTCGGTCTTAAATTGACCTAAAATGGATAAATGTCTGAAAAATTGGCAAAACGAACGAAATTACAGAAAGCGGACACCCTACAACTTTATTTATATTCAAAATATTTGTAGTTTGTCTTAATTTCTTTTCCGTCCAATACGCAGTCGAATCACATACTATTTTTTGCATGTTTTCACTAATCAAGAGAACGTTTTTACTTCCTACATATATTCTTTTCCGAACATATTGGATCAAAAGCGGCCTAAGTGTCCAAAATAAGAAGTGATCATATACATCCTATAATATCTTGTAAAACTTCGTAAATGAAAGAGAAACTGCCTAACACTCTTCACACAGCATTGTCTTCATGAATATGAAAAATATGGAGTACCGCTGGCATTGTCACGATTTCTGTTAATTTTCTATTCGCGATTCTAGAAGTTCAGACACTGCTGCTGTGGGATCTTGCCTACGTCTTTGCGTGATATCTTCAAAATTGTCAAATCGTAGTGCTAGGAGAAGAGGAAGAAACCGATTTCCAGACATGATGAGGTGGAACATTTCTCTTCCGGTTCCATCCGTAGAAAACATTGCAGAAATATCTTCATTGTTTGATTTGAAAGAATCAGTATAGAGAAGTAATCCTAGAAAAACTTCAATTTCTATATTATCAGTGTCCTGAATTTTGCGATGGTCCATACGCTTGTATTTCTCTCTTATATTCCACATTTTGACATTACTCCATTAAACTATAAGTTGCACCATCTCCCTGGAAAATATAACACTTTAGGCACCTCTACAGTCAATTTGATTGCACATTTTTGCTTGAGCACGTAACGCAGGTAAGCGAATTATCTTGTGACTGGCGGTGCGCACATTTCTAGTAGGTTCCTTAGCGGACCATTTATAAAGGTTTTTCCCATGGTAATGCTGTTCTGTGGTTTCTTGATGTTTACCTTCACTACCTGTGGCTTCTTCTTCCGAGTCAGTACTATGATCACTTTCAATAGTAAAGTCAATGTCATCGTCGCCATAAGACCTATCTGTGTCGGTGCGACGTAAAGCCACTAGCAAAAAAATGTCAATGTCCGCATAATTTTTAACATCACTGAATTCTGTATCTAACCATTGTGTTACCTAATTTTCGAACCCAGGACCTTCAAGCCTTATAGCTCGAGATAGATCAGCGCGGTCCGCCATGTTGAATGACGAAAAAGTTTAAAAGAGCTATTAGTTCACTTCCTACAACTTAAGAAGTCACACATTAAAAATATGCACAAATGGTTACGTGCTCTCTACGAAGCCACTTGGAAACTTGTCTACGCTCTGAGAAGAGAATGATAATACAAAGAGCGAAATTCCGATGATGAAACTGTTTTTGACATAGAGATGAGAAGGTACTGCAAACACAAAGTGTCAGTTCAGGTTGTGTGCTTAGGGGTGTACATGTATCCTCTTGAAGGTGTCATATAGACACCAAGTCACCAGTTGAGGGCTAGTCATTGTGCGATATCTACGCGCCAAGGTTTGCACATGTCATCAGCAAAAACAAACCTTGATTAGGTCGCCATCCCGTTGATACGTCTGCGCATTACGTCAGCTTCCGCAGTCAAGTCTTGTGCATGAATCCTTCTACTTTGTCACATAAATAAAATAATATCTGATTAAATACACGCCTCACGCTTGGGCACCATTTGTAATGTACTCGTAAATAAACAACCACTAATAACCATTGCCTCACTGTTTGGTGCCATTTTTAATATAACTAATATATATATATATCGTCACCTTTCTTTAAAAACCTCGTAAGTCAGAATTACAGAATTTTACAGGAGAGACAAAAAACGTTCCATGACCTCAAATCATGACCTGTTTGTCCTATTATAGGTGCCCACCGTTAATTCGTCATGAAATTCATCTCGTGACTACACTGACATATAAGTTTATTATTTATTTATTTATGTATTTATTAATGTCTTTCTGTACATGGCGGGGCTCAGGCTATGAAGCCTGCTATTATGCCAAACCATATAATTGTACACCTGTGTAAACAAAACATTATAACTACTTAAAATTAAAAATAAGTTTAATATAATTTAAAATTAACATGAAATGTAATTTAACTGAAAATGTAAAGTATCATAATTGGTTTTTAACATTTTAAAATGAATTTATAGTATTTACTATGATTAAAACTATACCTCGAAAATTGTCAATGTTACTAATCTTACATTTACATTTTATTCATTTGACTTAATCTAACATTTGAGGGTACTTCTTGGAGTAAATTATTCTGAATGTAGGTAAAACTTCCAGCACATTCTTTTGAATATCTTTAGGTTGCTTATGTCTCTAATTTCAGCCGGGAGGGAATTCCAGGAACGTATGATCCTCGGTACAAATGAGTTGTTATACATCCTACTGTGGTGAATGGGGATGGACAACAGGGATCGTGTTGACGACCTTGCGGGTGTTCTGCCTGAGGGAGAGAGGTAGCTGAAATCTGTTCTCAGGTAGTCTGGTTTACCTGTTGGCAGTATTTTGTGCAGAAGAGAAACAGCATGGTGCTTGCGTCTATCGCATAATCTTAACCAGGACAGCTGATGGAGGAACGGGCTGATGTGGGAATGGAGCGGAACATTTAGAATGAATCGATTGCAGGCATTATGCGCCCGTTGAAGTTTGGAACCAAGTGAATAACTTATGTTATTATAGACTACGTCACCATAATCAAATATTGGTAGAATTAGTCCTTGAACGAGCAGTTTCCTGGTTTTGACAGTTAGAAAGTCCCTCAGTTTGTGCAGTGAGTGTAATGAGCCGAATACACGTTGACAAATTTTTGTTACGTGCTCTGACCAACTTAAAAACTTATCAAAAATTATCCCAAGGTTCTTAACGGAGTCTTTTAGTGTTATAGGTGTTTCATTGATCTTGATAACCGGTATATTGATACTTTCTAACTTGGCATGCGCTTTTTTAGATCCTATTATGATGGATTGCGATTTTAATGGGTTGACCTTCAGGCAGTGGCTACTAGTCCATTCGTTAATGTTAAATAGGTCTTCGTTTAGTTTCATGGTTGCTTCTTGTATGTCATTCGGCTTGGTATGAATATACAATTGGATATCGTCAGCATACAAGTGATATTTACAGTTCGTCAGTTGTTCTGATAGGTCATTCATGTATAGGGAGAACAGAAGCGGTGATAACACCCCACCCTGTGCTACCCCCATCTCAGTATTTAGCCATCTAGACATATTGTCTCCCACTGACACACATTGTTTACGTCCAGTGAGATAGGAACGTACCCAGCATAATACATTATTAGAAAATTTCATCGCTTCTAATTTGGCTAGTAAAATGTCTTTGTCTACGCAGTCAAATGCTTTTGTAAGGTCGAGAAGAATTAGAATTGTCATTTGTCCGTTATCCATTGCTAGCTGAATGTCGTTAGTTACTTTTACCAATGCTGTGTTGGTACTGTAATTCGATCTGAACCCTGATTGATATCTGCCGAGTAAGTTATGAAGTAAGAGATAGTCTGTCATTTGTTTGTGTACTAGTTTTTCCAGTACTTTTCCTAGTACAGGGAGGATACTAACAGGCCGGTAATCGTCAAAGGTTATAGGGGTACTATTTTTCGGCCAGGGTCTGATGATGGTTTTTTTCCAGTTCTCAGGAAAGATTCCCGTCATAAGAGAGGTGTTAATAATGTGCGTTATTGTAGGAAGAATGATGTCTAGAATTTTTCTTAAAAGGGACAGGTTTATTCCGTCGTGTCCGGTAGACCCTGATTTTATGTCATTGAGGGCGCTCTTTACATCACCTGGAGTCACATGAGAGAAGTAAAATGTTTCTCCACCATGCTTTCTCTTTGAAGATATTTTGTCAATAGTGGCTCTCTTGGTATTTCCGTTCGTCTGGACGTTTCTTGAGCTAAAATAATTATTCAGATCGTCCAAAGGTACATTACAGTTACTATCCTTTGTCTTTGTTTTATTTAAACCCATATCGCGGAGAGTTTTTCATACAGCTGCAGAGTTATGTGTATTTAAAACTTCGTGCGAGTAGCATATTTTAGCGTTTCTTATCATCTGCGTTGTTTTATTTCGGAGTCTTTTATATTTCTCAAAATTGTCCTGTGTTGGATATTTCACATAGTAGCTATAGGCTACGTCTCTGTCTTTCATTTGATCACGAATTTCTTGATTGAGCCAAGGGTTAGATGGTCGCTTTACTCGAGCAGTACGTAATGGGGCATGCCTGTCGTGTAAAGTTAAGAGAAGTTCGTTAAAATGTGATACTTTGTCGTCAATGTCCTTTATGTACTGAACTGTGTGCCATGGTGTGCTCAGAACGTCCTCAATGAGGGCTTCTTCGTTCAAATTTTTGAAATCTCTGTATGCGATTATCTTAGGCTTGTATTTTGGACACTTCAAAGAGTATGCTGCGTAAATCATATCATGACGGGAAAGGCCTGGCACAGGCATCTGTCCATGTGACAATATAGGTCTTTATTGCTTACAACGATTAGGTTAGGGAGTGTGTGCGAGGTTGCAACATGGTGTGTGGGTTGTAAGGACAGAATTGTCATATTAATGGATTCAAACATGCATGTTAGTCGCCTAGTTTCAGTAGTTGCATTTGTCAGATCAGTGTTAAAATCTTCCATTAAAATCATGTGTTCATACCTGGATATTAAATCCTGTAGGACTTCCTCTAGATCCGTTGTGTTTCCGATCTTCGGTGGGCGATACACTACACCGAGTAAACACTTCGTACCACGAATTTCAATTTCTACGAACAAAAACTCCGGCCTGTGAGAGTATTCACTTGGCGATTTGAATATTACCTTGTATTTCAAATCGTCACGTATGAACATTCCGACTCCGCCTCCAGGCTTTCCTTCTCTATCGTTCCTAAAATTAAAGTGTATCCACTCATTTTAACCAGTGCTGAAGGGATAGACTGACGCAGCCATGATTCTGAAATCATTATAGCATGCAGATTACAGGTTGAAAATATTTCGGAGAATTCTGAGAAATGTGGGACAACGCTCTGTGCATTGACATGTGCTATTTGTAGAGAAGTAGGGTAGGGCGCAAGAATGTCTTTGAGACGGTTAGCGGTATTCTTCGAGGGGGATGGCACGACGGGGTAATGACCTGCCTGGGACAGTGGTGAAAGGAGGCTGAAATTAGAGACATTTGTTTTCTGGTTGCTTAATGCTGCCAACTTGAACGTTATGACAACTGATGGTAAGAAGTACCTACTACAACTAAGATTTGCACCTAAATTAACACTACAACTATGTGGAAAATTAACTTAAGTGAACTAAAACAACAATGGCGGTCCTTGTATTGCAGAAAGTCTGCTCATGGCTAGTGAATACTGTTCAAGTCTGAACGATTAGTAATGGCTATTTTTCGGTTCCCATGTTTTACATATATGATCCCATCTCTAGACCATACGTTTTGGACGGTAAATTTTGCGACTGCGTCCTGAAGAAGCCGGAATCTTGCTGGAGTAAGGTCCTCGCGGATGGTTTTATTCGAGCCCTTAAGTTTCTTTTTGTTCGTGAACATAGCGTTTCTCTTACGGTATGATACAAACTTGACAATTATAGGTTGCGGACGCCCGTTCTGGATTTTCCCAACCCTGTGAGACCTATCAATGTCATCCACGGAAAAACTGACCCCGATTTCCTTCGCAATGTCTAGAACTAAGTTGTCAGTGTTCTCGTCCGCAGTTTCCGGTATACCGAACACACGTAGGCACTGCCTTCCTTGATATTGTTCCAAACAGTCAGTTTTATCCTGCAGTTCAGTTTTTAGATCACTGATTGTTTTGTCCCGCTCCTCCAGGGCCCTCCTAAGTTCTTCAATTACACTCGTATTAAAATTAATAGTCTCCTTTAATTGATCAACAACTGACTTTGTTACCTGGTCCTGGATAAGGTTGGCAAGCGTGCCGAGTGTTTCCTTGCTGCTCAGCGCTTCTTGTACGGCCTGCTTAACTATGGCTTCCATTGGCACTTGCTTCACCTTGCGTGGCATTATTAGTTTGTTGAATTTTTGCCTTACACTTTCACCAATCACTTCACTAACACTCACACGGAACTACTGCACTGGTAGAGATAGTGTAATAAACTCTGAGCTGCCACACTACGAAAATTCACCTGCTAAATTCACGTTCGCCACAAGCCTCGAATTCTGCGTCTATGCACTGTCCGCCATTATGCTGCCGAAGTTTAAGTAATATACATTTTATAATTCGATCAAATATGGACTTACGAGCTTTTTAATCTTACATTCAACATATTTTATGTCACTTACGAGGTTTCTGAAGTAAAATTGTGGAAGGAAGAATTAAAAGTCCATAGTTTTTTTCATAATTTTTACTTTTTACCTATCAGTATAGTCCGTCTGGTGGCCGTGATCATTAAATCCTTGAAGTCTATATGGTCTGACACCGGGGTTAGCCGGTTTGAGTCCCGTTCATCGAAAAACTGTTCAACATCAGAATGTTGGCCGACAGGGTAGGGGAGGTGGTGGTATACAATTTCTAATCACTAGATTGTGTGCCAAAAGTTGGACTGAATTTCAAACCACTCAACTACGGTGTGAGGGCATATGACGCTGTTGATAGTGATTCGTTCGTCGGATGGGGACGTTAAGCTTTGAACATACCCCTTGGTGTTATTCGACAGCAGTAGCCTACATGCCAACACCAGGTTTCACACTCTCTCTACTTCATCACTACCTCATCATCATCATTATCATCATCCATTCCACATCCAGACTCGCAGCTCGCCTTTGGGCGCCAAATACAAAGATCTGCACCAGGCGAGCCGAACATGTCCTCGGACACTCCCGGTAATAAAAACCACACGATAAAGAAAGACCTACCAATGTACTGATTGTTGATTCGTAAAGTTTTAGGAAAAAGTAACACTGAAGAGAAAATCGAAGGGTTCACATATTGTAGTTATTCATAGACTATTATTAAAGAATAGAAGAACCAACTTGGTAATTATTTTTAGTATTTTTTATTCCATGTAAAAAAAGAAAAAGTACAACTGAACAAAAACTAAAAATTTACAGTTATAGCCCACAGTTCAGTAACATATGACTGTCCTCCTTATTCATGAGGCAATGTATCATAGAAATGGTGATATTCACTGTCCAGTACTTGTTTTAATTGTTGGATGTGGTTCCATTTCTCTTTCGTGATCTTCAGCTTTTGAGTATACAATGGTGGAATCTTGTCTTTTGCACACTGACTATCATCCCTTTGTTTCCTTTGAGGAAGATTATTCCAAGAATCAGAGTGATTCAGCTTGTAATCGATAGTCCCACTTGGGTTGTAATGAATGGCCCAGATGTCTGTAACAACAGGATCTCCCACTTTACTTCCAAGACGCAATGATTTGTAGATCGTACAGGCTTTATTGTAATTCTTGAAGAAGTTGTGCCGAAGATATTTGACATTATAGGGTTTGGGATTCATCCTAGCATGTTTACAGACATCTATGTTTGCTTCTGGAGAATAGATATCTTGATTTCTAAGACGTTTCTCTATCATGGATTTGTGTGTGCCCCTTCTCTAAATACTTTTGTATAATAGTAATATCACACAAAGAAGAAAGGTTTAGAAGTGCATTAGATAGAGTGATATTCCTATTCTAATGGCAACATCCATCACTATAGAGAATTACTTCGTCACCACGCTCAAATGGTACCTCATTACGTATGAAAAAACACATAATTGAAGCGAATTCGTTAGCTGTCATAGATCCCTCTGTTTCGTCCCACAAATAACAAAATTCGTTCCTTGATTTTATATCAAAAATAGTGAATTTGTGCACTACTAATTTCGTTTTATAGTACACCACCGATGCTTTCAGGGATGGACAAACAAGAACTGACTGAAGGTCCATCGTATACACATGTTTGCCTACAACCTTGTCTCTCTCTTTTTCCTTTCTTCAGTCGTCTTTCTTCTTTTGATGTTCACTGTAAGTTTCAAGTTTGTATCCAGTGCAGATATCACACTGATCCTTTTTCGGTTGAAATATTCATTTCAGTCAATATGTCATAAAATACTTTGAATCTCATGGCTTCTAAATGATTTTCACCACAATAATTTTGGCATTCGCGGAATACGTGAGCTTTTTATGTCCAGACTAGTTCCAAATACAGCTTGGTAGTAGATTTTCTACAGTAATGAGACGGAACTTTGGGCAACATCATAAGATAACTGTGAATGTGTTCTCGACTTTCCTTGTGTTTCTGTTGTGTCTTGGTCAGTTATTTCTCTTCATTTATGAAAAGTCAGTGACCTGTTTCTTCGAGAAGAATCACCATGGCGATTTTTAATATCCTTAGTGTGTGAAACGTCTACCAACATTTTTACGTACATTTTCTTCTCTGCCCAACTTACTTTCCAAAATTGTTGAAATATTTCTTCCCGTTCCAAATCCGACAACTCTTTGCACCTTATTACCGATTTCTTTTCACTTAAAGTGCACCTACACCTAGGCAACATCTTCCTTTCTTGATGATCAGTTTGGTATTTCCACTATCCATCATTGCTTCTTCAAAGATCTTCATATGGCAATCCCATTTCCCTCTTCTTTTGAGTTTTCCTGACAACCCATTCATCAGGTCAAGCATGGTTCTTTTCAGACCTCTTTCGTTTGATTGGTTTCACTCCATCAGCACTAACAGATGCGTTATCATTTGGACTAGCTACATTAACAGAACCACAGGTAAGTTGTCACTTTCATGTTGAGGTTCGTCAGTAAATCGATCACAAATAATATTTTCCGCAGAAGCTATAGCAACAGGGGTTTCCAATAAATCCGTATTAGAAACAGCGTTAAGCACTTCAATAACTGGAACAGTTTCTGCAGTCTGAAGATCACCATGTAAATGTCGCTCACTGTTGCAATTACGACTACACAAGTTTACCGGAACAGCAGACGGCTGTAAGGGATTGAATTTTAAGAACTCCTCCGACTCTTTCCTCAGTTCTGCATCATAGATTTCTTCGTGAATCCTGAAACACACAGAAGCAATTCGATAGCACTTGAATATTTCCTAGTTAGGTGCGCTTTAACACAAGATGACCGGTGAAGAAGATAACCAAGAACACTTTTATGCAGATATTACCAGTACCTTTTTCACTAGTACTACCTTGTTCGTCTTGTTTTACATGCTGTACTTTGGAACAGTTATCGACACTATGTTCTTTATTGCTATCACCTGAAAATATAACGCTTCCACAGTAAAAGCAGTAGGTAAAGAATATTAATGTAATCTAATAGTAAATAATATTTGTAACATTACTTACCGAAATAAGATTGTAATGCTTTTTCCATAAGGATTTTACCCCTGTAGCACTTGCAATCCCTCTTCAATCGAAAGGGAAGTCAACTTGTGAAAGGCGCGTATAGTATAACTCTATTGTCATCTTCTTTACAATGTGGTACCGGCGATAAAATTGTAACATTTTTGCCATTAGAAAGCACGTATGTCAGACTGACGAGGTTCTTAAGTTAAAAGAGTCAAATAGTATAAATTTATTTTCCTCGTAAGTCTCCGATACGAGGTTTTTAATCTATGAACATCTCGCTTGGACATACGAGCTTATTAATTCGGCCAATAGAGGCGTAGGGATCCTCCATAGACTTACGAGGGTTTTAAATTCTGTTAGAGCGCATTTTTTCCTTTTAAAAACATGTAAGACCCCAAAAATGACCAAAATAGGACTTACGAGGTTTTTAAAGAAAGACGACGATATATGAGTTAAAAAGTACATTAAATGAACTGATTAACTGAAATATACGGCAGTTTGGGCCAGTGTTCACCTAAATTAAACACTCGAATTTTGATACAGCATAGCATTTCTCTCTCCCAGGGTATGTACATAAAGCTGGGTACTTGAAAACTAATGTTTATTAAAATCTTGTGGTCAGAAATATTCAGTTTAGGCAAGAAATTAGTACAACTCTCATAACCGCCCAGTACCTGCTTACATATTCTCTCTCATTGGTCATGTCCATTAGAAACGTAACACATGAATATGCGCTAACGAAGGGAATGAAGGGAGGAACCATACGGGCTAATATTTCAATATTCATAGGGGATTAAATTCTCCTATTTCTTTGTAATTATTCTGTGCAAAGGATGGCTGAAATGTCAGTGGTCTCTACCATTACCTTATTGTCGAATGGCATCGCGCCCGACCACTGTAAGAAAGAATGACCCTTATTTTTGTCAATATACGCCCCAGTCAATTACTCTTTATTAATAACATTACAAGCACTGGCAAAAGAAGAAGTGATATATATTTTGCTCTAAAATGTGCACGGATATCAAATTTGAAAGCAAGAAATTCACTAAGAACTTAGTAAGGCGATTCGTATTTCATTTAAAGACATACTCATTTACAGATACTTTTACAATTGGCTTTACGTTGCACTAACAAAGATAGGCCTTCTTGCGGCGATGGAACAGGAAAGGGCTAGGAGTGGGAAGGAAGCGGCCGTGGCCTTAAATAACGTATAGCCCCAGCACCTGCCTTGTTTTAAAAAAGGAAACCACGGAAACCATCTTCAGGGCTGCTGACAATGCGATTCGAACCCACTATCTCCCAAACGCAAGCTCACAGCTGCGCGCCCCCAGTCGCACAGCCAACTCGCTCGGTGGAATATCATACCATGCTTTTTTATAATATAGTTATGGGAAATGGGAAATAAATTAAATGGAATAAAATTAGAGACATAGACAATGTTTACATTTTAAATACTTGTAAATGAATAATATTCTTCACAATCCAAAAAAGTGGTTAATGATAGGCAAGTTGTAATAAATAAACATATGATATTCTCATAATATCACAGTAAAATGTCTTAAAGAAATAAACGAGTGCATTTTGTAAAAATAAGGTAAATGAAATGAAAGCCTCCACCAAACGAACGTAATTGCATTTGTATAAAATAAAAAGTACAGTACAACCTTGATCAATACACTAGTTTTCCACAAAAATAATAATTTTATAGCCATTCAAATAATGGGAGGAAATTAATCAGTGGAAACGGAAACGGAATGGTTCTTCATTACTTTGTTAACAGGAAAGGTTTTTCATATCTGTCTTCTAATATAGCTACCTGGTCCCTAGTTCCTTCTGTGAGTATTACGGTTCCCCGTGCCCTCTTTCTGATATATTCTTATCTAAAACCACACTGCGTCTTCTGAGTGACCGATCGCTTCAGCAATATTTTGATATCGGACGAGCACTTTCTCACATACTTGCAATGCGTCCCTTGGTCACCTCTGATGTATAATGCATGGCGGATGTTGTGTAGGAATTTGTAGGTCTAACGCATGTATACTCCATTCACATGAAAGAGTAGGGAGTATTATTTGAAACTCCCTTTAGTTAAGAGTTATGACTTATTCATGTAATTTTCATGCGGTCGATTGTGTCCGAGTGTTCCCACACTCCATTCCCCCTACACACCAAATGTGAAAAGAAATGGCAGTATGACGGTAGAGTAAAATCACTGAAAACTTATAATTGTCCCCAAATACTGAAGCATTTTAACGTCTGTATGCACGTCCGTTGTTTCAGCAATTTGGAAACACTGAATTACATGAGATATCTGTATTCATGCGAGACTGATCACGATTAGTATTCGAATGGGTCGAGATGCTCTGTGCTATTCTATATTGCCGAAATACATTACAGAACCAGACGTTATTTACAGAGTAAAACGTACTATTGTACCATTATATTTAACCGCGAGAATGGATATTTAACGCAGTAAAAATTTTGCAGTAGGACGCCACTTGTGAGGGCGTGATGCTATATAGAGCGCGGGAATCGAGAAGGTGATTTCCCTAGGCAAGGCGTGGTCATGTGTGACGAAGAAAGAATATGTGAGGAAGAGAGAAAGAGAGATGGGATTCTGTCTGGGGGAGAGACCTGCCATCTTAACAGAGATTTTTAGCGGGAGCAGACAGGCCCACCACATTACGGAAATTGAGTCGTAATTCCCGTAATTGAAGGTTTCTCAGGAAAATAAAAAGATGGAAATGATGGCCAGAATTTTACGAAGCTATAGATACCTCTAGGTTTATTAACATAGAATTAGATCAATAAATAGGTACCAAGCAGAACCACCGTGGGAAGCTCTGTAGTGGCCACATTCCAGACTCAAGTTGTTTCTCGGGACTTTCCCTGGCGTCCTTTGGTGTGTTGCCTCATATAAAAGCTGAGTGATATGGGGGGAGCTCATCCAGTCGACGATCATATTGCTGCCTGTACGCGTCGCACGTCTGCCTAGATTGCGCCAGAAACTTTTTGTTCAGAACAAAGACAGTGTGTAATTATTGCTGTGCGATAACCTTGGTCCAGTGGATCGGTGACTTTCAGAGTTACAGGTGGTGGATTTATAGGTGGCGCGATGTTCAGATACCTATCAATGAGATCGCGTGTGGTTAATTGTATCAGTAACAAAAGAACGCCGTACTTGTAGACTCGGATAAATAGCGGTAGGGGCGAAGCTCCCGAGGTGCCGAGGAAGTGTGGACAATAGGCTAAGGAGGTCTATATTTATCCTCTGATAGACTGTTGAATCCAAATTAAGCGGGCATAAAAACACAATAACCGAGTGGATAGTCCCTAGAGCAGAAAATAGTTTGTGGCATAGTGCACAAGTTAGCGAGTATTCAGTTATACGAGAATGGAGGACGAGGAATGTATATTGCAAAGTGTTAGCGCTGTATGTTAGCTCAACCTACATGAAGTCCAGAATGTTGCGTTGTGTTTAAAGTGAATATTTCATTGTAGTAAGAAGTCGAGATATTCCGAGGGAAGTGAGGTGCAAGAACTTCAGAACGTGGCTTCGAAGACGCTACCTTGAACGAGGCATCCCTCAAGAAGAAGACAGCACCATGGACCAGCGGGGTGGGAAGACCGGACTCCAAGAATCGACCCTGACTGAGACCTCTACCGTGATGGGCTAAATAATGATAGCCTACCCGGAGGGAGAGAGGAGGAGATCACCATAATGAGATAAGTGGACCATGAGATACTAGACATGTGGTAGAGTTAAGGTGTCACGCAGAGATAGTAGAATTAAACTTGTAAATATTAATGTAGGATTTGATTGTGGCCCATCAGGCTGCATATTAAGATTGTTTTGATATATCTAAGGGTAAGAGTAGTTAGATTTGTTTTTTTCATCTTTATGTAAAGCAGACAATGATTTAATCTTGATAACACGGCAAGATGTTGTGTGCCATGCGGATATAAGTTGCTTGAGAGTGGTAGACGGGACATGTCTTTGTGTCGGTCGTTGGATACGTTTTCTTTTCTCTTGTATGATTAGGGTACTTGTATAATCATCCTTTCATCTTATGGGGATGGGCAGACATATCTGCGTGATGTTAGGGGTGCATGCTAATCGTATTTCGATCATAGGCATGGCTCTATTTATGCAACTTAAATGAACGTGATCTGTAACGCTGGTGGAGACATTAGTATTATTGGACTCTGTGCGACTCTGCCAGACACGGCTTGAACCACAGACCTTAGGTGACTGTGACCTCGTCGTAAATTTGACGATATTTGATTTATCGGGGGGTAGTACGATCGTAGACTTTTTATGTTATAATTGGGGCCCGTGGTTGTTTGTCAGTGAAATCGGATACATAGTGTAAGATGTATTTCCTCACTTATTTTGTGGCTATTTTGCTTTGTCAAGCGTAGATAAATAAAAGCCCTTTGTGAAGTTAGCTCTGGGAGCACGAGAACCAGGATACTGGGTCACAGCCGGTCGGTGTGTTTACAAATTTTTTGCTTAGGGCGAGTCCCTCATGGCTAGACGAAGCAGGTCAATGCACGGCCCGCACTCTGGGGGTGGTACAGCCATCTTGGTGTAGCCCGCGGGAAGGTCATATTTCCTTTGAAACAGAGATGTTTTCTGGGGACACTGTTACCCCATTCATTCGAACGTTTATCTCCTTTACTTTATTTTTTTATTGTTTCTGTATTTCTTATGGTTGCATATTTACCCTTAAGTTATCTTGCACGATAGAATTATTGTGAGAGTCCATCTGTTGACACGAAATTCTGCCTGGTGGACGTGGGTTCACGTCCGTGTAAATATGAATTTGAGGGCGCTAGAGTAGGTTATCTGAGATTATTTTTATTACTTATTGTGCTGCTATTTTTGTGTATATAAATATCCCGGTATGGGAGAAAACTTTCATAATAGCGGTAATCTCTGCGGGTATCCTTAATTCTACCATCATATCATTTTATGTCGCAGGCATAGGAATGCGGTTTCCAAGTGGGGGCACATCCGGTCTTTCTTGGTTCACAGATCGACAAACTTCAGCATAACGTCATCATCCAGATGGTATTTTCTTTGTTTTCCTTTTAAATTGTAGATGTGAGCCTTTGGGGCACTTATTTGGGCACTCCAGGTGCAATCATTGTAAATAATTTGAGTTATGAATACAAACTTATGCTCAAAAATTCTGATCACAGCGAAAGTGTTCCTCATTTCGTAGTTTAATGTAATTGTATGAGTTCCCCATGATCCTCTCGTCATAAGAACCCAACTATCGACCATTTCTGCCGACTGCAGCTGAGCTGGTGCCCGTATGCAAGAGCAGGTGAGCAGGTATGTATGATCCTGCAGTATTAATGTGCCCTGTAGGGTACACTATGTAGGTCAGTCTTTTATTTTATATTATATTTTCACGAACTACCATGTGGTATAAAACTTTTCCTTCTTACTATGACCATTCTTTTCACCTGTATAAAGCCGGTGAATTGTAAATAACTGCTGAGTTTATTTACTATAGGGTGTAATAATAATAATAATATTAAATTTTATCCTTAACAACCAAAGCAAAAATAACCTGCATTAAATAATAATGACCATCAGAGACGCAAGGGTGTTTGATGAACCGGTCCTGTGGAGTTACTGTCAACGCCGATCAAACTCATAAATGCTATATAGGCAGGGGAAGATTACATCGGACACATTTCTTCACAATTAAATTTCAGATAGTTAATTGTTTCCCTTGATTAGGAAAAGCTAGTTAGTACAGACAGAATGTTTAACCGTAGAAACATCTTAATCAGTTCCCGAGAAAATGGAGTTGGGACTGACCTCTGAATGCATAACGTCACACGCCACACCTCCTGGAAGACGACCACATGTTACGTTGCATCGCCTGCTTCTACCTCATCCTCAGGGTTGGATAAAATTTACGCCCGAATGTTACCAGTTTTCCTTTCCACCCGTAATTCTTCTGATCATGAACGTACATCTGCTTCGGGCCTTACCTAACCCTCTAAAAACGATTAAACAGATAGAGACGGCACGTAGATTCTCCAATAACTTCTCCACTAATTTAAAATAAATATATATATATATATATGTGTGTGGATCTAACTATAATACGTACATTAATACGTTATCAACACACAATAAATATAAAATAACGACACATGAAATAAATATTTACAACTGCTGGAAAACTCCCTGTGTACATTCAATAAGCCTAGAACCAAAAGCAGCGAGAAACGACAGCGAGGACTGTACTAACACACCTACTGAACCCAATGACCAATACTTACGATGCATATAATATTGCCGTTCACTACTTCTGTGTATCAACACTAACTGCCGGCTCTCACCATCAATACACTACTTCCGTACTGCATCTCATTAAGCGCCGACACTAACATTCGGTTTTAGAGACACTTTCGCTTTCACAAACACACGCTTGAAACCAGGCCATAGATTACCGAAAGCTGCCATGAGATATGGAAAACCAAGTACATGTACTAGATCAATTCACTAGCACAAGAGTTTTATAAGTATTAGCAAGTAAACTACCGCAATCCTCCGTTCGTCAACAATCAGTAGTACACTCGGCAATGTTCTCAGTAATAGTAATCGTACTTAATGTACCCAGGATCATGCCTTTCCGAAGTATAAATAGACTTCCTTGTCCCCATTCCGTCTCGATAGGTCCAAGCTCGTTCAGGCATGCCCGTTCAATCATGAGCAAGAGATTTCCCGCTCTATGGTAACACGTGGCTATATCCCTACCACGCCCGAACCTATAACTTCAGATTATCCATGACTCATGAACTGGACTCTCCGTATGATTCACCATATTTTTCCCTGGATGTTTTTCCAACCCTGGAAATAGCTCTAAGTTTCCCAACTGCCAGTACAAAATAAATTACTAATATCTAACATGGAGACCTTCTAGCTTCAAATATCCTTACATTGATACACCAATAATAATTGTTACCGTGTTTTGGTGGTAGGTAGAGGTGTAAGAAGGTGCGGGCGTGAATGGGTCCCAAACTACGGAATCAAAGTTAATGTAAAAGTTAACAAGGTTATATTTCCTTTTCAATATTAAGTAATAACAAAGAACAGGTACTTAGTAGCCGAAACACAATTTGAAATGTACAATTACAAGGATTACAGAGTTTGGGCTTCGAGCCCTGAATTCACAATTTTTGAGCAACTAGCCCAACTTTCCGATATACAAATTTTAACAAAGGGGCAGAAGACCCCAATCAAACCCTGGAGCACTTGCTCCAAATTACACAGTAAAGCCTCCTCGAGGCATACAACACTCCGTTTCCAAAAGAGCCACTCGCTCTTTAATTTAAGCCTCTCCTAGGCCACACCAAACTCCACCTTCAAGTTGTCCTCAACGGACATAAACACAGGGGTAAAATACCCAATCTACTGAGGTCTATTAAATGAAAAGCAGGTTAATTGAATGACCTCTAAAACAATTTGAGAGGAGGCGAACTTGCACTCCTAATACACTTTGATTTTAAAACCTACTTTGGCACTAGGCCGTTATTACAAGGGCTAATCCCATACTACAGAGGTGACTTAATAGCAATTTACATTACATTACGGAAGAATACGTTGAGAGAATAAGTTCACCTCAAGACGATGTGAGTGGGAGCTCGAGAGGGTTAAGCACTCTCTATCCCGATATGTCGTTTTAAAATAGAATAGATACCAGTTGTTTTTACATTTTAGGAAAAGGTTACATGGTTGAACGCTTAGAACCCGCCCCGAAAGTTAAACTGCTGAGCAAGAAAAGAAAGAATTTATTAATCGGCCATTACCTTATTGTTGACCGCCGCCGAGGAAAGAGGCGCTTCCCGCCTCCTGGTATGTATTTAATACACTGAAAGATGGAACAGAAGTGGCTCGGAGACCCTAAAATCAGCAGTTTATATACTCTCGCGGAAGTTTCTAGGCGTTAGGGGAATGAAAACACCCGCCCACAATGTTTTTATTGGATAGGACCCCGCAACAGATACAAGTTGGGGGAAGATACACCAGATTGGTCAGAAATTACTAAAAGAAATTCGGGATTGGATAAATCTAAAACAAGGGGAAAAAGAGGGGTATACAGCCAACTTAAACAATAACAGAAAGAAATTTAACAAGAAACAAACTTTTGAAATAAAAATTTCTCCAACAAAATAGTTCTTTGACTCCGCACTAGGGTGCGCTATTGTTGATCTTCAGTAGTGTCCTCTAGAAGAGAAAGTTCACACTTCTTACTTCAAGCGAAACAAAAACACATCAAAAGTGACACAGTTCAAAAACTCAAAATTTTCCACGTGGTGACATCTTCTGAGAAAGTAGAGAATTAATAGAGTAGATAAAGTTCAACCTTCCTCCAGAAGAGGAGTTTCAACTGGCGCAACTTTTAAATAAACGGTGTAGAGGTGTACCGCCCGGTACAGACCTCCCCCCCCAAAAGTTCCTCCAGGGGTGACACATGAAATCAGTTTGAAACAAAGTCCAAGTAATGATGTTGATACGAAGATAGATAGCAGAAGCATTTACAAGATTTCTTAATTCAGTTTCAAAATGTTGTTGTTGCAGGTGAATGAAAGTCTTTAAGTTTGTAGAATTTGAATTTCTGAAGATAAACTTTTAATACTTAGAAGTGAAGAAAAATTTTTTTTTGCACGGTCCACCAAATATTGCTGTTGAATTCCCAAGTGTAGTTATCTCTTATAGTAACTGTCCATGTAGTTGATGTTGATGAAGTTGGATGGCCGGACCGGCCGTTGCAGCTTGCGTCCAAAAGGAGGCCGCTCGGACCCCTCAAGTACCCTGAGATACCGCTCGCCCGCACTATGAGGGGAGCAGAGGTGTTGAAGCACGCCGCGCCCGCGGTGAACAGATACAGGCTGCGGGCATGTAGCAGGTCGTGCGCCGCACATCAGCCTTGGCCGGGAGGAGAGCTCCGGCTCGCCGTGCACATGTCGTCCTCGCTGGAGAGGAGGGGGCCCATCCCCCTCCCCAGTCGCTGCACGGCGCTGCGCGGCTGCGGGGGCGCTGAAACATTAAAGCTAGGCGGCAGAATTGTGTTGGACTATCATCTTCTTTGAGGGTACAGGCTTGTGGAGAGGTTGAGGGGCCAGCGGCGTGTAGATATCCATGGCATTTACTATTATGAAGCCACAGTGTAAGGTGGAGCAGGAGACGGGAGCGTGGTAATGGCCGTGGCAAGAACAGGATGGCAGTTTAACGGATCGGGGTGGGTTTTACAAAAGGCTTACATCTAAAACCAAAATATTATAGAAGGGGCAGAATGCCTTAAAAGTGAAACTCAAAAAAAAATATATAACCTTCATATCCTTTCAAATTATATGAAGCAAGTTGAAACTAAATTTACACCGGTTTCACCTGTGACAGGTGAACCCTAAATATCCTCTCGGTGGCTGGATTGCTTAGTAACAAGGTAACCGGTGTGAGAAAATCGAGAATGATGCATGGCCCATGGAATCTGGGGGCAAGCTTGCCCGCGGGAACAAAATTCTTGACCATAACCTGGTCACCTACCTTCAAAGGGGTGGGTCTCCGTCCACGATCATACCTTTCCCTAACCTTTTCATGAGACACTTTAAGATTGGCTTTAGCCTTCTTCCAAAGATCTTTAATATTGTCCGGATCTATTGTCTCGGGTAGAATGTCACTCAGAGACCAGAGGTTAGAGAGCGGCGTGTTGGGAACAAACTTGAACATCAATGAAGCTGGAGTGAACTTATGAGATTCATGAATCGCCGAATTCAAAGCAAAAGCTAACCAATGCAGGGACGTGTCCCACCTGGAAGGATCTTCATGATGATAGGCGATAAGTGCGGACCTGAGATTACGATTAACCCGTTCAGCCAGAGATGGTTGAGGGTAATAAGCAGAAGTGGTTACATGAGAGATGGACAAGTCAAAACAGAATTTACGAAAAAGATTTGATGTGAACGCCTTAGCATTATCAGATACAATATATTGGCACGGACCAAAAGAAGCAAAAATAGAATTTAGACAGGTAATGGTGGACTGAGCGGTAGCCAGCTTAGTCGAAAATAACCAAGAAAATCTGGTAAAACCATCTACACATACAAAGATGAATTTGTTGGCATTACCCTTTGACTGGGGGAAGGGTCCCACATAATCAATATACAGGCGTTCCATGGGGCGCGACGCTTGATGAGAAGACAAAAGGCCTACTTTAGTGGACATGGTGGGTTTACTGATCAAACAAGATTTACAAGCTTTTACAAGTTCCCGAATTTCACCGTCCATACCTTTCCATATGAACATTTCACGAATCTTTTCACGAGTTTTAAAGATTCCAAGATGCCCCCCCAATGGGGTCTCATGATAGTATTTGAAGATCATAGGTACAAGAACCGCTGGAACAACAACTTTCATCAACTTATCATGCCTCGAAGGGCAACATAGAACACCATTCCTCAGAACATAAGGGACAGCATGTTCCCCAGAAGAAAGGGTTTCCATTATCGGAGCCAGCGTCGGATCTTCACGTTGGTATTTCTCAATATCCCTAAAAAGCATGGGAGCATCTGTTAAGATGGCATTAACACCAGATAGTATGGACTCGGAAGGTGATGAACTGTCGACCGGTTCGTGGGTCTCTACGTCGTTATGAAACATACGGCTGAGTCCATCAGCAACAACATTTTCGGTACCTCTGATATGTCTAACATCAAACTGGAAGGCGGAAATACGAATAGCCCAGCGGGCTATACGACCAGTACGACGCGGCCTACCTAAGACCCAGCTTAAGGCTTGATTATCTGTCTCCAGGTCGAATTTAACGTGTTCCAGATAGAGACGGAACTTTTCTAAGGCAAATAAGACTGCCAAACCTTCGAGCTCATAGATGGAATACTTGGCTTCTTGAGCCGACAATGTCCTAGACGCATAGGCGATGGGTCGCCTCCCTAGTTCAGTCTCTTGAAGAAGGACTGCAGCTACTGCTGACGACGACGCGTCGGTTTGGACGATGAATTTCTTCGAGAAATCAGGCATAGCAAGTACAGGGGCATTACAAAGAGCTAATTTAAGGTCTTCAAAAGCGGCTTGTTGAGAAGGTCCCCACTCGAATTTGATGCCTTTCCTACGAAGAAGGTTTAAGGGCGCCGCTCTATTAGCAAAGTTAGGAATGAACTTTCTGAAGAAATTCACCATACCAATGAACCTGGCGATACCTTTAATGTCCTTGGGAGGTTTAAAATCACGGATAGCCTGTGTTCTAGAATGATCAACTGCTACACCCTCGGGTGACACAATATGCCCTAGGAAAGACATAGAGGGCTTAGCGAAGGCAACCTTGGACAACTTAACAGTTAACCCAGCCTTACGAAGGCGATCGAGAACTTCTCGCAGATGATCGAGGTGTTCTTCAAAAGTCTCTGAAAATACTACGACATCATCTAAGTAGTGATATAAGTACTCGAATTTGATGTCGGAGAAGACCCTATCTAGTAGCCTAGTGAGCACAGCTGCCCCCGTGGGGAGCCCGAAAGGCACGCGGTTGTATTCGTATAAATTCCAGTCCGTGGCAAACGCTGTAAGGTGTTTAGACTCTTCGGCAAGGGGAATTTGATTATAGGCCTGATTTAAGTCCAAGATGGTGAAGAACTTGGCCTTACGAAACCATGAAAAACAAGAATGAAGGTCGGGAAGGGGCACAGATTGTAACACCACCTTCCGATTGAGAGCCCTGTAATCAATGACAGGCCTGAAACCTCCTTGGGGTTTCGGTACTAAAAAAATAGGCGAAGAATACGCTGACTTAGAGGGCCTAATAATACCGTCCTTCAACATCTGATCGATGATTTCCTTCAGAGCCTTCATTTTAGGTGGAGATAGCCTATACGGTGGAAAACGGACAGGAATCGAATCCGTAACCTCAATTTTGTATTCAATAAGGTCAGTAACACCAAGAGTATCAGAGAACACCTCGGGAAACGACTGACACAGTTTGCGAATACTATCAGCCTGCTTCTCAGGTAGATGTCTAAGGTCTAACAACATCTCATCCTGGATAGGCGACATAGAAGAACATGACACAGAATTACACTTTAATAGTGGGATTTTACAACTAGAAGCAAATTTGAATGTGCACGACCTAGACTGCAGATCGAGCACAAGACCAGTGTGAGAAATAAAGTCAGCTCCCAATATAATGGGGCAAGACAATTGCTTGGCCACAAACCATTTAACTTTCCATGTAAACTTAAAAACACGAATTTTGACCAGTAAGGAACCTAGAATTTCTAATGGAGATGAATTAGCCGACACGTATTGAACAGGAGAAGAGACATAGTCAGGAAGTTTACAAACCGTTTTCAATTTAGAATACCATTCAGCCGCAATAATCGAACAAACACTACCTGAATCTAAGAGAGCTGTTATAGGCTCGTTATTTACCTCAATCTTAAGAAAAGGAACAGGTGCGGGGGTATCCGCCGCAATCCTAAGACATTCTTTAGGGCATTCAAAAGATGAACTTGAAGGCTGATCGTTCTCTGCATTTACAATCTGTTTACTAGGGGCTGAGTCTCGGGAAGATTGATTAGTCGACTCAGCCGAAGCCACTAGTCACTTTTTATTATTGGCATAGGTGGAATTTGCACCAGAAGTTGAGCAGGAGGGGGTGCTATTTGAGTTTGGGCAATTTTTGGCGATATGTGAGAAGGCCCCACATTTAAAACAGCCTTGTGCTGAACCAGCTCCATTATTTGCCCTACTACTTTTGACTAATGGACATTTATTGCGAAGATGGTCAGGCGACCCGCAAGCATAACATTTACGGGGCGTGACTGGTCGGCGAGGTGGAGGCCGAGTGTTACTAAAGGAAGGCGGGGGTTCTTTCGCTACACGCAAAGAATCGGCGTATCTAACTCCTTCCGCTGAGACGGCCAACGCTTCAAGTTCAGAGAAAGTTTGCGGGCACGCCGCAAAACACAAGTATGACCTATAAGATGGTGAAATGCCTTCCACAATAGCTTGTACAATTTGATCCTCAGGGAAGTGAAGAGCAAACACCCTGGTATAAAACTTAATGTCTTGTATGAAATCAGCCAAGTTTTCATCCAACCTCTGTACTCGATAATAGTACTTTTGAATCAGAGATGACCTCGCGCGGGCGGGAATAAAGTTTGCAAGCAAGTGTGCATGAAAATCTTCAATAGATGACTGTTCAGCTATGGCTCTTACTATTTTGTCGGAGAGAATACCAATAGCATACGGATAGATAATTTGCAAGATTTGACATGGAGACAGAGAAAAAACAAGGGCATGATCCTGAAATTCCACTAGAAATCTTAAAAATGAAATTACGTCACTGGTGGTATTAACAGAAAACTTGGATATACCTCTGAGCAACATTGCCAATGGATGAGGCAAGCTACTAAATCCGGGTGACATAGTAGGTAAAGGTTTCAATGGCAAGGAAGTCAATTCAGAACGGATGTACTCAATGATGCACGACGTTCAGATTCGTTGTCCAATGGGGCAGGGATAGTTTGAGCAGCAACGGTTATCCTATTAACTTCTCCCTTGGGAGGCGCTTCCTCACTACCTGGATTCACTATGGTGGGTTGATCAGATTTGGGAGGAACTTCCCCAGTTAACAATTGAGTGACCTTACTAGATAACTCGGAAATATTTTCCAGGAGCGTACTAGCTTCCTTCCTCTGAACGTCATTCAGTTTTAGAGACAACAGATCGTTAACCCTATTCGAAAAATGATATAGCCTGCCTTGCACACGCTTAATTTGATTTGGAGACGGATCATTTTCATCAAAAAAACTAACTACAGAAGCTAGCCCAGTAATATTCTCCGTGATCGTGGAAAGAGAGTCGTCAATTTCTTTCTCTCCCAAATTGGGGATGGAAATGGGCAAATCAAGGGACTCTCTAAGCTTGTTAGTGTCTACTGCAACCGTGCCTCCAGATTGTACATTTCTAATAGTCAATTCATAGATCAACTCCTCCTTGCGCAAATAGTTAAGAAGGAGAACATCGCGAGGGCCGGGCATGATGACAGAACAACTTGGAAAAAATCAAAAAATTCCAGCAACTGAGAAAATGGTTAGAGTTCGGAACAAACAATGTTTAGCCGTCAAAAGGGGCTAAATTGAGACCCATTCAACCACGCTCTGCTACCACTTGTTACCGTGTTTTGGTGGTAGGTAGAGGTGTAAGAAGGTGCGGGCGTGAATGGGTCCCAAACTACGGAATCAAAGTTAATGTAAAAGTTAACAAGGTTATATTTCCTTTTCAATATTAAGTAATAACAAAGAACAGGTACTTAGTAGCCGAAACACAATTTGAAATGTACAATTACAGGGATTACAGAGTTTGGGCTTCGAGCCCTGAATTCACAATTTTTGAGCAACTAGCCCAACTTTCCGATATACAAATTTTAACAAAGGGGCAGAAGACCCCAATCAAACCCTGGAGCACTTGCTCCAAATTACACAGTAAAGCCTCCTCGAGGCATACAACACTCCGTTTCCAAAAGAGCCACTCGCTCTTTAATTTAAGCCTCTCCTAGGCCACACCAAACTCCACCTTCAAGTTGTCCTCAACGGACATAAACACAGGGGTAAAATACCCAATCTACTGAGGTCTATTAAATGAAAAGCAGGTTAATTGAATGACCTCTAAAACAATTTGAGAGGAGGCGAACTTGCACTCCTAATACACTTTGATTTTAAAACCTACTTTGGCACTAGGCCGTTATTACAAGGGCTAATCCCATACTACAGAGGTGACTTAATAGCAATTTACATTACATTACGGAAGAATACGTTGAGAGAATAAGTTCACCTCAAGACGATGTGAGTGGGAGCTCGAGAGGGTTAAGCACTCTCTATCCCGATATGTCGTTTTAAAATAGAATAGATACCAGTTGTTTTTACATTTTAGGAAAAGGTTACATGGTTGAACGCTTAGAACCCGCCCCGAAAGTTAAACTGCTGAGCAAGAAAAGAAAGAATTTATTAATCGGCCATTACCTTATTGTTGACCGCCGCCGAGGAAAGAGGCGCTTCCCGCCTCCTGGTATGTACTTAATACACTGAAAGATGGAACAGAAGTGGCTCGGAGACCCTATAATCAGCAGTTTATATACTCTCGCGGAAGTTTCTAGGCGTTAGGGGAATGAAAACACCCGCCCACAATGTTTTTATTGGATAGGACCCCGCAACAGATACAAGTTGGGGGAAGATACACCAGATTGGTCAGAAATTACTAAAAGAAATTCGGGATTGGATAAATCTAAAACAAGGGGAAAAAGAGGGGTATACAGCCAACTTAAACAATAACAGAAAGAAATTTAACAAGAAACAAACTTTTGAAATAAAAATTTCTCCAACAAAATAGTTCTTTGACTCCGCACTAGGGTGCGCTATTGTTGATCTTCAGTAGTGTCCTCTAGAAGAGAAAGTTCACACTTCTTACTTCAAGCGAAACAAAAACACATCAAAAGTGACACAGTTCAAAAACTCAAAATTTTCCACGTGGTGACATCTTCTGAGAAAGTAGAGAATTAATAGAGTAGATAAAGTTCAACCTTCCTCCAGAAGAGGAGTTTCAACTGGCGCAACTTTTAAATAAACGGTGTAGAGGTGTACCGCCCGGTACAATAATAATAATAATAATAATAATAATAATAATAATAATAATAATAATAATAATAATAATAATAATAATAATAATAATAATAATAATACGTTGTAATAAATACAGAGCTGAGTGATACTTTAAAATGATATATAAAACAGAGTGAGTCTATGACGAGTTGAGAGTTACATTGCTAAATTATATTTCTGCTATTCCGTTTACATCGCACTGACTCAATGAGGTGGTATGGCGATGGTGGATCAGGACAGGGAAAGAAGCAACCGTGGCTAGTGTGACCCCAGCATTTTTCGGTTGGAAATTAGGGAAACACGGGAAATGATCTTCAGGGCTGCTGACAAAGTGGTTTTACCAAACCATTTCCCCAATGCAAGCTCACAGCTACGCAAACGTGCATCCAACTCGTTCGGTAGGGTTAAATGACGCAAATCGTATGTTTTTGGATTTAGGCAATCGTAGAATATGTCAATAAAGCTCTGCTTTGATATGATATCCTGTATGTAATCTTTTTCTTGTTCATTCTCTCGCCTCCGAAAACTGTAAAAGTAGTCCGTGGGGCGTAAAGCAAATAACTTAAATCATTATCTCGCTGTTTATTCTCTTAAGACAGTAACCAGTCTTACATTGATAGCGTCTCACTAGAGATGTAATTGTTCTTGTTCTTCTGAAGGCACTAGAACTGCTTCCGGATAACGGTAGAATAATCCATGGACGCCGTTAAACGCTGACACCATTAATAACCTTGTCCGTAATCTGCTGAAATACTTACAGCAAGCTCATTACATAAATTGTACGTAGTTTAGAATCATCTAGTGTTTCAGAAGCTTATGTTCATCAATCACGGAGGATTGCACTCCAGATATTCTATCACTGACATTTGAACGCGAGGACTGTTTTCACTATCTATCTCAAGTATTGTGCTCCATCGTAAACGTCTTATTCATTTAGAAATGATAAGGAGATTTCCTTCAAATTCAGTATCACTGATATTAACATGCTTCCGCCACTTGCACTCGAACGTTTTACTCGAATGTTTTACATTTAAGCACGATATTGGTGAATCGATACTTCGCCAGATAAACTCCATAACTAAAGCCTAACTACAAGTGAGATTTTTTTCATCAGAACAAGTAAAATATTACGTTGTAGATGTGAATTTTCCGCGGTCTATTAAAATACGGGAGGGAAAACTACAAACGTATGCATTTAATTACATAATTCAATCTTGGAGTTAACCCATTAAATACTTCACAATTTAAAAGTAATCCAATGTAAACAGGAATTCGGATACTCTCTTCGGATATAGCGTCACCTATATATGTGTAATTTCAATTATACAAAGGGATGTTTCAAAAAGACAAGAAATACTTCTTGAGTATTTGTGTTCAGTATTTCACATTATAAAGCCGCCTCTGTGGTGTAGTGGTTAGCGTGATTAGCTGCCACCCCCGGAGGTCCGGGTTCGATTCCCGGCTCTGCCACGAAATTTGAAAAGTGGTACGAGGGCTGGAACGGGGACCACTCAGCCTCGGGAGGTCAACTGAGTAGAGGTGGGTTCGATTCCCACCTCAGCCGTGGTTTCCCACTTCTCCTCCAGGCGAATGCCGGGATGGTACCTAACTTAAGGCCACGGCCGCTTCCTTCCCTCTTCCTTGCCTATCCCTTCCAATCTTCCCATCCCTCCACAAGGCCCCTGTTCAGCATAGCAGGTGAGGCCGCCTGGGCGAGGTACTGGTCATACTCCCCAGTTGTATCCCCCGACCAAGAGTCTGAAGCTCTAGGACACTGCCCTTGAGGCGGTAGAGGTGGGATCCCTCGCTAAGTCCGAGGGAAAAACCGAACCTGGAGGGTAAACAGATGATGATGATGATGATGATTTCACATTATAAAAGTGCTGAACGTATTTTTTTTTTTGCTATTGGCTTTACGTCGCACCGACACAGATAAGTCTTATGGCGACGATGAGACAGGAAAGGGCTAGGACTTTGAAGGAAGCGGCCGTGGCCTTAATTAAGGTACAGCCCCAGCATTTGCCTGGTGTAAAAATGGGAAACCACGGAAAACCATTTTCAGGGCTGCCGACAGTGGGGCTCGAACCCACTATCTCCTGAATACTGGATACTGGCCGCACTTAAACGACTGCAGCTATCGAGCTCGGTGCTGAACGTATTAAGATGGTACAGGTACAGTGGGGAAAATTAGAAAAAAAGTATCTGTCTTTTATGGGATAGTAACTTATTTTTACCTTATCTTCGGTGGCTATTGAGTACAAATTACATATAAAGTATATCAAAATGATGCCATTATTCGTTCAGAATCAGTTCATGAAAACTGAAAAATACTGTCTTTTATTTGGAAGTTGGTATAAAGACACCTCTTCAGTTTCACAAGGTAAACTGAAATCATTCCGTGAATATTCCCCAGCAAATATCTCATATTTCGTTTTATATCCTTCTTGAGAACTTCAAAAATTCTCTTAGATATTGACTGGATAAGGATATTTATTGTTAATGCTCTGATTGTAGCCAACACTGAGTGAATTACAATTTTCAGCTCATCGACAGTCTGAAATTTTCACCCATGGTGGTACACATGCCTTGTTTGGCTCGCTCGTAAAGTTCCCAAGGGAGTCTCAATCTGGATTTCGTACCAGTCATTTCAAAAGTGTCTGTATGAACCACCTCTTTTGCTTGGCTGGCACGTGAATGGAAACGTTACCTTGGTAAGAAATTACATTTTGAGTGTTGACTATGGCGGACCTGTGATTTGTTTCTTTGTTACAATGGGCTTTACGACGCACCGACACAGACAAGTCTTATGGCAACAATGGGATAGAAAATGGCTAGGCGTAGGAAGGAAGTGGTCGTGGCCTTAATTTTTTTTTTTTTTTTTTTTTTTTTTGCTACTTGCTTTACGTCGCACCGACACAGATAGGTCTTATGGCGACGATGGGACAGGGAAGGCCTGGGAGTGGGAAGGAAGCGGCCGTGGCCTTAATTAAGGTACAGCCCCAGCATTTTCCTGGTGTAAAAATGAGAAAATCACGTATAATCATCTTTAGGGGTGCCGACAGTGGAGTTCGAACCCACTATCTGCCGAATGCAAGCTCACAGCTGCACGCCCCTAACCGCACGGCAAACTCACTCGCTCCTCTGAATATTAAATACGGAACTCAAATGAGCAAGACAGTGAGAAAGATGTTATATAGCATTGTTTTGAAGTATGTGCACTAAGTCTGTGTATATTGAGTCAGTAAGCGACTTAACGTCACAAGTCTTCCTTGCTGCTTTACGAAAATGAACTGCCGGACGTGGACTATATAACCATATGTATAGTGACACGGTACATGCCTCACGGGAGCAAGATCGAAGTTCAGTGAGATGGCGCGCCTTGTCCTCTCACAGGACCAACTTCCTGCATTTTCAAATATCACAGCACAAGAAGGTAAAGAGTGGTACCTCACTCCCCCTCGCTCTGCTTTGGTGGCCTATGGGAAGTCATCTTAAGAAGACCGTAGGAAATATATTCTTGACCTTTGAAGAGATATCTTCTTTGCCCGACTCTTTGGCTGAGTGGTCAGCCTTGAGTCCTTCCGATTCAGAGTGTCACGGATTCGATTCGCAGCTGAGTCAGGGATTTTAATTGCGTCTCATTAATCCTTCTGGCTTTGGTACAGAGTGTTTGTATTTGTTTCAACACTGTCCTCTTCATATTCAGGGAACATATCACACGACCAACAACCTCAGGAACATGCAATAGCGATTACAACTCTCCACATAGAATTGGCGTCAGGAAGGGCACCCAGCCGTAAAAATAGGACCAAAGGCACATGTGCGACACAGTTCGCACCGGCAAACCTACAGGTGTGGGGAAAATATCTGGAAGAAGAAGAAGTAGAAGAAGAAGAAGAAGAAGAAGAATTCATCCCACTAAATATTTTTACAGATTTTGGAGACGCCGATGTGCCGGAATTTAGTCCCGCAGGAGTTCTTTTGCATGCCAGTAAATCTACCGACACGAGGCTGACGTATTTGTGCACCTTCAAATACCACCAGACTGAGCCAGGATCGAACCTGCCAAGTTGGGGTCAGAAGACCAGCGCCTCAACCGTCTGAGCCACTCAGCCCAACAGAAGGAGAAGAAGAAGATACGTCATTCAAATCGAAGCATGCATACGAATTCTCGGCCCATCGTTCCCATACCCAACAATCTTAACGAATAGGCATTCCTTATTTCTGGTCGTTTATAATTGGTGAACAACTGGCCTCTTTTCCTGAACCAGATTGTTACTTTAGAACACGACTAACAAGATGGCAACAGGCCAAGGGGGAGCCGCAAGATCATCTGGAAAAGATGGCCATCTGACTGGCTATCTCAGCTTCAGCTCGCTAACCAGCCCAATTTCCAGTGAGGACACTTGGTGCTTCTGAAGGAGCGCAATTCGTACTGAAATGTAAACTCTTTGTAAAAATACCCAAGTGCCCGCTATTATTGGCAACACATAGAGAGCCCTTTGTGTATTACTTAGGCAATAAATATCTATGTTAATGTACTTCTTACGTGTGGGTGTAATTGTGTACGGAGCCTACAATACCCTAAGCTGACACTTTGGCAGGAATTGTACAAAAAAACTGCTAGTATTTTAACAATTTTTGGTATTTTTGATTAGGCCTTGACATGTGTATTTAACTAGCTGTAGTACCCGGCGTTACTCGGATAGTTTTTGAATGTTTACCTTTAAGATTTGTATTACTAGTTAATAATGTGTGAATGGAATTTTTACCGCATTTCTTTCTGAGATCTTGAATGATATTTTACGATCCATTATGCAGTCTTAGAGTTATTTAGATATGTTTGATTTTAAGTTTTAGATTATTTAATTTTCGAGTAAAACTTTGTCCTTGTGGAAGTTCGAATTAACTGGGAAGTATTTGATCCTTTCAAAAAATAATAAGTGATAACTATATGTATTTACCCGTCACGCTGTAGATATGATGTAGACGATTTCAACTGTTATTGAGACTGTCACCAATCAGTCTTGCAAAGCAGTGGATTCAATACTAATCTCTGTAATTTTAAGCCCCACACAACATCTGTGTTATTTTTATATTCAATTTCACTCCTTCTCCACCCCCATACTGATCGCGGCTGAGGTATGACTTAACCAAACAGTGTCACAGTTCAACTCAGCGATCTCGTAAACAATGTATTCGACATTAATACCAGTCACTTTCGATTTTTAATATATTACACCATCTCCCCTAGGGGTGCTAAAGGTGTTTTACCCCAGCAGTATATTTTTCAAGTAGTAATTCATATGTGTACCAATTTTTTATGAGGGCTATACTGGAAGAAACACACATGCATACGTAATTTCGGTCATTTTGAATCATTTTCCACCACTTCTCATCTCCATGCCGATGGGGCTGAAGAACGACATCCGAAGTGTAATTATTAACCTCAGCGACTCCGAAAGCTATGGACTGCACGTTAATATTTGTCGCTGTCTATTATTTTTATATTGTCCGGCTCCATGGCTAAATGGTTCGCGTGCTGGCCTTTGGTCACAGGGGTCCCGGGTTCGATTCCGGGCAGGGGTGGGAATTTTAACCTTAATTGGTTAATTTCGCTGGCACGGGGGCTGGGTGTATGTGTCGTCTTCATCATCATTTCATCCTCATCACGACGCGCAGGTCACCTACGGGTGTCAAATCAAAAGACCTGCATCTGGCGAGCCGAACATGTCCTCGGACACTCCCGGCACTAAAAGCCATGCGCCATTTCATTTCATTTTTATATTTCGCCGGTCTTCTGTGTGTTTTATAATTCACCTCCGCCCCTAGCGGTGCTAGAGGTATCTTACCCCCAAATCAATTTGTTCCATATAATAAGTCATATGTCTACCAACTTTGGTTGATAGGTATGATATAACATACACACACACTTCCTTAAACTCGGTCACTTTGGACATTTTCTTTTCTTCACCCGTTCTCACCTTTCCCTGCCGATTGGGAATGAACTTTACCTTAAATGGCATCCAGAGTGTCGCAGTTCATCAGAGCGACCCAGAAAACTATGAATTCGACACAAATACCGGTCGTTTTCGTTTATATTTACATTCCACACCTACTCTAGGGGCTATGAGTCTCTTACCCACAAGGTATTATTTCAAGATCATAAGATAGTAAATCATACCTGCATAAATTTTGTTTGAGAGCTGTGCTGAAACATACACACAAACATCCATAATCTCGGTCGTTTGACTATTTTCTTTTCTTCACCCCTTCTCACCCCCTTGCCGATTGGGGCTCAACGTGGGCTTAAACGACATTCTGAGTGTCACTATTCATTTCTGTGACCACGAAAATTACAGATTCGACACCATTTTCGATATTTATTTAAATCTCACTACCCCCTTACCTCCCGCACAAAGGGGCTGAACTTAGACTTATAAAAAAGCCGGAGCGTCACTATTCATCTCAGCGACCCTGTATAGTATGGATTCGGCACTATTTTCGGTCATTCTTGTGTCGCACACCTCCCTCGTAAACCCCCACCCCTCCAAAGTGGCAGAACATGGACTTTTAAAAATCCGGAGTGTCACTGTTCATCTCAGAGATCCAGAAAAATATGTATTCAACACTATTTTGGATTTGTTTATATATCATTGCCCCCATCGCCCCACCTCATTCTAGCTGAACTTCGACTTAAAACAAATGCGGAGTTTAACTAATTAATCAGCATCGCCGAAAACTACCGATTCGACACTATTTTCGATTATTTTTAAAAATCACTCTCCCCTCGTCCCCACCTCAAACGGGGCTGAACATTGATTTTAAAAAATCCAGAATATTACTATTCATCTCAGTGACCCCGAAAAGTATGGA
Source organism: Anabrus simplex (assembly GCF_040414725.1). Taxonomy (NCBI): domain Eukaryota; kingdom Metazoa; phylum Arthropoda; class Insecta; order Orthoptera; family Tettigoniidae; genus Anabrus; species Anabrus simplex. The sequence continues at coordinate 916,398,580 of NC_090265.1, forward strand.
CTCGACACTAGCTTCGATTAATTTTTATATCTCACTCCCCCACTCACGTCCACCACTAAGGGGCTGAACTTCGACTTATAGGATATCCGGAGTGCCACTATTCATCTCAGCTACCCTGAAAAGTATGGATTCGACACCATTTTCGATTTAAAACTTTGTATTTATCAGTATTTTCCCTTATGTTCATATCTTACAGCCCCTCGACCCTCCACCGCAAAGGGGGCTGAACTTCGACTTTAAAAAATCTGGAGTACACTATTCATCCCTGCGACCCCAAAAACTATGGATTCGACACTATTTTCAATTTTTTATATATTACTCCCCGCTCGCTCCCACCTCAAAGGGGGCTGAACTTGAAATTTAAAACAATTCGGAGTGTTATTATTCATTTCAGTGAGCCCGAAAAAAATGGATTCGACACTACTTCGATTATTTTTATATCTCACCTATATCTCACCCACTTACCCTCCCTCGCCCCTAAGGGTGTTTGGAGTTTCTTACCCCCAAGCGTATTGTTTCCTGATACTAAGACATTAAGTATACCAAGTTTGGTTGAAATCGCTCCATTGGTTTAGGAGGAGATGTGGTACAAACCCACACACATACAATTACTTTTATATATAACTATATATAATATATTTGTACTTAAATTATTTTAATCATCCGCTAAACAGCTATAGATTTTAAAAGACGTAAGGATGTTGGAATTTCCTCTCGCTGGAGCACGTCAGTGTCTCGAAAGCCCTTGACACGGAGTTGTCTCATATCAACACTGGCAAATGTCATCGGCCTGAGCGTGGATTGAACTTGGTATCTTGAGAATAGAAAGAGATGATGAACCGACTGAGAAACAGAGGTCGCCAGATTGCGATAATTTTATAAATAGATCTTTCAAATATTCCTTAGTGTCCTTAGTGTCCTAATGTGCGAAACATTATAAATTCATGCTCACCATAGTTGACGGCAATTAAGTGTTCCTAATGTGAGGAATACCTCTCAGATGGTGTCGAATTAAAAATGATTGTACTCGGTAGCTGATCCCATAAGATGTTTATTATTATTATTATTATTATTATTATTATTATTATTATTATTATTAATTATTATTGTTGTTGTTGTCCGACTCCGTAGCGTAACGATTAGTGTTATTAGCTGCCGCCCTCTGGGTCCCGGGTTTGATTCCCGGTACTGCCAGAAATATTAAAATGTCAGAAAGGCTGGTATGCAGTTGAAATGGTACATGCAGCTCACCTTCATTGGGGGTGTGCCAGAAAAGACCTGCACCACCTCGAAATGAGGACAAGAGTTTCAATTTGCATTGTTGTTAATATAATTATTCTCATCATCATTAGTATTATCTTTCGCAGCCACTCATCTCCATTCCATGGAATTACTGAAGCAATTTTATAAAAATCTAACCCGTCAACATCTGACTAGATATCACTTGTACATATTAACGAATACTATTAACCTAGATATTACACTCACATGGTACATGTGGCCATGGAATTGGTTAATTACATTTGCAATTAAAATACTTCACCAAAAGCAAAGGAGCATCCTTTCTTCCTACTCACAAAGCATTGCTGATCTCAGAATCCTCGCTCCAAGAATCTTAAATCAAACGCCGCCTACATCCACTCTCTCGCAACGATGCTACTCCTATTTCACCATCCCTGAGGACTCATTCACTTGGTCTCTCGGAAAGTGAAGCCACGTGAAGTCATAATGTCGACCATGTTGTAAGGGCTGCTGTCATTATTTAAAATTACAAACACGTGTCTCAAAGTCTGGCTGCTACTGGTTTAAAGCCACAACTTCGGAAATGTCTCTTCATTAACACCCATTGGAAGGCCAAAAATTCGACGATTATTAAAGTTTGAATGAAGAAATACCTTTGCGGAATTTCTAAAGACATGTAGGATGAATGAGAGTCAGAGGAAAGTATTAAGCATTATTATGATAATCATCATCCTCCCGCTCCTCCTTCTCATCATCATTATCATCAGCATCGTCGTCTAACAAACTACTTCTACCGAGCAAGTAGTCACGTGGCTTGGGTTACGTACTTATCAGCTTACATTCGGGAGATAGTGGGTTCGAACCCCACTGTCGGTAGTCCTGAAAATGGTTTCAGTGGTTTCCCATTTTCACACCAGGCATTTGCTGGAGCTGTACCTTAATTAAGGCCGCGGTCGCTTCCTAGGTCTTTCCCATCCCACCGTCGTCATAAGACCTGTCTGTGTCGGTGCAACGTAAATCAAATTCTAAAAGAAAAAAAAGAATCCTACGTCGACAGATTTCGTAGATGCTGAGGTACCTCGCAGGAGTCCCTTTAGGTCGCAGTATATCTACCGACGATGGCATATACAGGGTTTTTCACTTAACATGTGCGCCGTCGCTGCGTCCAGAAGAGGACGCACAAGATCCAGGCCAGCTTAAACTGTGATCATACGAGTCGCTATACATATATATGGGCTATGAGTTCCGATTGAAAGAAAGAAGCACCGAATTATGTTTTAGGAAACCTCTAACTCACGTCGAAGGACGTCTCCTATACGCTTACTACACGCTAGAATTCCCTATGGTTTACCAAATTGTTAAGAAAACAAATGGTTAAGACTAAGTCACTATTCTAAAAAAGGCATTAAAAGAAAGATTGATGCTTTAACATACAACACTTTATTATGAACTCAGCTTATTCCATATAATAGATATCATGTCTTCCTCTTTGGGGATGATAATAAAAATTGGTGGGATATACTTATGTATGAGGTTCATTCTTGACGGAATTAGGCTTAAGTTATCGAAATACCAAGCGTTCTGTCATAATACTTGACAAATTACGTATTTACAACATTAAAAACTCTCTATCACAAGCAACTTGTCTGTAATGTCTCTTCTTTTTTGATAGGAAAGAAATTAAATAAATGTCGGTATCGGACAAAAATGTTGGGTAGTGGTAATCATAAGTGATTAAGTGATTAACATGTCCGATAATGGAAAATATTCAATGATAAGATTGTTGCTCAAATAAAATATGACATAATTAAAATACTCGCTAATGAGAATATTGATTAGGTAGAACTTTGGATGATTAAAACATTCAATGATTGAAACATTAACTAGGTAAAATATTAAATTGAGTAAAGAATTCTTAGAGTAAGTAAAAAAATATTAGATTGGGATTATTAGATGCATCTAACGAGAAAAAAAATATTTACAGTATAGCTTAATATATACAAAGTTGTAGATTGAGGGTGGTTTTGAAAATATGCAGGACGCATTCATGTATCTGGGATTAAACCCTTATGAACTGGAATCACAACTTTCCTATATTACATTTCGAAACATTTAAATCGACTATTCTGTTTCCCTGATCATACTTATATTATTCTCCAGAAATGAAATAATTTCCCTTCCTTCTAGTTCATTGTGTCCAAATACACAACCAGATTAACTTATAAAAATGTCCTCATAGTTTTATAACATGTGATAGGTGTTGCATTGTACGTAATGTTTATGCTTCTTGACATTTCTCTGCGTGAATATCGATAAGTCCCCTTTAAATTAATGTATGCTCTCAAACAAATGGTTCGACATTACATTCATAATACTAAATATACTACTCTTAACTTGAGCTTACTCATGACTTCAAGTGCGTATTCATACGATTATATTATATTACCAAGTGGATATTATCATAATTTCATCAAAATATACTTGGCTTACATGGTCTACCTTATATGAAGACTCTACCTCAAAATAGTAACTCATATCTGCAGTCAGTCGTCAGTGATACTAGATATCGCCTTAGAAACAAGCCTAAAGTTCATCTCACATGAGAAGAATCTTATAATTAGGAAATACATATGAAGGTGTAAGCATGTTCAAACTTATTCTCTTAGTTAGGAATCAATTAGTGATTTCACGCATAATTGTCAATAGACAGATGTCATTTCGATCGCATTCTAACCTAGTCTGTGCTTACTCATAGGTAAATAATTGAAGGAAAACGTAATAAATTCACTCAACACTTTATAAAGCTCAACTTGGAATATTATGTCCACATCAGCATGACGATGATTATACTCACGAAGAACAACAACTAATACCATCATTAATTACCAATCTCACATCATCACTTTCATTAAATAACTATTGTTTCACACTTTAAATGAATATCACATTTCAGTTACCTTATATATATCTCATCCTATTCTCACTCGACGTATCTCTTACCTTTATCATGGCTTGTGAATTTACTTATTCCATAACCGCTTTCATTCCTTCATAATTCCAAAAATAACATTAGCACATTCATTTATATGACAAGCACTTCATATGAACAATCTCTATCTTACCATTTTTCAGTCCTATACCACCACACACATACCCAACTTCCATTCTGACGTCGTGTACAATTCACCAACACATTAAAGAAACTAACCTTTTCTCACACTATACTGACAGTATTTCGAACGTAGGCTTTCTATCACTGACTGACTTCCTATATATGGATCTGACGTGACGGGTGTGAAGATTACCTAATCACCTTTAACCTAACTCGTAATCCACTATTCGTATTTCATCATTACTTTCCTATAGAATAACTCCGCATTTTAATAAAAAGGAAAAATAAATATTTCTTATTTGAACATTAAGTTAAAAACGGACTTATCTCATTCAGCAGCTCCTGCAGCTGGCTCATGTCCGGGTGACTGGACATGTAGACACGCCTCCTCTCATTTCCCTAGGTATTTGGGAATGCTAGGGTACGTATCATCTGGGCTTTGGTCATCTTATGGCGGGCAACGTCATCCTGCGGCGCTCATCTGGGTAGTTTCGCCTCCGGTCTTCTTAGAACATCTTGAGCATGGCTTGAGCAATTGGAACAGAATAATATGTGGTTTTAGTTAGCATCATCATCTTAGGGCTATGTTCTGTTATTGCCTGCTTATGTAGAATGATCCTTTTCCTTGGAAGAGTTTATGTTATAGACAACCAGCAGTATGGGACAAATGAAATTGATTGTTATACTCGAAGAAAGCAAATTGTGTTTTATATATGCCTTCTAAATATTGTGGTCGAGATTCTACTCCTTTAGTTGCTTAAAACTGACAGTATCGGGTAATACGTCGTCAAAGGACCGTTGTGACGTATCTCTGTTACAACTTCTATATTTCGTTTTGGAGCCTTTAAATTTCGCGGAGCGAAATAATATCTCTTGCCAATAATCTTGAATGTAGTCGTCAACGAAGTTTTCTTCTTTTATCTAGTATGGAATTCTAATACTCTGATATCTTCTTTTGGGCGATCGACTATGTTGCTTCTCGTAATGCAAGTTAAGTGAATGTAGTTTTCTTCCAATTTTGTTTTCAATAATCGCTCGTAACAATCTTCTCACTTCGTTCCTTTTCACTGCCTTCTATGTCTCGATCCTTTTACAAGCGCTTGACGAAAATATTGCCATCTTAGTTCATGGTATTGTCTGACGTTTAAATATTCGTTGTTCTTGGAGGTTCAGACTCCATTTTCGTTCCGACCGCACCTTTAGGTAACAGTGAAAGGGCAGGGTCTTTTAAAATAACGTGCTACTTAGTCTCATGGTGTGATTAACAACCGAGATATTGATACTAACTCCATATTTTGAAATGGAACGGCACAAATTCATACAGCTGATTTAAAGTTTCATCTGCGTACAAGTTCAAATATGTAAGTATTTTCAAAATCGGACAATTACTTTTTGAGATATAAGTAAGAACAGCACGTGCTGTTTTGCATGCCGCAT